>NC_138299.1:41062500-41457500 GCF_965601325.2 Salmo salar
CTCCAACATACAGTCTGCTATGGTCACTATCACACAGCTCCTCCAACATAGTCTGCTATGGTCACTATCTGACAGCTCCTCCAAAATACTGTCTGCTATGGTCACTATCTCACAGCTCCTCCAACATACAGTCTGCTATGGTCACTATCACACAGCTCCTCCAACATACTGTCTGCTATGGTCACTATCTCACAGCTCTTCCAACATAGTCTGCTATGGTCACTATCAGACAGCTCCTCCAACATACTGTCTGCTATGGTCACTATCTCACAGCTCCTCCAACATACAGTCTGCTATGGTCACTATCACACAGCTCCTCCAACAAACTGTCTGCTATTGTCACTATCTCACTGCTCCTCCAACCTACAGTCTGCTATGGTCACTATCACACAGCTCCTCCAACATACTGTCTGCTATGGTCACTATCTCACAGCTCCTCCAACATACAGTCTGCTATGGTCACTATCACACAGCTCCTCCAACATACAGTCTGCTATGGTCACTATCACACAGCTCCTCCAACATACTGTCTGCTATGGTCACTATCACACAGCACCTCCAACATAGAGTCTGCTATGGTCACTATCACACAGCTCCTCCAACATAGTCTGCTATGGTCACTATCTGACAGCTCCTCCAACATACTGTCTGCTATGGTCACTATCTCACAGCTCCTCCAACATACAGTCTGCTATGGTCACTATCACACAGCTCCTCCCACAAACTGTCTGCTATTGTCACTATCTCACAGCTCCTCCAACATACAGTCTGCTATGGTCACTATCACACAGCTCCTCCAACATACTGTCTGCTATGGTCACTATCTCACAGCTCCTCCAACATACAGTCTGCTATGGTCACTATCACACAGCTCCTCCAACATACTGTCTGCTATGGTAACTATCACACAGCTCCTCCAACATACAGTCTGCCATGGTCACTATCACACAGCTCCTCCAACATACTGTCTGCTCTGGTCACTAACACAGCTCCTCCAACCTACTGTCTTCTATGGTCACTATCACACAGATCCTCCAACATACTGTCTGCTATGGTCACTATCACACAGCTCCTCCAACATACTGTCTGCTATGGTCACTATCACACAGCTCCTCGAACATACTGTCTGCTATGGTCACTATCACACAGCTCCTCCAACATACTGTCTGCTATGGTCACTATCACACAGCTCCTCCAACCTACTGTCTGCTATGGTCACTATCACACAGCTCCTCCAACATACTGTCTGCTATGGTCACTATCACACAGCTCCTCCAACATACTGTCTGCTATGGTCACTATCACACAGCTCCTCCAACATACAGTCTGCTATGGTCACTATCACACAGCTCCTCCAACGACTGTCTGCTATGGTCACTATCACACAGCTCCTCCAACATACAGTCTGCTATGGTCTCTATCACACAGCTCCTCCAACATACTGTCTGCTATGGTCACTATCACACAGCTACTCCAACATACTGTCTGCTATTGTCACTATCACACAGCTCCTCCAACATACAGTCTGCTATGGTCACTATCACACAGCTCCTCCAACGACTGTCTGCTATTGTCACTATCAGACAGCTCCTCCAACATACAGTCTGCTATGGTCACTATCTCACAGCTCCTCCAACATACAGTCTGCTATGGTCACTATCACACAGCTCCTCCAACATACAGTCTGCTATGGTCACTATCACACAGCTCCTCCAACATACTGTCTGCTATGGTCACTATCACACAGCTCCTCCAACATACTGTCTGCTATGGTCACTATCACACAGCTACTCCAACATACTGTCTGCTATGGTCACTATCACACAGCTCCTCCAACATACAGTCTGCTATGGTCACTATCACACAGCTCCTCCAACGACTGTCTGCTATGGTCACTATCACACAGCTCCTCCAACATACAGTCTGCTATGGTCACTATCACACAGCTCCTCCAACATACTGTCTGCTATGGTCACTATCACACAGCTCCTCCAACATACAGTCTGCTATGGTCACTATCAGACAGCTCCTCCAACATACAGTCTGCTATGGTCACTATCTCACAGCTCCTCCAACATACAGTCTGCTATGGTCACTATCACACAGCTCCTCAACATACAGTCTGCTATGGTCACTATCAGACAGCTCCTCCAACATACAGTCTGCTATGGTCACTATCCCACAGCTCATCCATCATAGTCTGCTATGGTCACTATCACACAGCTCCTCCATCATACAGTCTGCTATGGTCACTATCACACAGCTCCTCCAACATACAGTCTGCTATGGTCACTATCACACAGCTCCTTCAACATACAGTCTGCTATGGTCACTATCAGACAGCTCCTCCAACATACAGTCTGCTATGGTCACTATCTCACAGCTCCTCCAACATACAGTCTGCTATGGTCACTATCTGACAGCTCCTCCAACATACTGTCTGCTATGGTCACTATCACACAGCTCCTCAACATACAGTCTGCTATGGTCACTATCAGACAGCTCCTCCAACATACAGTCTGCTATGGTCACTATCCCACAGCTCATCCATCATAGTCTGCTATGGTCACTATCACACAGCTCCTCCATCATACAGTCTGCTATGGTCACTATCACACAGCTCCTCCAACATACAGTCTGCTATGGTCACTATCACACAGCTCCTTCAACATACAGTCTGCTATGGTCACTATCAGACAGCTCCTCCAACATACAGTCTGCTATGGTCACTATCTCACAGCTCCTCCAACATACAGTCTGCTATGGTCACTATCTGACAGCTCCTCCAACATACTGTCTGCTATGGTCACTATCTCACAGCTCTTCCAACATAGTCTGCTATGGTCACTATCAGACAGCTCCTCCAACATACTGTCTGCTATGGTCACTATCTCACAGCTCCTCCAACATACAGTCTGCTATGGTCACTATCACACAGCTCCTCCCACAAACTGTCTGCTATTGTCACTATCTCACAGCTCCTCCAACATACAGTCTGCTATGGTCACTATCACACAGCTCCTCCAACATACTGTCTGCTATGGTCACTATCTCACAGCTCCTCCAACATACAGTCTGCTATGGTCACTATCACACAGCTCCTCCAACATACTGTCTGCTATGGTAACTATCACACAGCTCCTCCAACATACAGTCTGCCATGGTCACTATCACACAGCTCCTCCAACATACTGTCTGCTCTGGTCACTAACACAGCTCCTCCAACCTACTGTCTGCTATGGTCACTATCACACAGATCCTCCAACATACTGTCTGCTATGGTCACTATCACACAGCTCCTCCAACATACTGTCTGCTATGGTCACTATCACACAGCTCCTCGAACATACTGTCTGCTATGGTCACTATCACACAGCTCCTCCAACATACTGTCTGCTATGGTCACTATCACACAGCTCCTCCAACCTACTGTCTGCTATGGTCACTATCACACAGCTCCTCCAACATACTGTCTGCTATGGTCACTATCACACAGCTCCTCCAACATACTGTCTGCTATGATCACTATCACACAGCTCCTCCAACATACAGTCTGCTATGGTCACTATCACACAGCTCCTCCAACGACTGTCTGCTATGGTCACTATCACACAGCTCCTCCAACATACAGTCTGCTATGGTCACTATCACACAGCTCCTCCAACATACTGTCTGCTATGGTCACTATCACACAGCTACTCCAACATACTGTCTGCTATGGTCACTATCACACAGCTCCTCCAACATACAGTCTGCTATGGTCACTATCACACAGCTCCTCCAACGACTGTCTGCTATTGTCACTATCAGACAGCTCCTCCAACATACAGTCTGCTATGGTCACTATCTCACAGCTCCTCCAACATACAGTCTGCTATGGTCACTATCACACAGCTCCTCCAACATACAGTCTGCTATGGTCACTATCACACAGCTCCTCCAACATACTGTCTGCTATGGTCACTATCACACAGCTCCTCCAACATACTGTCTGCTATGGTCACTATCACACAGCTACTCCAACATACTGTCTGCTATGGTCACTATCACACAGCTCCTCCAACATACTGTCTGCTATGGTCACTATCTCACAGCTCCTCCAACATACAGTCTGCTATGGTCACTATCACACAGCTCCTCCAACATACTGTCTGCTATGGTCACTATCACACAGATCCTCCAACATACTGTCTGCTATGGTCACTATCACACAGCTCCTCCAACATACTGTCTGCTATGGTCACTATCACACAGCTCCTCGAACATACTGTCTGCTATGGTCACTATCACACAGCTCCTCCAACATACTGTCTGCTATGGTCACTATCACACAGCTCCTCCAACCTACTGTCTGCTATGGTCACTATCACACAGCTCCTCCAACATACTGTCTGCTATGGTCACTATCACACAGCTCCTCCAACATACTGTCTGCTATGATCACTATCACACAGCTCCTCCAACATACAGTCTGCTATGGTCACTATCACACAGCTCCTCCAACGACTGTCTGCTATGGTCACTATCACACAGCTCCTCCAACATACAGTCTGCTATGGTCACTATCACACAGCTCCTCCAACATACTGTCTGCTATGGTCACTATCACACAGCTACTCCAACATACTGTCTGCTATGGTCACTATCACACAGCTCCTCCAACATACAGTCTGCTATGGTCACTATCACACAGCTCCTCCAACGACTGTCTGCTATTGTCACTATCAGACAGCTCCTCCAACATACAGTCTGCTATGGTCACTATCTCACAGCTCCTCCAACATACAGTCTGCTATGGTCACTATCACACAGCTCCTCCAACATACAGTCTGCTATGGTCACTATCACACAGCTCCTCCAACATACTGTCTGCTATGGTCACTATCACACAGCTCCTCCAACATACTGTCTGCTATGGTCACTATCACACAGCTACTCCAACATACTGTCTGCTATGGTCACTATCACACAGCTCCTCCAACATACTGTCTGCTATGGTCACTATCTCACAGCTCCTCCAACATACAGTCTGCTATGGTCACTATCACACAGCTCCTCCAACATACTGTCTGCTATGGTAACTATCACACAGCTCCTCCAACATACAGTCTGCCATGGTCACTATCACACAGCTCCTCCAACATACTGTCTGCTCTGGTCACTAACACAGCTCCTCCAACCTACTGTCTGCTATGGTCACTATCACACAGATCCTCCAACATACTGTCTGCTATGGTCACTATCACACAGCTCCTCCAACATACTGTCTGCTATGGTCACTATCACACAGCTCCTCGAACATACTGTCTGCTATGGTCACTATCACACAGCTCCTCCAACATACTGTCTGCAATGGTCACTATCACACAGCTCCTCCAACCTACTGTCTGCTATGGTCACTATCACACAGCTCCTCCAACATACTGTCTGCTATGGTCACTATCACACAGCTCCTCCAACATACTGTCTGCTATGGTCACTATCACACAGCTCCTCCAACATACTGTCTGCTATGGTCACTATCACACAGCTCCTCCCACAAACTGTCTGCTATTGTCACTATCTCACAGCTCCTCCAACATACAGTCTGCTATGGTCACTATCACACAGCTCCTCCAACATACTGTCTGCTATGGTCACTATCTCACAGCTCCTCCAACATACAGTCTGCTATGGTCACTATCACACAGCTCCTCCAACATACTGTCTGCTATGGTAACTATCACACAGCTCCTCCAACATACAGTCTGCCATGGTCACTATCACACAGCTCCTCCAACATACTGTCTGCTCTGGTCACTAACACAGCTCCTCCAACCTACTGTCTGCTATGGTCACTATCACACAGATCCTCCAACATACTGTCTGCTATGGTCACTATCACACAGCTCCTCCAACATACTGTCTGCTATGGTCACTATCACACAGCTCCTCGAACATACTGTCTGCTATGGTCACTATCACACAGCTCCTCCAACATACTGTCTGCTATGGTCACTATCACACAGCTCCTCCAACCTACTGTCTGCTATGGTCACTATCACACAGCTCCTCCAACATACTGTCTGCTATGGTCACTATCACACAGCTCCTCCAACATACTGTCTGCTATGATCACTATCACAAATCTCCTCCAACATACAGTCTGCTATGGTCACTATCACACAGCTCCTCCAACGACTGTCTGCTATGGTCACTATCACACAGCTCCTCCAACATACAGTCTGCTATGGTCACTATCACACAGCTCCTCCAACATACTGTCTGCTATGGTCACTATCACACAGCTACTCCAACATACTGTCTGCTATGGTCACTATCACACAGCTCCTCCAACATACAGTCTGCTATGGTCACTATCACACAGCTCCTCCAACGACTGTCTGCTATTGTCACTATCAGACAGCTCCTCCAACATACAGTCTGCTATGGTCACTATCTCACAGCTCCTCCAACATACAGTCTGCTATGGTCACTATCACACAGCTCCTCCAACATACAGTCTGCTATGGTCACTATCACACAGCTCCTCCAACATACTGTCTGCTATGGTCACTATCACACAGCTCCTCCAACATACTGTCTGCTATGGTCACTATCACACAGCTACTCCAACATACTGTCTGCTATGGTCACTATCACACAGCTCCTCCAACATACTGTCTGCTATGGTCACTATCTCACAGCTCCTCCAACATACAGTCTGCTATGGTCACTATCACACAGCTCCTCCAACATACTGTCTGCTATGGTCACTATCACACAGATCCTCCAACATACTGTCTGCTATGGTCACTATCACACAGCTCCTCCAACATACTGTCTGCTATGGTCACTATCACACAGCTCCTCGAACATACTGTCTGCTATGGTCACTATCACACAGCTCCTCCAACATACTGTCTGCTATGGTCACTATCACACAGCTCCTCCAACCTACTGTCTGCTATGGTCACTATCACACAGCTCCTCCAACATACTGTCTGCTATGGTCACTATCACACAGCTCCTCCAACATACTGTCTGCTATGATCACTATCACACAGCTCCTCCAACATACAGTCTGCTATGGTCACTATCACACAGCTCCTCCAACGACTGTCTGCTATGGTCACTATCACACAGCTCCTCCAACATACAGTCTGCTATGGTCACTATCACACAGCTCCTCCAACATACTGTCTGCTATGGTCACTATCACACAGCTACTCCAACATACTGTCTGCTATGGTCACTATCACACAGCTCCTCCAACATACAGTCTGCTATGGTCACTATCACACAGCTCCTCCAACGACTGTCTGCTATTGTCACTATCAGACAGCTCCTCCAACATACAGTCTGCTATGGTCACTATCTCACAGCTCCTCCAACATACAGTCTGCTATGGTCACTATCACACAGCTCCTCCAACATACAGTCTGCTATGGTCACTATCACACAGCTCCTCCAACATACTGTCTGCTATGGTCACTATCACACAGCTCCTCCAACATACTGTCTGCTATGGTCACTATCACACAGCTACTCCAACATACTGTCTGCTATGGTCACTATCACACAGCTCCTCCAACATACTGTCTGCTATGGTCACTATCTCACAGCTCCTCCAACATACAGTCTGCTATGGTCACTATCACACAGCTCCTCCAACATACTGTCTGCTATGGTAACTATCACACAGCTCCTCCAACATACAGTCTGCCATGGTCACTATCACACAGCTCCTCCAACATACTGTCTGCTCTGGTCACTAACACAGCTCCTCCAACCTACTGTCTGCTATGGTCACTATCACACAGATCCTCCAACATACTGTCTGCTATGGTCACTATCACACAGCTCCTCCAACATACTGTCTGCTATGGTCACTATCACACAGCTCCTCGAACATACTGTCTGCTATGGTCACTATCACACAGCTCCTCCAACATACTGTCTGCTATGGTCACTATCACACAGCTCCTCCAACCTACTGTCTGCTATGGTCACTATCACACAGCTCCTCCAACATACTGTCTGCTATGGTCACTATCACACAGCTCCTCCAACATACTGTCTGCTATGGTCACTATCACACAGCTCCTCCAACATACAGTCTGCTATGGTCACTATCACACAGCTCCTCCAACGACTGTCTGCTATGGTCACTATCACACAGCTCCTCCAACATACAGTCTGCTATGGTCACTATCACACAGCTCCTCCAACATACTGTCTGCTATGGTCACTATCACACAGCTACTCCAACATACTGTCTGCTATGGTCACTATCACACAGCTCCTCCAACATACAGTCTGCTATGGTCACTATCACACAGCTCCTCCAACGACTGTCTGCTATTGTCACTATCAGACAGCTCCTCCAACATACAGTCTGCTATGGTCACTATCTCACAGCTCCTCCAACATACAGTCTGCTATGGTCACTATCACACAGCTCCTCCAACATACAGTCTGCTATGGTCACTATCACACAGCTCCTCCAACATACTGTCTGCTATGGTCACTATCACACAGCTCCTCCAACATACTGTCTGCTATGGTCACTATCACACAGCTACTCCAACATACTGTCTGCTATGGTCACTATCACACAGCTCCTCCAACATACAGTCTGCTATGGTCACTATCACACAGCTCCTCCAACGACTGTCTGCTATGGTCACTATCACACAGCTCCTCCAACATACAGTCTGCTATGGTCACTATCACACAGCTCCTCCAACATACTGTCTGCTATGGTCACTATCACACAGCTCCTCCAACATACAGTCTGCTATGGTCACTATCAGACAGCTCCTCCAACATACAGTCTGCTATGGTCACTATCTCACAGCTCCTCCAACATACAGTCTGCTATGGTCACTATCACACAGCTCCTCAACATACAGTCTGCTATGGTCACTATCAGACAGCTCCTCCAACATACAGTCTGCTATGGTCACTATCCCACAGCTCATCCATCATAGTCTGCTATGGTCACTATCACACAGCTCCTCCATCATACAGTCTGCTATGGTCACTATCACACAGCTCCTCCAACATACAGTCTGCTATGGTCACTATCACACAGCTCCTTCAACATACAGTCTGCTATGGTCACTATCAGACAGCTCCTCCAACATACAGTCTGCTATGGTCACTATCACACAGCTCCTCCAACATACAGTCTGCTATGGTCACTCTCTGACAGCTCCTCCAACATACTGTCTGCTATGGTCACTATCACACAGCTCCTCCAACATACTGTCTGCTATGGTCACTATCACACAGCTCCTCCAACATACTGTCTGCTATGGTCACTATCACACAGCTCCTCCAACATAGTCTGCTATGGTCACTATCACACAGCTACTCCAACATACTGTCTGCTATGGTCACTATCACACAGCTCCTCCAACATACAGTCTGCTATGGTCACTATCACACAGCTCCTCCAACGACTGTCTGCTATGGTCACTATCACACAGCTCCTCCAACATACTGTCTGCTATGGTCACTATCACACAGCTCCTCCAACATACAGTCTGCTATGGTCACTATCACACAGCTCCTCCAACAAACAGTCTGCTATGGTCACTATCACACAGCTCCTCCAACATACAGTCTGCTATGGTCACTATCACACAGCTAGTCCAACATACAGTCTGCTTTGGTCACTATCACACAGCTCCTCCAACATACTGTCTGCTATGGTCACTATCAGACAGCTCCTCCAACATACAGTCTGCTATGGTCACTATCTCACAGCTCCTCCAACATACAGTCTGCTATGGTCACTATCACACAGCTCCTCCAACATACTGTCTGCTATGGTCACTATCAGACAGCTCCTCCAACATACAGTCTGCTATGGTCACTATCAGACAGCTCTTCCAACATACAGTCTGCTATGGTCACTATCACACAGCTCCTCCAACATACAGTCTGCTATGGTCACTATCACACAGCTCCTCCAACATACTGTCTGCTATGGTCACTATCACACAGCTCCTCCAACATACAGTCTGCTATGGTCACTATCTCACAGCTCCTCCAACATACAGTCTGCTATGGTCACTATCACACAGCTCCTCCATCATACAGTCTGCTATGGTCACTATCACACAGCTCCTCCAACATACAGTCTGCTATGGTCACTATCACACAGCTCCTTCAACATACAGTCTGCTATGGTCACTATCAGACAGCTCCTCCAACATACAGTCTGCTATGGTCACTATCACACAGCTCCTCCAACATACAGTCTGCTATGGTCACTCTCTGACAGCTCCTCCAACATACTGTCTGCTATGGTCACTATCACACAGCTTCTCCAACATACTGTCTGCTATGGTCACTATCACACAGCTCCTCCAACATACTGTCTGCTATGGTCACTATCACACAGCTCCTCCAACATAGTCTGCTATGGTCACTATCACACAGCTACTCCAACATACTGTCTGCTATGGTCACTATCACACAGCTCCTCCAACATACAGTCTGCTATGGTCACTATCACACAGCTCCTCCAACGACTGTCTGCTATGGTCACTATCACACAGCTCCTCCAACATACTGTCTGCTATGGTCACTATCACACAGCTCCTCCAACATACAGTCTGCTATGGTCACTATCACACAGCTCCTCCAACAAACAGTCTGCTATGGTCACTATCACACAGCTCCTCCAACATACAGTCTGCTATGGTCACTATCACACAGCTAGTCCAACATACAGTCTGCTTTGGTCACTATCACACAGCTCCTCCAACATACTGTCTGCTATGGTCACTATCAGACAGCTCCTCCAACATACAGTCTGCTATGGTCACTATCTCACAGCTCCTCCAACATACAGTCTGCTATGGTCACTATCACACAGCTCCTCCAACATACTGTCTGCTATGGTCACTATCAGACAGCTCCTCCAACATACAGTCTGCTATGGTCACTATCAGACAGCTCTTCCAACATACAGTCTGCTATGGTCACTATCACACAGCTCCTCCAACATACAGTCTGCTATGGTCACTATCACACAGCTCCTCCAACATACTGTCTGCTATGGTCACTATCACACAGCTCCTCCAACATACAGTCTGCTATGGTCACTATCTCACAGCTCCTCCAACATACAGTCTGCTATGGTCACTATCACACAGCTCCTCCAACATACAGTCTGCTATGGTCACTATCACACAGCTCCTCCAACATACTGTCTGCTATGGTCACTATCACACAGCTCCTCCAACATAGTCTGCTATGGTCACTATCACACAGCTACTCCAACATACTGTCTGCTATGGTCACTATCACACAGCTCCTCCAACATACAGTCTGCTATGGTCACTATCACACAGCTCCTCCAACGACTGTCTGCTATGGTCACTATCACACAGCTCCTCCAACATACTGTCTGCTATGGTCACTATCACACAGCTCCTCCAGCATACAGTCTGCTATGGTCACTATCACACAGCTCCTCCAACAAACAGTCTGCTATGGTCACTATCACACAGCTCCTCCAACATACAGTCTGCTATGGTCACTATCACACAGCTCCTCCAACGACTGTCTGCTATGGTCACTATCACACAGCTCCTCCAACATACAGTCTGCTTTGGTCACTATCACACAGCTCCTCCAACATACTGTCTGCTATGGTCACTATCACACAGCTCCTCCAACATACTGTCTGCTATGGTCACTATCAGACAGCTCCTCCAACATACAGTCTGCTATGGTCACTATCTCACAGCTCCTCCAACATACAGTCTGCTATGGTCACTATAACACAGCTCCTCCAACATACTGTCTGCTATTGTCACTATCAGACAGCTCCTCCAACATACAGTCTGCTATGGTCACTATCAGACAGCTCTTCCAACATACAGTCTGCTATGGTCACTATCACACAGCTCCTCCAACATACAGTCTGCTATGGTCACTATCACACAGCTCCTCCAACATACTGTCTGCTATGGTCACTATCACACAGCTCCTCCAACATACAGTCTGCTATGGTCACTATCTCACAGCTCCTCCAACATACAGTCTGCTATGGTCACTATCACACAGCTCCTCCAACATACAGTCTGCTATGGTCACTATCACACAGCTCCTCCAACATACAGTCTGCTATGGTCACTATCAGACAGCTCCTCCAACATACAGTCTGCTATGGTCACTATCACACAGCTCCTCCAACATACAGTCTGCTATGGTCACTATCACACAGCTCCTCCAACATACAGTCTGCTATGGTCACTATCAGACAGATCCTCCAACATACAGTCTGCTATGGTCACTATCTCACAGCTCCTCCAACATACAGTCTGCTATGGTCACTATCTGACAGCCCCTCCAACATACTGTCTGCTATGGTCACTGTCACACAGCTCCTCCAACATACTGTCTGCTATGGTCACTATCACACAGCTCCTTCAAACATACTGTCTGCTATGGTCACTATCACACAGCTCCTCCAACATAGTCTGCTATGGTCACTATCACACAGCTACTCCAACATACTGTCTGCTATGGTCACTATCACACAGCTCCTCCAACATACAGTCTGCTATGGTCACTATCACACAGCTCCTCCAACATACAGTCTGCTATGGTCACTATCACACAGCTCCTCCAACATAGTCTGCTATGGTCACTATCTGACAGCTCCTGCAAAATACTGTCTGCTATGGTCACTGTCACACAGCTCCTCCAACATACTGTCTGCTATGGTCACTATCACACAGCTCCTCCAACATACTGTCTGCTATGGTCACTATCACACAGCTCCTCCAACATAGTCTGCTATGGTCACTATCACACAGCTACTCCAACATACTGTCTGCTATGGTCACTATCACACAGCTCCTCCAACATACAGTCTGCTATGGTCACTATCACACAGCTCCTCCAACATACAGTCTGCTATGGTCACTATCACACAGCTCCTCCAACATAGTCTGCTATGGTCACTATCTGACAGCTCCTGCAAAATACTGTCTGCTATGGTCACTATCTCACAGCTCCTCCAACATACAGTCTGCTATGGTCACTATCACACAGCTCCTCCAACATAGTCTGCTATGGTCACTATCACACAGCTCCTCCAACATACAGTCTGCTATGGTCACTATCTCACAGCTCCTCCAACATACTGTGTGCTATGGTCACTATCACACAGCTCCTCCAACATACAGTCTGCTATGGTCACTATCTGACAGCCCCTCCAACATACTGTCTGCTATGGTCACTGTCACACAGCTCCTCCAACATACTGTCTGCTATGGTCACTATCACACAGCTCCTCCAACATACTGTCTGCTATGGTCACTATCACACAGCTCCTCCAACATAGTCTGCTATGGTCAGTATCACACAGCTACTCCAACATACTGTCTGCTATGGTCACTATCACACAGCTCCTCCAACATACAGTCTGCTATGGTCACTATCACACAGCTCCTCCAACATACAGTCTGCTATGGTCACTATCACACAGCTCCTCCAACATAGTCTGCTATGGTCACTATCTGACAGCTCCTGCAAAATACTGTCTGCTATGGTCACTATCTCACAGCTCCTCCAACATACAGTCTGCTATGGTCACTATCACACAGCTCCTCCAACATAGTCTGCTATGGTCACTATCACACAGCTCCTCCAACATACAGTCTGCTATGGTCACTATCTCACAGCTCCTCCAACATACTGTGTGCTATGGTCACTATCACACAGCTCCTCCAACATACAGTCTGCTATGGTCACTATCACACAGCTCCTCCAACATACAGTCTGCTATGGTCACTATCACACAGCTCCTCCAACATACTGTCTGCTATGGTCACTATCACACAGTACCTCCAACATACAGTCTGCTATGGTCACTATCACACAGCTCCTCCAACATAGTCTGCTATGGTCACTATCTGACAGCTCCTCCAACATACTGTCTGCTATGGTCACTATCTCACAGCTCTTCCAACATAGTCTGCTATGGTCACTATCAGACAGCTCCTCCAACATACTGTCTGCTATGGTCACTATCTCACAGCTCCTCCAACATACAGTCTGCTATGGTCACTATCACACAGCTCCTCCCACAAACTGTCTACTATTGTCACTATCTCACAGCTCCTCCAACATACAGTCTGCTATGGTCACTATCACATAGCTCCTCCAACATACTGTCTGCTATGGTCACTATCTCACAGCTCCTGCAACATACAGTCTGCTATGGTCACTATCACACAGCTCCTCCAACATACTGTCTGCTATGGTCACTATCACACAGCTCCTCCAACATACAGTCTGCCATGGTCACTATCACACAGCTCCTCCAACATACTGTCTGCTCTGGTCACTAACACAGCTCCTCCAACCTACTGTCTGCTATGGTCACTATCACACAGATCCTCCAACATACTGTCTGCTATGGTCACTATCACACAGCTCCTCCAACATACTGTCTGCTATGGTCACTATCACACAGCTCCTCGAACATACTGTCTGCTATGGTCACTATCACACAGCTCCTCCAACATACTGTCTGCTATGGTCACTATCACACAGCTCCTCCAACCTACTGTCTGCTATGGTCACTATCACACAGCTCCTCCAACATACTGTCTGCTATGGTCACTATCACACAGCTCCTCCAACATACTGTCTGCTATGGTCACTATCACACAGCTCCTCCAACATACAGTCTGCTATGGTCACTATCACACAGCTCCTCCAACGACTGTCTGCTATGGTCACTATCACACAGCTCCTCCAACATACAGTCTGCTATGGTCACTATCACACAGCTCCTCCAACATACTGTCTGCTATGGTCACTATCACACAGCTACTCCAACATACTGTCTGCTATGGTCACTATCACACAGCTCCTCCAACATAGTCTGCTATGGTCACTATCACACAGCTACTCCAACATACTGTCTGCTATGGTCACTATCACACAGCTCCTCAAACATACAGTCTGCTATGGTCACTATCACACAGCTCCTCCAACATACAGTCTGCTATGGTCACTATCACACAGCTCCTCCAACATAGTCTGCTATGGTCACTATCTGACAGCTCCTGCAAAATACTGTCTGCTATGGTCACTATCTCACAGCTCCTCCAACATACAGTCTGCTATGGTCACTATCACACAGCTCCTCCAACATAGTCTGCTATGGTCACTATCACACAGCTCCTCCAACATACAGTCTGCTATGGTCACTATCTCACAGCTCCTCCAACATACTGTGTGCTATGGTCACTATCACACAGCTCCTCCAACATACAGTCTGCTATGGTCACTATCACACAGCTCCTCCAACATACAGTCTGCTATGGTCACTATCACACAGCTCCTCCAACATACTGTCTGCTATGGTCACTATCACACAGCACCTCCAACATACAGTCTGCTATGGTCACTATCACACAGCTCCTCCAACATAGTCTGCTATGGTCACTATCTGACAGCTCCTCCAACATACTGTCTGCTATGGTCACTATCTCACAGCTCTTCCAACATAGTCTGCTATGGTCACTATCAGACAGCTCCTCCAACATACTGTCTGCTATGGTCACTATCTCACAGCTCCTCCAACATACAGTCTGCTATGGTCACTATCACACAGCTCCTCCCACAAACTGTCTACTATGGTCACTATCTCACAGCTCCTCCAACATACAGTCTGCTATGGTCACTATCACACAGCTCCTCCAACATACTGTCTGCTATGGTCACTATCTCACAGCTCCTCCAACATACAGTCTGCTATGGTCACTATCACACAGCTCCTCCAACATACTGTCTGCTATGGTCACTATCACACAGCTCCTCCAACATACAGTCTGCCATGGTCACTATCACACAGCTCCTCCAACATACTGTCTGCTCTGGTCACTAACACAGCTCCTCCAACCTACTGTCTGCTATGATCACTATCACACAGATCCTCCAACATACTGTCTGCTATGGTCACTATCACACAGCTCCTCCAACATACTGTCTGCTATGGTCACTATCACACAGCTCCTCGAACATACTGTCTGCTATGGTCACTATCACACAGCTCCTCCAACATACTGTCTGCTATGGTCACTATCACACAGCTCCTCCAACCTACTGTCTGCTATGGTCACTATCACACAGCTCCTCCAACATACTGTCTGCTATGGTCACTATCACACAGCTCCTCCAACATACTGTCTGCTATGGTCACTATCACACAGCTCCTCCAACATACAGTCTGCTATGGTCACTATCACACAGCTCCTCCAACGACTGTCTGCTATGGTCACTATCACACAGCTCCTCCAACATACAGTCTGCTATGGTCACTATCACACAGCTCCTCCAACATACTGTCTGCTATGGTCACTATCACACAGCTACTCCAACATACTGTCTGCTATGGTCACTATCACACAGCTCCTCCAACATACAGTCTGCTATGGTCACTATCACACAGCTCCTCCAACGACTGTCTGCTATGGTCACTATCAGACAGCTCCTCCAACATACAGTCTGCTATGGTCACTATCTCACAGCTCCTCCAACATACAGTCTGCTATGGTCACTATCACACAGCTCCTCCAACATACAGTCTGCTATGGTCACTATCACACAGCTCCTCCAACATACTGTCTGCTATGGTCACTATCACACAGCTCCTCCAACATACTGTCTGCTATGGTCACTATCACACAGCTACTCCAACATACTGTCTGCTATGGTCACTATCACACAGCTCCTCCAACATACAGTCTGCTATGGTCACTATCACACAGCTCCTCCAACGACTGTCTGCTATGGTCACTATCACACAGCTCCTCCAACATACAGTCTGCTATGGTCACTATCACACAGCTCCTCCAACATACTGTCTGCTATGGTCACTATCACACAGCTCCTCCAACATACAGTCTGCTATGGTCACTATCAGACAGCTCCTCCAACATACAGTCTGCTATGGTCACTATCAGACAGCTCCTCCAACATACAGTCTGCTATGGTCACTATCACACAGCTCCTCCAACATACAGTCTGCTATGGTCACTATCACACAGCTCCTCCAACATACAGTCTGCTATGGTCACTATCACACAGCTCCTCAACATACAGTCTGCTATGGTCACTGTCACACAGCTCCTCCAACATACTGTCTGCTATGGTCACTATCAGACAGCTCCTCCAACATACAGTCTGCTATGGTCACTATCTCACAGCTCCTCCAACATACAGTCTGCTATGGTCACTATCACACAGCTCCTCCAACATACTGTCTGCTATTGTCACTATCAGACAGCTCCTCCAACATACAGTCTGCTATGGTCACTATCAGACAGCTCTTCCAACATACAGTCTGCTATGGTCACTATCACACAGCTCCTCCAACATACAGTCTGCTATGGTCACTATCACACAGCTCCTCCAACATACTGTCTGCTATGGTCACTATCACACAGCTCCTCCAACATACAGTCTGCTATGGTCACTATCTCACAGCTCCTCCAACATACAGTCTGCTATGGTCACTATCACACAGCTCCTCCAACATACAGTCTGCTATGGTCACTATCACACAGCTCCTCCAACATACAGTCTGCTATGGTCACTATCAGACAGCTCCTCCAACATACAGTCTGCTATGGTCACTATCACACAGCTCCTCCAACATACAGTCTGCTATGGTCACTATCACACAGCTCCTCCAACATACAGTCTGCTATGGTCACTATCAGACAGATCCTCCAACATACAGTCTGCTATGGTCACTATCTCACAGCTCCTCCAACATACAGTCTGCTATGGTCACTATCTGACAGCCCCTCCAACATACTGTCTGCTATGGTCACTGTCACACAGCTCCTCCAACATACTGTCTGCTATGGTCACTATCACACAGCTCCTCCAACATACTGTCTGCTATGGTCACTATCACACAGCTCCTCCAACATAGTCTGCTATGGTCACTATCACACAGCTACTCCAACATACTGTCTGCTATGGTCACTATCACACAGCTCCTCCAACATACAGTCTGCTATGGTCACTATCACACAGCTCCTCCAACATACAGTCTGCTATGGTCACTATCACACAGCTCCTCCAACATAGTCTGCTATGGTCACTATCTGACAGCTCCTGCAAAATACTGTCTGCTATGGTCACTATCTCACAGCTCCTCCAACATACAGTCTGCTATGGTCACTATCACACAGCTCCTCCAACATAGTCTGCTATGGTCACTATCACACAGCTCCTTCAACATACAGTCTGCTATGGTCACTATCTCACAGCTCCTCCAACATACTGTGTGCTATGGTCACTATCACACAGCTCCTCCAACATACTGTCTGCTATGGTCACTATCACACAGCACCTCCAACATACAGTCTGCTATGGTCACTATCACACAGCTCCTCCAACATAGTCTGCTATGGTCACTATCTGACAGCTCCTCCAACATACTGTCTGCTATGGTCACTATCTCACAGCTCTTCCAACATAGTCTGCTATGGTCACTATCAGACAGCTCCTCCAACATACTGTCTGCTATGGTCACTATCTCACAGCTCCTCCAACATACAGTCTGCTATGGTCACTATCACACAGCTCCTCCCACAAACTGTCTACTATTGTCACTATCTCACAGCTCCTCCAACATACAGTCTGCTATGGTCACTATCACACAGCTCCTCCAACATACTGTCTGCTATGGTCACTATCTCACAGCTCCTCCAACATACAGTCTGCTATGGTCACTATCACACAGCTCCTCCAACATACTGTCTGCTATGGTCACTATCACACAGCTCCTCCAACATACAGTCTGCCATGGTCACTATCACACAGCTCCTCCAACATACTGTCTGCTCTGGTCACTAACACAGCTCCTCCAACCTACTGTCTGCTATGGTCACTATCACACAGATCCTCCAACATACTGTCTGCTATGGTCACTATCACACAGCTCCTCCAACATACTGTCTGCTATGGTCACTATCACACAGCTCCTCGAACATACTGTCTGCTATGGTCACTATCACACAGCTCCTCCAACATACTGTCTGCTATGGTCACTATCACACAGCTCCTCCAACCTACTGTCTGCTATGGTCACTATCACACAGCTCCTCCAACATACTGTCTGCTATGGTCACTATCACACAGCTCCTCCAACATACTGTCTGCTATGGTCACTATCACACAGCTCCTCCAACATACAGTCTGCTATGGTCACTATCACACAGCTCCTCCAACGACTGTCTGCTATGGTCACTATCACACAGCTCCTCCAACATACAGTCTGCTATGGTCACTATCACACAGCTCCTCCAACATACTGTCTGCTATGGTCACTATCACACAGCTACTCCAACATACTGTCTGCTATGGTCACTATCACACAGCTCCTCCAACATACAGTCTGCTATGGTCACTATCACACAGCTCCTCCAACGACTGTCTGCTATGGTCACTATCAGACAGCTCCTCCAACATACAGTCTGCTATGGTCACTATCTCACAGCTCCTCCAACATACAGTCTGCTATGGTCACTATCACACAGCTCCTCCAACATACAGTCTGCTATGGTCACTATCACACAGCTCCTCCAACATACTGTCTGCTATGGTCACTATCACACAGCTCCTCCAACATACTGTCTGCTATGGTCACTATCACACAGCTACTCCAACATACTGTCTGCTATGGTCACTATCACACAGCTCCTCCAACATACAGTCTGCTATGGTCACTATCACACAGCTCCTCCAACGACTGTCTGCTATGGTCACTATCACACAGCTCCTCCAACATACAGTCTGCTATGGTCACTATCACACAGCTCCTCCAACATACTGTCTGCTATGGTCACTATCACACAGCTCCTCCAACATACAGTCTGCTATGGTCACTATCAGACAGCTCCTCCAACATACAGTCTGCTATGGTCACTATCAGACAGCTCCTCCAACATACAGTCTGCTATGGTCACTATCACACAGCTCCTCCAACATACAGTCTGCTATGGTCACTATCACACAGCTCCTCCAACATACAGTCTGCTATGGTCACTATCCCACAGCTCATCCATCATAGTCTGCTATGGTCACTATCACACAGCTCCTCCATCATACAGTCTGCTATGGTCACTATCACACAGCTCCTCCAACATACAGTCTGCTATGGTCACTATCTCACAGCTCCTCCAACATACAGTCTGCTATGGTCACTATCACACAGCTCCTCAACATACAGTCTGCTATGGTCACTATCAGACAGCTCCTCTAACATACAGTCTGCTATGGTCACTATCCCACAGCTCATCCATCATAGTCTGCTATGGTCACTATCACACAGCTCCTCCATCATACAGTCTGCTATGGTCACTATCACACAGCTCCTCCAACATACAGTCTGCTATGGTCACTATCACACAGCTCCTTCAACATACAGTCTGCTATGGTCACTATCAGACAGCTCCTCCAACATACAGTCTGCTATGGTCACTATCTCACAGCTCCTCCAACATACAGTCTGCTATGGTCACTATCACACAGCTCCTCCAACGACTGTCTGCTATGGTCACTATCACACAGCTCCTCCAACATACAGTCTGCTATGGTCACTATCACACAGCTCCTCCAACATACTGTCTGCTATGGTCACTATCACACAGCTACTCCAACATACTGTCTGCTATGGTCACTATCACACAGCTCCTCCAACATACAGTCTGCTATGGTCACTATCACACAGCTCCTCCAACGACTGTCTGCTATGGTCACTATCAGACAGCTCCTCCAACATACAGTCTGCTATGGTCACTATCTCACAGCTCCTCCAACATACAGTCTGCTATGGTCACTATCACACAGCTCCTCCAACATACAGTCTGCTATGGTCACTATCACACAGCTCCTCCAACATACTGTCTGCTATGGTCACTATCACACAGCTCCTCCAACATACTGTCTGCTATGGTCACTATCACACAGCTCCTCCAACATACAGTCTGCTATGGTCACTATCACACAGCTCCTCCAACATACAGTCTGCTATGGTCACTATCACACAGCTCCTCCAACATACTGTCTGCTATGGTCACTATCACACAGCACCTCCAACATACAGTCTGCTATGGTCACTATCACACAGCTCCTCCAACATAGTCTGCTATGGTCACTATCTGACAGCTCCTCCAACATACTGTCTGCTATGGTCACTATCTCACAGCTCTTCCAACATAGTCTGCTATGGTCACTATCAGACAGCTCCTCCAACATACTGTCTGCTATGGTCACTATCTCACAGCTCCTCCAACATACAGTCTGCTATGGTCACTATCACACAGCTCCTCCCACAAACTGTCTACTATGGTCACTATCTCACAGCTCCTCCAACATACAGTCTGCTATGGTCACTATCACACAGCTCCTCCAACATACTGTCTGCTATGGTCACTATCTCACAGCTCCTCCAACATACAGTCTGCTATGGTCACTATCACACAGCTCCTCCAACATACTGTCTGCTATGGTCACTATCACACAGCTCCTCCAACATACAGTCTGCCATGGTCACTATCACACAGCTCCTCCAACATACTGTCTGCTCTGGTCACTAACACAGCTCCTCCAACCTACTGTCTGCTATGATCACTATCACACAGATCCTCCAACATACTGTCTGCTATGGTCACTATCACACAGCTCCTCCAACATACTGTCTGCTATGGTCACTATCACACAGCTCCTCGAACATACTGTCTGCTATGGTCACTATCACACAGCTCCTCCAACATACTGTCTGCTATGGTCACTATCACACAGCTCCTCCAACCTACTGTCTGCTATGGTCACTATCACACAGCTCCTCCAACATACTGTCTGCTATGGTCACTATCACACAGCTCCTCCAACATACTGTCTGCTATGGTCACTATCACACAGCTCCTCCAACATACAGTCTGCTATGGTCACTATCACACAGCTCCTCCAACGACTGTCTGCTATGGTCACTATCACACAGCTCCTCCAACATACAGTCTGCTATGGTCACTATCACACAGCTCCTCCAACATACTGTCTGCTATGGTCACTATCACACAGCTACTCCAACATACTGTCTGCTATGGTCACTATCACACAGCTCCTCCAACATACAGTCTGCTATGGTCACTATCACACAGCTCCTCCAACGACTGTCTGCTATGGTCACTATCAGACAGCTCCTCCAACATACAGTCTGCTATGGTCACTATCTCACAGCTCCTCCAACATACAGTCTGCTATGGTCACTATCACACAGCTCCTCCAACATACAGTCTGCTATGGTCACTATCACACAGCTCCTCCAACATACTGTCTGCTATGGTCACTATCACACAGCTCCTCCAACATACTGTCTGCTATGGTCACTATCACACAGCTACTCCAACATACTGTCTGCTATGGTCACTATCACACAGCTCCTCCAACATACAGTCTGCTATGGTCACTATCACACAGCTCCTCCAACGACTGTCTGCTATGGTCACTATCACACAGCTCCTCCAACATACAGTCTGCTATGGTCACTATCACACAGCTCCTCCAACATACTGTCTGCTATGGTCACTATCACACAGCTCCTCCAACATACAGTCTGCTATGGTCACTATCAGACAGCTCCTCCAACATACAGTCTGCTATGGTCACTATCAGACAGCTCCTCCAACATACAGTCTGCTATGGTCACTATCACACAGCTCCTCCAACATACAGTCTGCTATGGTCACTATCACACAGCTCCTCCAACATACAGTCTGCTATGGTCACTATCACACAGCTCCTCAACATACAGTCTGCTATGGTCACTGTCACACAGCTCCTCCAACATACTGTCTGCTATGGTCACTATCAGACAGCTCCTCCAACATACAGTCTGCTATGGTCACTATCTCACAGCTCCTCCAACATACAGTCTGCTATGGTCACTATCACACAGCTCCTCCAACATACTGTCTGCTATTGTCACTATCAGACAGCTCCTCCAACATACAGTCTGCTATGGTCACTATCAGACAGCTCTTCCAACATACAGTCTGCTATGGTCACTATCACACAGCTCCTCCAACATACAGTCTGCTATGGTCACTATCACACAGCTCCTCCAACATACTGTCTGCTATGGTCACTATCACACAGCTCCTCCAACATACAGTCTGCTATGGTCACTATCTCACAGCTCCTCCAACATACAGTCTGCTATGGTCACTATCACACAGCTCCTCCAACATACAGTCTGCTATGGTCACTATCACACAGCTCCTCCAACATACAGTCTGCTATGGTCACTATCAGACAGCTCCTCCAACATACAGTCTGCTATGGTCACTATCACACAGCTCCTCCAACATACAGTCTGCTATGGTCACTATCACACAGCTCCTCCAACATACAGTCTGCTATGGTCACTATCAGACAGATCCTCCAACATACAGTCTGCTATGGTCACTATCTCACAGCTCCTCCAACATACAGTCTGCTATGGTCACTATCTGACAGCCCCTCCAACATACTGTCTGCTATGGTCACTGTCACACAGCTCCTCCAACATACTGTCTGCTATGGTCACTATCACACAGCTCCTCCAACATACTGTCTGCTATGGTCACTATCACACAGCTCCTCCAACATAGTCTGCTATGGTCACTATCACACAGCTACTCCAACATACTGTCTGCTATGGTCACTATCACACAGCTCCTCCAACATACAGTCTGCTATGGTCACTATCACACAGCTCCTCCAACATACAGTCTGCTATGGTCACTATCACACAGCTCCTCCAACATAGTCTGCTATGGTCACTATCTGACAGCTCCTGCAAAATACTGTCTGCTATGGTCACTATCTCACAGCTCCTCCAACATACAGTCTGCTATGGTCACTATCACACAGCTCCTCCAACATAGTCTGCTATGGTCACTATCACACAGCTCCTTCAACATACAGTCTGCTATGGTCACTATCTCACAGCTCCTCCAACATACTGTGTGCTATGGTCACTATCACACAGCTCCTCCAACATACTGTCTGCTATGGTCACTATCACACAGCACCTCCAACATACAGTCTGCTATGGTCACTATCACACAGCTCCTCCAACATAGTCTGCTATGGTCACTATCTGACAGCTCCTCCAACATACTGTCTGCTATGGTCACTATCTCACAGCTCTTCCAACATAGTCTGCTATGGTCACTATCAGACAGCTCCTCCAACATACTGTCTGCTATGGTCACTATCTCACAGCTCCTCCAACATACAGTCTGCTATGGTCACTATCACACAGCTCCTCCCACAAACTGTCTACTATTGTCACTATCTCACAGCTCCTCCAACATACAGTCTGCTATGGTCACTATCACACAGCTCCTCCAACATACTGTCTGCTATGGTCACTATCTCACAGCTCCTCCAACATACAGTCTGCTATGGTCACTATCACACAGCTCCTCCAACATACTGTCTGCTATGGTCACTATCACACAGCTCCTCCAACATACAGTCTGCCATGGTCACTATCACACAGCTCCTCCAACATACTGTCTGCTCTGGTCACTAACACAGCTCCTCCAACCTACTGTCTGCTATGGTCACTATCACACAGATCCTCCAACATACTGTCTGCTATGGTCACTATCACACAGCTCCTCCAACATACTGTCTGCTATGGTCACTATCACACAGCTCCTCGAACATACTGTCTGCTATGGTCACTATCACACAGCTCCTCCAACATACTGTCTGCTATGGTCACTATCACACAGCTCCTCCAACCTACTGTCTGCTATGGTCACTATCACACAGCTCCTCCAACATACTGTCTGCTATGGTCACTATCACACAGCTCCTCCAACATACTGTCTGCTATGGTCACTATCACACAGCTCCTCCAACATACAGTCTGCTATGGTCACTATCACACAGCTCCTCCAACGACTGTCTGCTATGGTCACTATCACACAGCTCCTCCAACATACAGTCTGCTATGGTCACTATCACACAGCTCCTCCAACATACTGTCTGCTATGGTCACTATCACACAGCTACTCCAACATACTGTCTGCTATGGTCACTATCACACAGCTCCTCCAACATACAGTCTGCTATGGTCACTATCACACAGCTCCTCCAACGACTGTCTGCTATGGTCACTATCAGACAGCTCCTCCAACATACAGTCTGCTATGGTCACTATCTCACAGCTCCTCCAACATACAGTCTGCTATGGTCACTATCACACAGCTCCTCCAACATACAGTCTGCTATGGTCACTATCACACAGCTCCTCCAACATACTGTCTGCTATGGTCACTATCACACAGCTCCTCCAACATACTGTCTGCTATGGTCACTATCACACAGCTACTCCAACATACTGTCTGCTATGGTCACTATCACACAGCTCCTCCAACATACAGTCTGCTATGGTCACTATCACACAGCTCCTCCAACGACTGTCTGCTATGGTCACTATCACACAGCTCCTCCAACATACAGTCTGCTATGGTCACTATCACACAGCTCCTCCAACATACTGTCTGCTATGGTCACTATCACACAGCTCCTCCAACATACAGTCTGCTATGGTCACTATCAGACAGCTCCTCCAACATACAGTCTGCTATGGTCACTATCAGACAGCTCCTCCAACATACAGTCTGCTATGGTCACTATCACACAGCTCCTCCAACATACAGTCTGCTATGGTCACTATCACACAGCTCCTCCAACATACAGTCTGCTATGGTCACTATCCCACAGCTCATCCATCATAGTCTGCTATGGTCACTATCACACAGCTCCTCCATCATACAGTCTGCTATGGTCACTATCACACAGCTCCTCCAACATACAGTCTGCTATGGTCACTATCTCACAGCTCCTCCAACATACAGTCTGCTATGGTCACTATCACACAGCTCCTCAACATACAGTCTGCTATGGTCACTATCAGACAGCTCCTCTAACATACAGTCTGCTATGGTCACTATCCCACAGCTCATCCATCATAGTCTGCTATGGTCACTATCACACAGCTCCTCCATCATACAGTCTGCTATGGTCACTATCACACAGCTCCTCCAACATACAGTCTGCTATGGTCACTATCACACAGCTCCTTCAACATACAGTCTGCTATGGTCACTATCAGACAGCTCCTCCAACATACAGTCTGCTATGGTCACTATCTCACAGCTCCTCCAACATACAGTCTGCTATGGTCACTATCACACAGCTCCTCCAACGACTGTCTGCTATGGTCACTATCACACAGCTCCTCCAACATACAGTCTGCTATGGTCACTATCACACAGCTCCTCCAACATACTGTCTGCTATGGTCACTATCACACAGCTACTCCAACATACTGTCTGCTATGGTCACTATCACACAGCTCCTCCAACATACAGTCTGCTATGGTCACTATCACACAGCTCCTCCAACGACTGTCTGCTATGGTCACTATCAGACAGCTCCTCCAACATACAGTCTGCTATGGTCACTATCTCACAGCTCCTCCAACATACAGTCTGCTATGGTCACTATCACACAGCTCCTCCAACATACAGTCTGCTATGGTCACTATCACACAGCTCCTCCAACATACAGTCTGCTATGGTCACTATCACACAGCTCCTCCAACGACTGTCTGCTATGGTCACTATCACACAGCTCCTCCAACATACAGTCTGCTATGGTCACTATCACACAGCTCCTCCAACATACTGTCTGCTATGGTCACTATCACACAGCTCCTCCAACATACAGTCTGCTATGGTCACTATCAGACAGCTCCTCCAACATACAGTCTGCTATGGTCACTATCAGACAGCTCCTCCAACATACAGTCTGCTATGGTCACTATCACACAGCTCCTCCAACATACAGTCTGCTATGGTCACTATCACACAGCTCCTCCAACATACAGTCTGCTATGGTCACTATCCCACAGCTCATCCATCATAGTCTGCTATGGTCACTATCACACAGCTCCTCCATCATACAGTCTGCTATGGTCACTATCACACAGCTCCTCCAACATACAGTCTGCTATGGTCACTATCTCACAGCTCCTCCAACATACAGTCTGCTATGGTCACTATCACACAGCTCCTCAACATACAGTCTGCTATGGTCACTATCAGACAGCTCCTCTAACATACAGTCTGCTATGGTCACTATCCCACAGCTCATCCATCATAGTCTGCTATGGTCACTATCACACAGCTCCTCCATCATACAGTCTGCTATGGTCACTATCACACAGCTCCTCCAACATACAGTCTGCTATGGTCACTATCACACAGCTCCTTCAACATACAGTCTGCTATGGTCACTATCAGACAGCTCCTCCAACATACAGTCTGCTATGGTCACTATCTCACAGCTCCTCCAACATACAGTCTGCTATGGTCACTATCTGACAGCTCCTCCAACATACTGTCTGCTATGGTCACTATCACACAGCTCCTCCAACATACTGTCTGCTATGGTCACTATCACACAGCTCCTCCAACATAGTCTGCTATGGTCACTATCACACAGCTACTCCAACATACTGTCTGCTTTGGTCACTATCACACAGCTCCTCCAACAAACAGTCTGCTATGGTCACTATCACACAGCTCCTCCAACATACAGTCTGCTATGGTCACTATCACACAGCTCCTCCAACGACTGTCTGCTATGGTCACTATCAGACAGCTCCTCCAACATACAGTCTGCTATGGTCACTATCACACAGCTCCTCCAACATACAGTCTGCTATGGTCACTATCTCACAGCTCCTCCAACATACTGTCTGCTATGGTCACTATCAGACAGCTCCTCCAACATACAGTCTGCTATGGTCACTATCAGACAGCTCTTCCAACATACAGTCTGCTATGGTCACTATCACACACCTCCTCCAACATACAGTCTGCTATGGTCACTATCACACAGCTCCTCCAACATACTGTCTGCTATGGTCACTATCAGACAGCTCCTCCAACATACAGTCTGCTATGGTCACTATCACACAGCTCCTCCAACATACTGTCTGCTATGGTCACTATCACACAGCTCCTCCAACATACAGTCTGCTATGGTCACTATCAGACAGCTCCTCCAACATACAGTCTGCTATGGTCACTATCTCACAGCTCCTCCAACATACAGTCTGCTATGGTCACTATCACACAGCTCCTCCAACATACTGTCTGCTATGGTCACTATCACACAGCTCCTCCAACATACAGTCTGCTATGGTCACTATCACACAGCTCCTCCAACATACAGTCTGCTATGGTCACTATCACACAGCTCCTCCAACATACTGTCTGCTATGGTCACTATCACACAGCTCCTCCAACATACAGTCTGCTATGGTCACTATCAGACAGCTCCTCCAACATACAGTCTGCTATGGTCACTATCTCACAGCTCCTCCAACATACAGTCTGCTATGGTCACTATCACACAGCTCCTCCAACATAGTCTGCTATGGTCACTATCACACAGCTCCTCCAACATACAGTCTGCTATGGTCACTATCTCACAGCTCCTCCAACATATTGTCTGCTATGGTCACTATCACACAGCTCCTCCAACATAGTCTACTATGGTCACTATCACACAGCTCCTCCAACATACAGTCTGCTATGGTCACTATCTCACAGCTCCTCCAACATACTGTCTGCTATGGTCACTATCACACAGCTCCTCCAACATACAGTCTGCTATGGTCACTATCACACAGCTCCTCCAACGACTGTCTGCTATGGTCACTATCACACAGCTCCTCCAACATACTGTCTGCTATGGTCACTATCACACAGCTCCTCCAGCATACAGTCTGCTATGGTCACTATCACACAGCTCCTCCAACAAACAGTCTGCTATGGTCACTATCACACAGCTCCTCCAACATACAGTCTGCTATGGTCACTATCACACAGCTCCTCCAACGACTGTCTGCTATGGTCACTATCACACAGCTCCTCCAACATACAGTCTGCTTTGGTCACTATCACACAGCTCCTCCAACATACTGTCTGCTATGGTCACTATCACACAGCTCCTCCAACATACAGTCTGCTATGGTCACTATCAGACAGCTCCTCCAACATACAGTCTGCTATGGTCACTATCTCACAGCTCCTCCAACATACAGTCTGCTATGGTCACTATCACACAGCTCCTCCAACATACTGTCTGCTATGGTCACTATCAGACAGCTCCTCCAACATACAGTCTGCTATGGTCACTATCAGACAGCTCTTCCAACATACAGTCTGCTATGGTCACTATCACACACCTCCTCCAACATACAGTCTGCTATGGTCACTATCACACAGCTCCTCCAACATACTGTCTGCTATGGTCACTATCAGACAGCTCCTCCAACATACAGTCTGCTATGGTCACTATCACACAGCTCCTCCAACATACTGTCTGCTATGGTCACTATCACACACCTCCTCCAACATACAGTCTGCTATGGTCACTATCACACAGCTCCTCCAACAAACAGTCTGCTATGGTCACTATCACACAGCTCCTCCAACATACAGTCTGCTATGGTCACTATCAGACAGCTCCTCCAACATACTGTCTGCTATGGTCACTATCACACAGCTCCTCCAACATACGGTCTGCTATGGTCACTATCTCACAGCTCCTCCAACATAGTCTGCTATGGTCACTATCAGACAGCTCCTCCAACATACTGTCTGCTATGGTCACTATCTCACAGCTCCTCCAACATACAGTCTGCTATGGTCACTATCACACAGCTCCTCCAACAAACTGTCTGCTATTGTCACTATCTCACAGCTCCTCCAACATACAGTTTGCTATGGTAAATATCACACAACTCCTCCAACATACTGTCTGCTATGGTCACTATCACACAGCTCCTCCAACATACAGTCTGCTATGGTCACTATCACACAGCTCCTCCAACATACAGTCTGCTATGGTCACTATCACACAGCTCCTCCAACATACTGTCTGCTATGGTCACTATCACACAGCTCCTCCAACATACAGTCTGCTATGGTCACTATCACACAGCTCCTCCAACATACTGTCTGCTGAGGTCACTATCACACAGCTCCTCCAACATACAGTCTGCTATGGTCACTATCACACAGCTCCTCCAACATACTGTCTGCTATGGTCACTATCACACAGCTCCTCCAACATACAGTCTGCTATGGTCACTATCACACACCTCCTCCAACATACAGTCTGCTATGGTCACTATCACACAGCTCCTCCAACATACTGTCTGCTATGGTCACTATCACACAGCTCCTCCAACATACTGTCTGCTATGGTCACTATCACACAGCTCCTCCAACATACTGTCTGCTATGGTCACTATCACACAGCTCCTCCAACATACAGTCTGCTATGGTCACTATCACACAGCTCCTCCAACATACTGTCTGCTATGGTCACTATCACACAGCTCCTCCAACATACAGTCTGCTATGGTCACTATCACACACCTCCTCCAACATACAGTCTGCTATGGTCACTATCACACAGCTCCTCCAACAAACTGTCTGCTATTGTCACTATCTCACAGCTCCTCCAACATACAGTCTGCTATGGTCACTATCTCACAGCTCCTCCAACAAACTGTCTGCTATTGTCACTATCTCACAGCTCCTCCAACATACAGTCTGCTATGGTCACTATCACACAGCTCCTCCAACATACTGTCTGCTATGGTCACTATCTCACAGCTCCTCCAACATACAGTCTGCTATGGTCACTATCACACAGCTCCTCCAACATACTGTCTGCTATGGTCACTATCACACACCTCCTCCAACATACAGTCTGCTATGGTCACTATCACACAGCTCCTCCAACAAACAGTCTGCTATGGTCACTATCACACAGCTCCTCCAACATACAGTCTGCTATGGTCACTATCACACAGCTCCTCCAACATACTGTCTGCTATGGTCACTATCACACAGCTCCTCCAACATACAGTCTGCTATGGTCACTATCAGACAGCTCCTCCAACATACAGTCTGCTATGGTCACTATCTCACAGCTCCTCCAACATACAGTCTGCTATGGTCACTATCACACAGCTCCTCCAACATAGTCTGCTATGGTCACTATCACACAGCTCCTCCAACATACAGTCTGCTATGGTCACTATCAGACAGCTCCTCCAACATACAGTCTGCTATGGTCACTATCACACAGCTCCTCCAACATACTGTCTGCTATGGTCACTATCACACACCTCCTCCAACATACAGTCTGCTATGGTCACTATCACACAGCTCCTCCAACAAACAGTCTGCTATGGTCACTATCACACAGCTCCTCCAACATACAGTCTGCTATGGTCACTATCAGACAGCTCCTCCAACATACTGTCTGCTATGGTCACTATCACACAGCTCCTCCAACATACGGTCTGCTATGGTCACTATCTCACAGCTCCTCCAACATAGTCTGCTATGGTCACTATCAGACAGCTCCTCCAACATACTGTCTGCTATGGTCACTATCTCACAGCTCCTCCAACATACAGTCTGCTATGGTCACTATCACACAGCTCCTCCAACAAACTGTCTGCTATTGTCACTATCTCACAGCTCCTCCAACATACAGTTTGCTATGGTAAATATCACACAACTCCTCCAACATACTGTCTGCTATGGTCACTATCACACAGCTCCTCCAACATACAGTCTGCTATGGTCACTATCACACAGCTCCTCCAACATACAGTCTGCTATGGTCACTATCACACAGCTCCTCCAACATACTGTCTGCTATGGTCACTATCACACAGCTCCTCCAACATACAGTCTGCTATGGTCACTATCACACAGCTCCTCCAACATACTGTCTGCTATGGTCACTATCACACAGCTCCTCCAACATACAGTCTGCTATGGTCACTATCACACAGCTCCTCCAACATACTGTCTGCTATGGTCACTATCACACAGCTCCTCCAACATACAGTCTGCTATGGTCACTATCACACACCTCCTCCAACATACAGTCTGCTATGGTCACTATCACACAGCTCCTCCAACATACTGTCTGCTATGGTCACTATCACACAGCTCCTCCAACATACTGTCTGCTATGGTCACTATCACACAGCTCCTCCAACATACTGTCTGCTATGGTCACTATCACACAGCTCCTCCAACATACAGTCTGCTATGGTCACTATCACACAGCTCCTCCAACATACTGTCTGCTATGGTCACTATCACACAGCTCCTCCAACATACAGTCTGCTATGGTCACTATCACACACCTCCTCCAACATACAGTCTGCTATGGTCACTATCACACAGCTCCTCCAACAAACTGTCTGCTATTGTCACTATCTCACAGCTCCTCCAACATACAGTCTGCTATGGTCACTATCTCACAGCTCCTCCAACAAACTGTCTGCTATTGTCACTATCTCACAGCTCCTCCAACATACAGTCTGCTATGGTCACTATCACACAGCTCCTCCAACATACTGTCTGCTATGGTCACTATCTCACAGCTCCTCCAACATACAGTCTGCTATGGTCACTATCACACAGCTCCTCCAACATACTGTCTGCTATGGTCACTATCACACACCTCCTCCAACATACAGTCTGCTATGGTCACTATCACACAGCTCCTCCAACAAACAGTCTGCTATGGTCACTATCACACAGCTCCTCCAACATACAGTCTGCTATGGTCACTATCACACAGCTCCTCCAACATACTGTCTGCTATGGTCACTATCACACAGCTCCTCCAACATACAGTCTGCTATGGTCACTATCAGACAGCTCCTCCAACATACAGTCTGCTATGGTCACTATCTCACAGCTCCTCCAACATACAGTCTGCTATGGTCACTATCACACAGCTCCTCCAACATAGTCTGCTATGGTCACTATCACACAGCTCCTCCAACATACAGTCTGCTATGGTCACTATCAGACAGCTCCTCCAACATACAGTCTGCTATGGTCACTATCTCACAGCTCCTCCAACATACAGTCTGCTATGGTCACTATCACACAGCTCCTCCAACATAGTCTGCTATGGTCACTATCACACAGCTCCTCCAACATACAGTCTGCTATGGTCACTATCACACAGCTCCTCCAACATACAGTCTGCTATGGTCACTATCACACAGCTCCTCCAACATACTGTCTGCTATGGTCACTATCACACAGCTCCTCCAACATACAGTCTGCTATGGTCACTATCAGACAGCTCCTCCAACATACAGTCTGCTATGGTCACTATCTCACAGCTCCTCCAACATACAGTCTGCTATGGTCACTATCACACAGCTCCTCCAACATAGTCTGCTATGGTCACTATCACACAGCTCCTCCAACATACAGTCTGCTATGGTCACTATCTCACAGCTCCTCCAACATACTGTCTGCTATGGTCACTATCACACAGCTCCTCCAACATAGTCTACTATGGTCACTATCACACAGCTCCTCCAATATACAGTCTGCTATGGTCACTATCTCACAGCTCCTCCAACATACTGTCTGCTATGGTCACTATCACACAGCTCCTCCAACATACAGTCTGCTATGGTCACTATCACACAGCTCCTCCAACGACTGTCTGCTATGGTCACTATCACACAGCTCCTCCAACATACTGTCTGCTATGGTCACTATCACACAGCTCCTCCAGCATACAGTCTGCTATGGTCACTATCACACAGCTCCTCCAACAAACAGTCTGCTATGGTCACTATCACACAGCTCCTCCAACATACAGTGTGCTATGGTCACTATCACACAGCTCCTCCAACGACTGTCTGCTATGGTCACTATCACACAGCTCCTCCAACATACAGTCTGCTTTGGTCACTATCACACAGCTCCTCCAACATACTGTCTGCTATGGTCACTATCACACAGCTCCTCCAACATACAGTCTGCTATGGTCACTATCAGACAGCTCCTCCAACATACAGTCTGCTATGGTCACTATCTCACAGCTCCTCCAACATACAGTCTGCTATGGTCACTATCACACAGCTCCTCCAACATACTGTCTGCTATGGTCACTATCAGACAGCTCCTCCAACATACAGTCTGCTATGGTCACTATCAGACAGCTCTTCCAACATACAGTCTGCTATGGTCACTATCACACAGCTCCTCCAACATACAGTCTGCTATGGTCACTGTCACACAGCTCCTCCAACATACTGTCTGCTACGGTCACTATCACACAGCTCCTCCAACATACAGTCTGCTATGGTCACTATCTCAGAGCTCCTCCAACATACAGTCTGCTATGGTCACTATCACACAGCTCCTCCAACATACAGTCTGCTATGGTCACTATCACACAGCTCCTCCAACATACAGTCTGCTATGGTCACTATCAGACAGCTCCTCCAACATACAGTCTGCTATGGTCACTATCACACCGCTCCTCCAACATACAGTCTGCTATGGTCACTATCACACAGCTCCTCCAACATACAGTCTGCTATGATCACTATCAGACAGATCCTCCAACATACAGTCTGCTATGGTCACTATCTCACAGCTCCTCCAACATACAGTCTGCTATGGTCACTATCACACAGCTCCTCCAACATACAGTCTGCTATGGTCACTATCACACAGCTCCTCCAACATACAGTCTGCTATGGTCACTATCACACAGCTCCTCCAACATACAGTCTGCTATGGTCACTATCTGACAGCTCCTCCAACATACTGTCTGCTATGGTCACTGTCACACAGCTCCTCCAACATACTGTCTGCTATGGTCACTATCACACAGCTCCTCCAACATACTGTCTGCTATGGTCACTATCACACAGCTCCTCCAACATAGTCTGCTATGGTCACTATTACACAGCTACTCCAACATACTGTCTGCTATGGTCACTATCACACAGCTCCTCCAACATACAGTCTGCTATGGTCACTATCACACAGCTCCTCCAACATACAGTCTGCTATGGTCACTATCACACAGCTCCTCCAACATAGTCTGCTATGGTCACTATCTGACAGCTCCTGCAAAATACTGTCTGCTATGGTCACTATCTCACAGCTCCTCCAACATACAGTCTGCTATGGTCACTATCACACAGCTCCTCCAACATAGTCTGCTATGGTCACTATCACACAGCTCCTCCAACATACAGTCTGCTATGGTCACTATCTCACAGCTCCTCCAACATACTGTGTGCTATGGTCACTATCACACAGCTCCTCCAACATACAGTCTGCTATGGTCACTATCACACAGCTCCTCCAACATACTGTCTGCTATGGTCACTATATCACACCTCTTCCAACATAGTCTGCTATGGTCACTATCAGACAGCTCCTCCAACCTACTGTCTGCTATGGTCACTATCACACAGCTCCTCCAACAAACTGTCTGCTATTGTCACTATCTCACAGCTCCTCCAACATACAGTCTGCTATGGTCACTATCACACAGCTCCTCCAACATACTGTCTGCTATGGTCACTATCTCACAGCTCCTCCAACATACTGTCTGCTATGGTCACTATCACACAGCTCCTCCAACATACAGTCTGCTATGGTCACTATCACACAGCTCCTCCAACATACAGTCTGCTATGGTCACTATCACACAGCTCCTCCAACATACTGTCTGCTATGGTCACTATCACACAGCTCCTCCAGCATACAGTCTGCTATGGTCACTATCACACAGCTCCTCCAACAAACAGTCTGCTATGGTCACTATCTCACAGCTCCTCCAACATACAGTCTGCTATGGTCACTATCACACAGCTCCTCCAACATACAGTCTGCTATGGTCACTATCACACAGCTCCTCCAACGACTGTCTGCTATGGTCACTATCACACAGCTCCTCCAACATACAGTCTGCTTTGGTCACTATCACACAGCTCATCCAACATACTGTCTGCTATGGTCACTATCACACAGCTCCTCCAACATACAGTCTGCTATGGTCACTATTAGACAGCTCCTCCAACATACAGTCTGCTATGGTCACTATCTCACAGCTCCTCCAACATACAGTCTGCTATGGTCACTATCACACAGCTCCTCCAACATACTGTCTGCTATGGTCACTATCTCACAGCTCCTCCAACATACTGTCTGCTATGGTCACTATCAGACAGCTCATCCAACATACAGTCTGCTATGGTCACTATCAGACAGCTCTTCCAACATACAGTCTGCTATGGTCACTATCACACAGCTCCTCCAACATACAGTCTGCTATGGTCACTATCACACAGCTCCTCCAACATACTGTCTGCTATGGTCACTATCACACAGCTCCTGCAACATACAGTCTGCTATGGTCACTATCTCACAGCTCCTCCAACATACAGTCTGCTATGGTCACTATCACACAGCTCCTCCAACATACAGTCTGCTATGGTCACTATCACACAGCTCCTCCAACATACAGTCTGCTATGGTAACTATCAGACAGCTCCTCCAACATACAGTCTGCTATGGTCACTATCAGACAGCTCCTCCAACATACAGTCTGCAATGGTCACTATCACACAACTCCTCCCACATACAGTCTGCTAGGGTCACTGTCACACAGTTCCTCCAACATACAGTCCGCTATGGTCACTATCAGACAGCTCCTCCAACATACCTTCTGCTATGGTCACTATCACACAGCTCCTCCAACATACAGTCTGCTATGGTCACTATCACACAGCTCCTCCAACATACTGTCTGCAATGGTCACTATCTCACAGCTCCTCCAACATACTGTCTGCTATGGTCACTATCACACAGCTCCTCCAACATACTGTCTGCTATGGTCACTATCACACAGCTCCTCCAACATACTGTCTGCTATGGTCACTATCTCACAGCTCCTCCAACATACTGTCTGCTATGGTCACTATCACACAGCTCCTCCAACATACAGTCTGCTATGGTCACTATCATACAGCTCCTCCAACATACAGTCTGCTATGGTCACTATCACACAGCTCCTCCAACATACAGTCTGCTATGGTAGTTATCACACAGCTCCTCCAACATACTGTCTGCTATGGTCACTATCAGACAGCTCCTCCAACATACTGTCTGCTATGGTCACTATCACACAGCTCCTCCAACATACTGTCTGCTATGGTCACTATCTCACAGCTCCTCCAACATACTGTCTGCTATGGTCACTATCAGACAGCTCCTCCAACATAGTCTGCTATGGTCACTTTCACACAGCTCCTCCAACATACAGTCTGCTATGGTCACTATCACACAGCTCCTCCAACATACAGTCTGCTATGGTCACTATCAGACAGCTCCTCCAACATACAGCCTGCTATGGTCACTATCACACAGCTCCTCCAACATACTGTCTGCTATGGTCACTATCAGACAACTCCTCCAACATACAGTCTGCTATGGTCACTATCACACAGCTCCTCCAACATACAGTCTGCTATGGTCACTATCTCACAGCTCCTCCAACATACTGTCTGCTATGGTCACTATCAGACAGCTCCTCCAACATACAGTCTGCTATGGTCACTATCAGACAGCTCCTCCAACATACAGTGTGCTATGATCACTATCACACAGCTCCTCCAACATACAGTCTGCTATGGTCACTATCACACAGCTCCTCCAACATACAGTCTGCTATGGTCACTATCTCACAGCTCCTCCAACATACTGTCTGCTATGGTCACTATCACACAGCTCCTCCAACATACAGTCTGCTATGTCACTATCAGACAGCTCCTCCAACATACAGTCTGCTATGGTCACTATCACACAGCTCCTCCAACATACTGTCTGCTATGGTCACTATCACACAGCTCCTCCAACATACAGTCTGCTATGGTCACTATAAGACAGCTCCTCCAACATACTGTCTGCTATGGTCACTATCAGACAGCTCCTCCAACATACTGTCTGCTATGGTCACTATCTCACAGCTCCTCCAACATACAGTCTGCAATGGTCACTATCACACAGCTCCTCCAACATACTGTCTGCTATGGTCACTTTCACACAGCTCCTCCAACATACAGTCTGCTATGGTCACTATCACACAGCTCCTCCAACATACAGTCTGCTATGGTCACTATCAGACAGCTCCTCCAACATTTAGTCTGCTATGGTCACTATCAGACAGCTCCTCCAACATACTGTCTGCTATGGTCACTATCACACAGGTCCTCCAACATACTGTCTGCTATGTCACTATCAGACAGCTCCTCCAACATACTGTCTGCTATGGTCACTATCAGACAGCTCCTCCAACATAGTCTGCTATGGTCACTTTCACACAGCTCCTCCAACATACAGTCTGCTATGGTCACTATCAGACAGCTCCTCCAACATACAGTCTGCTATGGTCACTATCAGACAGCTCCTCCAATATACAGTCTGCTATGGTCACTATCAAACAGCTCCTCCAACATACAGTCTGCTATGGTCACTATCACACAGCTCCTCCAACATACAGTCTGCTATGGTCACTATCACACAGCCCCTCCAACACTTAGTCTGCTATGGTCACTATCACACAGCTCCTCCAACATACAGTCTGCTATGGTCACTATCAGACAGCTCCTCCAACATACTGTCTGCTATGGTCACTATCACACAGCTCCTCCAACATACTGTCTGCTATGGTCACTATCAGACAGCTCCTCCAACATAGTCTGCTATGGTCACTTTCTCACAGCTCCTCCAACATACAGTCTGCTATGGTCACTATCACACAGCTCCTCCAACATACAGTCTGCTATGGTCACTATCAGAAAGCTCCTCGAACATACAGTCTAATTTGGTCACTATAAGACAGCTCCTCCAACATACAGTGTGCTATGGTCGCTATCACACAGCTCCTCCAACATACAGTCTGCTATGGTCACTATCAGACAGCTCCTCCAACATACAGTCTGCTTTGGTCACTATCACACAGCTCCTCCAACATACAGTCTGCTATGGTCACTATCACACAGCTCCTCCAACATACAGTCTGCTATGGTCCCTATCACACAGCTCCTCCAACATACAGTCTAGTATGGTCACTATCACACAGCTCCTCCAACATACTGTCTGCTATGGTCACTATCTCACAGCTCCTCCAACATACTGTCTGCTATGGTCACTATCAGACAGCTCCTCCAACATAGTCTGCTATGGTCACTTTCACACAGCTCCTCCAACATACAGTCTGCTATGGTCACTATCACACAGCTCCTCCAACATACAGTCTGCTATGGTCACTATCAGACAGCTCCTCCAACATACAGCCTGCTATGGTCACTATCACAAAGCTCCTCCAACATACAGTCTGCTATGGTCACTATCACACAGCTCCTCCAACATACAGTCTGCTATGGTCACTATCAGACAGCTCCTCCAACATACAGTCTGCTATGGTCACTATAAGACAGCTCCTCCAACATACTGTCTGCTATGGTCACTATCAGACAGCTCCTCCAACATACTGTCTGCTATGGTCACTATCTCACAGCTCCTCCAACATACAGTCTGCAATGGTCACTATCACACAGCTCCTCCAACATACTGTCTGCTATGGTCACTTTCACACAGCTCCTCCAACATACAGTCTGCTATGGTCACTATCACACAGCTCCTCCAACATATAGTCTGCTATGGTCACTATCAGACAGCTCCTCCAACATTTAGTCTGCTATGGTCACTATCAGACAGCTCCTCCAACATACTGTCTGCTATGGTCACTATCACACAGGTCCTCCAACATACTGTCTGCTATGTCACTATCAGACAGCTCCTCCAACATACTGTCTGCTATGGTCACTATCAGACAGCTCCTCCAACATAGTCTGCTATGGTCACTTTCACACAGCTCCTCCAACATACAGTCTGCTATGGTCACTATCAGACAGCTCCTCCAACATACAGTCTGCTATGGTCACTATCAGACAGCTCCTCCAATATACAGTCTGCTATGGTCACTATCAAACAGCTCCTCCAACATACAGTCTGCTATGGTCACTATCACACAGCTCCTCCAACATACAGTCTGCTATGGTCACTATCACACAGCCCCTCCAACACTTAGTCTGCTATGGTCACTATCACACAGCTCCTCCAACATACAGTCTGCTATGGTCACTATCAGACAGCTCCTCCAACATACTGTCTGCTATGGTCACTATCACACAGCTCCTCCAACATACTGTCTGCTATGGTCACTATCAGACAGCTCCTCCAACATACTGTCTGCTATGGTCACTATCACACAGCTCCTCCAACATACAGTCTGCTATGGTCACTTTCTCACAGCTCCTCCAACATACTGTCTGCTATGGTCACTATCACACAGCTCCTCCAACATACTGTCTGCTGTGGTCACTATCAGACAGCTCCTCCAACATACTGTCTGCTATGGTCACTATCACACAGCTCCTCCAACATACAGTCTGCTATGGTCACTATCACACAGCTCCTCCAACATACAGTCTGCTATGGTCACTATCAGAAAGCTCCTCGAACATACAGTCTAATTTGGTCACTATAAGACAGCTCCTCCAACATACAGTCTGCTATGGTCGCTATCACACAGCTCCTCCAACATACAGTCTGCTATGGTCACTATCAGACAGCTCCTCCAACATACAGTCTGCTTTGGTCACTATCACACAGCTCCTCCAACATACAGTCTGCTATGGTCACTATCACACAGCTCCTCCAACATACAGTCTGCTATGGTCCCTATCACACAGCTCCTCCAACATACAGTCTAGTATGGTCACTATCACACAGCTCCTCCAACATACTGTCTGCTATGGTCACTATCTCACAGCTCCTCCAACATACTGTCTGCTATGGTCACTATCAGACAGCTCCTCCAACATAGTCTGCTATGGTCACTTTCACACAGCTCCTCCAACATACAGTCTGCTATGGTCACTATCACACAGCTCCTCCAACATACAGTCTGCTATGGTCACTATCAGACAGCTCCTCCAACATACAGCCTGCTATGGTCACTATCACACAGCTCCTCCAACATACTGTCTGCTATGGTCACTATCACACAGCTCCTCCAACATACTGTCTGCTATGGTCACTATCAGACAACTCCTCCAACATACAGTCTGCTATGGTCACTATCACACAGCTCCTCCAACATACAGTCTGCTATGGTCACTATCTCACAGCTCCTCCAACATACTGTCTGCTATGGTCACTATCAGACAGCTCCTCCAACATACAGTCTGCTATGGTCACTATCAGACAGCTCCTCCAACATACAGTGTGCTATGGTCACTATCACACAGCTCCTCCAACATACAGTCTGCTATGGTCACTATCAGACAGCTCCTCCAACATACATTCTGCTGTGGTCACTATCACACAGCTCCTCCAACATACAGTCTGCTATGGTCACTATCTCACAGCTCCTCCAACATACTGTCTGCTATGGTCACTATCAGACAGCTCCTCCAACATACTGTCTGCTATGGTCACTATCTCACAGCTCCTCCAACATACAGTCTGCAATGGTCACTATCACACAGCTCCTCCAACATACTGTCTGCTATGGTCACTTTCACACAGCTCCTCCAACATACAGTCTGCTATGGTCACTATCACACAGCTCCTCCAACATACAGTCTGCTATGGTCACTATCAGACAGCTCCTCCAACATACTGTCTGCTATGGTCACTTTCACACAGCTCCTCCAACATACAGTCTGCTATGGTCACTATCACACAGCTCCTCCAACATACAGTCTGCTATGGTCACTATCAGACAGCTCCTCCAACATTTAGACTGCTATGGTCACTATCTCACAGGCCCTCCAACATACTGTCTGCTATGTCACTATCACACAGCTCCTCCAACATACAGTCTGCTATGGTCACTATCAGACAGCTCCTCCAACATACAGTCTGCTATGGTCACTATCAGACAGCTCCTCCAATATACAGTCTGCTATGGTCACTATCAAACAGCTCCTCCAACATACAGTCTGCTATGGTCACTATCACACAGCTCCTCCAACATACAGTCTGCTATGGTCACTATCACACAGCCCCTCCAACACTTAGTCTGCTATGGTCACTATCACACAGCTCCTCCAACATACAGTCTGCTATGGTCACTATCAGACAGCTCCTCCAACATACAGTCTGCGATGGTCACTATAAGACAGCTCCTCCAACATAATGTCTGCTATGGTAACTATCACAGAGCTCTTCCAACATACAGTCTGCTATGGTCACTATCAGACAGCTCCTCCAACATACTGTCTGCTATGGTCACTATCACACAGCTCCTCCAACATACTGTCTGCTATGGTCACTATCACACAGCTCCTCCAACATACAGTCTGCTATGGTCACTATCACACAGCTCCTCCAACATACAGTCTGCTATGGTCCCTATCACACAGCTCCTCCAACATACAGTCTAGTATGGTCACTATCACACAGCTCCTCCAACATACTGTCTGCTATGGTCACTATCTCACAGCTCCTCCAACATACTGTCTGCTATGGTCACTATCAGACAGCTCCTCCAACATAGTCTGCTATGGTCACTTTCACACAGCTCCTCCAACATACAGTCTGCTATGGTCACTATCACACAGCTCCTCCAACATACAGTCTGCTATGGTCACTATCAGACAGCTCCTCCAACATACAGCCTGCTATGGTCACTATCACAAAGCTCCTCCAACATACAGTCTGCTATGGTCACTATCACACAGCTCCTCCAACATACAGTCTGCTATGGTCACTATCAGACAGCTCCTCCAACATACAGTCTGCTATGGTCACTATAAGACAGCTCCTCCAACATACTGTCTGCTATGGTCACTATCAGACAGCTCCTCCAACATACTGTCTGCTATGGTCACTATCTCACAGCTCCTCCAACATACAGTCTGCAATGGTCACTATCACACAGCTCCTCCAACATACTGTCTGCTATGGTCACTTTCACACAGCTCCTCCAACATACAGTCTGCTATGGTCACTATCACACAGCTCCTCCAACATATAGTCTGCTATGGTCACTATCAGACAGCTCCTCCAACATTTAGTCTGCTATGGTCACTATCAGACAGCTCCTCCAACATACTGTCTGCTATGGTCACTATCACACAGGTCCTCCAACATACTGTCTGCTATGTCACTATCAGACAGCTCCTCCAACATACTGTCTGCTATGGTCACTATCAGACAGCTCCTCCAACATAGTCTGCTATGGTCACTTTCACACAGCTCCTCCAACATACAGTCTGCTATGGTCACTATCAGACAGCTCCTCCAACATACAGTCTGCTATGGTCACTATCAGACAGCTCCTCCAATATACAGTCTGCTATGGTCACTATCAAACAGCTCCTCCAACATACAGTCTGCTATGGTCACTATCACACAGCTCCTCCAACATACAGTCTGCTATGGTCACTATCACACAGCCCCTCCAACACTTAGTCTGCTATGGTCACTATCACACAGCTCCTCCAACATACAGTCTGCTATGGTCACTATCAGACAGCTCCTCCAACATACTGTCTGCTATGGTCACTATCACACAGCTCCTCCAACATACTGTCTGCTATGGTCACTATCAGACAGCTCCTCCAACATACTGTCTGCTATGGTCACTATCACACAGCTCCTCCAACATACAGTCTGCTATGGTCACTTTCTCACAGCTCCTCCAACATACTGTCTGCTATGGTCACTATCACACAGCTCCTCCAACATACTGTCTGCTGTGGTCACTATCAGACAGCTCCTCCAACATACTGTCTGCTATGGTCACTATCACACAGCTCCTCCAACATACAGTCTGCTATGGTCACTATCACACAGCTCCTCCAACATACAGTCTGCTATGGTCACTATCAGAAAGCTCCTCGAACATACAGTCTAATTTGGTCACTATAAGACAGCTCCTCCAACATACAGTCTGCTATGGTCGCTATCACACAGCTCCTCCAACATACAGTCTGCTATGGTCACTATCAGACAGCTCCTCCAACATACAGTCTGCTTTGGTCACTATCACACAGCTCCTCCAACATACAGTCTGCTATGGTCACTATCACACAGCTCCTCCAACATACAGTCTGCTATGGTCCCTATCACACAGCTCCTCCAACATACAGTCTAGTATGGTCACTATCACACAGCTCCTCCAACATACTGTCTGCTATGGTCACTATCTCACAGCTCCTCCAACATACTGTCTGCTATGGTCACTATCAGACAGCTCCTCCAACATAGTCTGCTATGGTCACTTTCACACAGCTCCTCCAACATACAGTCTGCTATGGTCACTATCACACAGCTCCTCCAACATACAGTCTGCTATGGTCACTATCAGACAGCTCCTCCAACATACAGCCTGCTATGGTCACTATCACACAGCTCCTCCAACATACTGTCTGCTATGGTCACTATCACACAGCTCCTCCAACATACTGTCTGCTATGGTCACTATCAGACAACTCCTCCAACATACAGTCTGCTATGGTCACTATCACACAGCTCCTCCAACATACAGTCTGCTATGGTCACTATCTCACAGCTCCTCCAACATACTGTCTGCTATGGTCACTATCAGACAGCTCCTCCAACATACAGTCTGCTATGGTCACTATCAGACAGCTCCTCCAACATACAGTGTGCTATGGTCACTATCACACAGCTCCTCCAACATACAGTCTGCTATGGTCACTATCAGACAGCTCCTCCAACATACATTCTGCTGTGGTCACTATCACACAGCTCCTCCAACATACAGTCTGCTATGGTCACTATCTCACAGCTCCTCCAACATACTGTCTGCTATGGTCACTATCACACAGCTCCTCCAACATACTGTCTGCTATGGTCACTATCACACAGCTCCTCCAACATACAGTCTGCTATGGTCACTATCTCACAGCTCCTCCAACATACTGTCTGCTATGGTCACTATCACACAGCTCCTCCAACATACTGTCTGCTATGGTCACTATCACACAGCTCCTCCAACATACTGTCTGCTATGGTCACTATCAGACAGCTCCTCCAACATACATTCTGCTGTGGTCACTATCACACAGCTCCTCCAACATACAGTCTGCTATGGTCACTATCTCACAGCTCCTCCAACATACTGTCTGCTATGGTCACTATCAGACAGCTCCTCCAACATACTGTCTGCTATGGTCACTATCTCACAGCTCCTCCAACATACAGTCTGCAATGGTCACTATCACACAGCTCCTCCAACATACTGTCTGCTATGGTCACTTTCACACAGCTCCTCCAACATACAGTCTGCTATGGTCACTATCACACAGCTCCTCCAACATACAGTCTGCTATGGTCACTATCAGACAGCTCCTCCAACATACTGTCTGCTATGGTCACTTTCACACAGCTCCTCCAACATACAGTCTGCTATGGTCACTATCACACAGCTCCTCCAACATACAGTCTGCTATGGTCACTATCAGACAGCTCCTCCAACATTTAGTCTGCTATGGTCACTATCTCACAGGCCCTCCAACATACTGTCTGCTATGTCACTATCACACAGCTCCTCCAACATACAGTCTGCTATGGTCACTATCAGACAGCTCCTCCAACATACAGTCTGCTATGGTCACTATCAGACAGCTCCTCCAATATACAGTCTGCTATGGTCACTATCAAACAGCTCCTCCAACATACAGTCTGCTATGGTCACTATCACACAGCTCCTCCAACATACAGTCTGCTATGGTCACTATCACACAGCCCCTCCAACACTTAGTCTGCTATGGTCACTATCACACAGCTCCTCCAACATACAGTCTGCTATGGTCACTATCAGACAGCTCCTCCAACATACAGTCTGCTATGGTCACTATAAGACAGCTCCTCCAACATAATGTCTGCTATGGTAACTATCACAGAGCTCTTCCAACATACAGTCTGCTATGGTCACTATCAGACAGCTCCTCCAACATACTGTCTGCTATGGTCACTATCACACAGCTCCTCCAACATACTGTCTGCTATGGTCACTATCACACAGCTCCTCCAACATACAGTCTGCTATGGTCACTATCACACAGCTCCTCCAACATACAGTCTGCTATGGTCCCTATCACACAGCTCCTCCAACATACAGTCTAGTATGGTCACTATCACACAGCTCCTCCAACATACTGTCTGCTATGGTCACTATCTCACAGCTCCTCCAACATACTGTCTGCTATGGTCACTATCAGACAGCTCCTCCAACATAGTCTGCTATGGTCACTTTCACACAGCTCCTCCAACATACAGTCTGCTATGGTCACTATCACACAGCTCCTCCAACATACAGTCTGCTATGGTCACTATCAGACAGCTCCTCCAACATACAGCCTGCTATGGTCACTATCACAAAGCTCCTCCAACATACAGTCTGCTATGGTCACTATCACACAGCTCCTCCAACATACAGTCTGCTATGGTCACTATCAGACAGCTCCTCCAACATACAGTCTGCTATGGTCACTATAAGACAGCTCCTCCAACATACTGTCTGCTATGGTCACTATCAGACAGCTCCTCCAACATACTGTCTGCTATGGTCACTATCTCACAGCTCCTCCAACATACAGTCTGCAATGGTCACTATCACACAGCTCCTCCAACATACTGTCTGCTATGGTCACTTTCACACAGCTCCTCCAACATACAGTCTGCTATGGTCACTATCACACAGCTCCTCCAACATATAGTCTGCTATGGTCACTATCAGACAGCTCCTCCAACATTTAGTCTGCTATGGTCACTATCAGACAGCTCCTCCAACATACTGTCTGCTATGGTCACTATCACACAGGTCCTCCAACATACTGTCTGCTATGTCACTATCAGACAGCTCCTCCAACATACTGTCTGCTATGGTCACTATCAGACAGCTCCTCCAACATAGTCTGCTATGGTCACTTTCACACAGCTCCTCCAACATACAGTCTGCTATGGTCACTATCAGACAGCTCCTCCAACATACAGTCTGCTATGGTCACTATCAGACAGCTCCTCCAATATACAGTCTGCTATGGTCACTATCAAACAGCTCCTCCAACATACAGTCTGCTATGGTCACTATCACACAGCTCCTCCAACATACAGTCTGCTATGGTCACTATCACACAGCCCCTCCAACACTTAGTCTGCTATGGTCACTATCACACAGCTCCTCCAACATACAGTCTGCTATGGTCACTATCAGACAGCTCCTCCAACATACTGTCTGCTATGGTCACTATCACACAGCTCCTCCAACATACTGTCTGCTATGGTCACTATCAGACAGCTCCTCCAACATACTGTCTGCTATGGTCACTATCACACAGCTCCTCCAACATACAGTCTGCTATGGTCACTTTCTCACAGCTCCTCCAACATACTGTCTGCTATGGTCACTATCACACAGCTCCTCCAACATACTGTCTGCTGTGGTCACTATCAGACAGCTCCTCCAACATACTGTCTGCTATGGTCACTATCACACAGCTCCTCCAACATACAGTCTGCTATGGTCACTATCACACAGCTCCTCCAACATACAGTCTGCTATGGTCACTATCAGAAAGCTCCTCGAACATACAGTCTAATTTGGTCACTATAAGACAGCTCCTCCAACATACAGTCTGCTATGGTCGCTATCACACAGCTCCTCCAACATACAGTCTGCTATGGTCACTATCAGACAGCTCCTCCAACATACAGTCTGCTTTGGTCACTATCACACAGCTCCTCCAACATACAGTCTGCTATGGTCACTATCACACAGCTCCTCCAACATACAGTCTGCTATGGTCCCTATCACACAGCTCCTCCAACATACAGTCTAGTATGGTCACTATCACACAGCTCCTCCAACATACTGTCTGCTATGGTCACTATCTCACAGCTCCTCCAACATACTGTCTGCTATGGTCACTATCAGACAGCTCCTCCAACATAGTCTGCTATGGTCACTTTCACACAGCTCCTCCAACATACAGTCTGCTATGGTCACTATCACACAGCTCCTCCAACATACAGTCTGCTATGGTCACTATCAGACAGCTCCTCCAACATACAGCCTGCTATGGTCACTATCACACAGCTCCTCCAACATACTGTCTGCTATGGTCACTATCACACAGCTCCTCCAACATACTGTCTGCTATGGTCACTATCAGACAACTCCTCCAACATACAGTCTGCTATGGTCACTATCACACAGCTCCTCCAACATACAGTCTGCTATGGTCACTATCAGACAGCTCCTCCAACATACATTCTGCTGTGGTCACTATCACACAGCTCCTCCAACATACAGTCTGCTATGGTCACTATCTCACAGCTCCTCCAACATACTGTCTGCTATGGTCACTATCAGACAGCTCCTCCAACATACTGTCTGCTATGGTCACTATCTCACAGCTCCTCCAACATACAGTCTGCAATGGTCACTATCACACAGCTCCTCCAACATACTGTCTGCTATGGTCACTTTCACACAGCTCCTCCAACATACAGTCTGCTATGGTCACTATCACACAGCTCCTCCAACATACAGTCTGCTATGGTCACTATCAGACAGCTCCTCCAACATACTGTCTGCTATGGTCACTTTCACACAGCTCCTCCAACATACAGTCTGCTATGGTCACTATCACACAGCTCCTCCAACATACAGTCTGCTATGGTCACTATCAGAAAGCTCCTCCAACATTTAGTCTGCTATGGTCACTATCTCACAGGCCCTCCAACATACTGTCTGCTATGTCACTATCACACAGCTCCTCCAACATACAGTCTGCTATGGTCACTATCAGACAGCTCCTCCAACATACAGTCTGCTATGGTCACTATCAGACAGCTCCTCCAATATACAGTCTGCTATGGTCACTATCAAACAGCTCCTCCAACATACAGTCTGCTATGGTCACTATCACACAGCTCCTCCAACATACAGTCTGCTATGTTCACTATCACACAGCCCCTCCAACACTTAGTCTGCTATGGTCACTATCACACAGCTCCTCCAACATACAGTCTGCTATGGTCACTATCACACAGCTCCTCCAACATACAGTCTGCTATGGTCACTATCAGAAAGCTCCTCGAACATACAGTCTAATTTGGTCACTATAAGACAGCTCCTCCAACATACAGTCTGCTATGGTCGCTATCACACAGCTCCTCCAACATACAGTCTGCTATGGTCACTATCAGACAGCTCCTCCAACATACAGTCTGCTTTGGTCACTATCACACAGCTCCTCCAACATACAGTCTGCTATGGTCACTATCACACAGCTCCTCCAACATACAGTCTGCTATGGTCCCTATCACACAGCTCCTCCAACATACAGTCTAGTATGGTCACTATCACACAGCTCCTCCAACATACTGTCTGCTATGGTCACTATCTCACAGCTCCTCCAACATACTGTCTGCTATGGTCACTATCAGACAGCTCCTCCAACATAGTCTGCTATGGTCACTTTCACACAGCTCCTCCAACATACAGTCTGCTATGGTCACTATCACACAGCTCCTCCAACATACAGTCTGCTATGGTCACTATCAGACAGCTCCTCCAACATACAGCCTGCTATGGTCACTATCACACAGCTCCTCCAACATACTGTCTGCTATGGTCACTATCACACAGCTCCTCCAACATACTGTCTGCTATGGTCACTATCAGACAACTCCTCCAACATACAGTCTGCTATGGTCACTATCACACAGCTCCTCCAACATACAGTCTGCTATGGTCACTATCTCACAGCTCCTCCAACATACTGTCTGCTATGGTCACTATCAGACAGCTCCTCCAACATACAGTCTGCTATGGTCACTATCAGACAGCTCCTCCAACATACAGTGTGCTATGGTCACTATCACACAGCTCCTCCAACATACAGTCTGCTATGGTCACTATCAGACAGCTCCTCCAACATACATTCTGCTGTGGTCACTATCACACAGCTCCTCCAACATACAGTCTGCTATGGTCACTATCTCACAGCTCCTCCAACATACTGTCTGCTATGGTCACTATCAGACAGCTCCTCCAACATACTGTCTGCTATGGTCACTATCTCACAGCTCCTCCAACATACAGTCTGCAATGGTCACTATCACACAGCTCCTCCAACATACTGTCTGCTATGGTCACTTTCACACAGCTCCTCCAACATACAGTCTGCTATGGTCACTATCACACAGCTCCTCCAACATACAGTCTGCTATGGTCACTATCAGACAGCTCCTCCAACATACTGTCTGCTATGGTCACTTTCACACAGCTCCTCCAACATACAGTCTGCTATGGTCACTATCACACAGCTCCTCCAACATACAGTCTGCTATGGTCACTATCAGAAAGCTCCTCCAACATTTAGTCTGCTATGGTCACTATCTCACAGGCCCTCCAACATACTGTCTGCTATGTCACTATCACACAGCTCCTCCAACATACAGTCTGCTATGGTCACTATCAGACAGCTCCTCCAACATACAGTCTGCTATGGTCACTATCAGACAGCTCCTCCAATATACAGTCTGCTATGGTCACTATCAAACAGCTCCTCCAACATACAGTCTGCTATGGTCACTATCACACAGCTCCTCCAACATACAGTCTGCTATGTTCACTATCACACAGCCCCTCCAACACTTAGTCTGCTATGGTCACTATCACACAGCTCCTCCAACATACAGTCTGCTATGGTCACTATCCGACAGCTCCTCCAACATACAGTCTGCTATGGTCACTATAAGACAGCTCCTCCAACATAATGTCTGCTATGGTAACTATCACAGAGCTCTTCCAACATACAGTCTGCTATGGTCACTATCAGACAGCTCCTCCAACATACTGTCTGCTATGGTCACTATCACACAGCTCCTCCAACATACTGTCTGCTATGGTCACTATCACACAGCTCCTCCAACGACTGTCTGCTATGGTTACTATCACACAGCTCCTCCAACATACAGTCTGCTATGGTCACTATCAGACAGCTCCTCCAACATACAGTCTACATTGGTCACTATCACACAGCTCCTCCAACATGCTGTCTGCTATGGTCACTATCACACAGCTCCTCCAACATACAGTCTGCTATGGTCACTATCACACAGCTCCTCCAACATACAGTCTGCTATGGTCACTATCACACAGCTCCTCCAACATACAGTCTGCTATGGTTACTATCACACAGCTCCTCCAACATACTGTCTGCTATGGTCACTATCACACAGCTCCTCCAACATAGTCTGCTATGGTCAATATCACACAGCTCCTCCAACATAGTCTGCTATGGTCACTATCACACAGCTCCTCCAACATACAGTCTGCTATGGTTACTATCACACAGCTCCTCCAACATACTGTCTGCTATGGTCACTATCACACAGCTCCTCCAACATACAGTCTGCTATGGTCACTATCACACAGCTCCTCCAACATACAGTCTGCTATGGTCACTATCACACAGCTCCTCCAACATACTGTCTGCTATGGTCACTATCAGACAGCTCCTCCAACATAGTCTGCTATGGTCACTATCACACAGCTCCTCCAACAAACAGTCTGCTATGGTCACTATCACACAGCTCCTCCAACATACTGTCTGCTATGGTCACTTTCTCACAGCTCCTCCAACATACAGTCTGCTATGGTCACTATCACACAGCTCCTCCAACATACAGTCTGCTATGGTCCCTATCACACAGCTCCTCCAACATACAGTCTAGTATGGTCACTATCACACAGCTCCTCCAACATACAGTCTGCTATGGTCACTATCACACAGCTCCTCCAACATACAGTCTGCTATGGTCCCTATCACACAGCTCCTCCAACATACAGTCTAGTATGGTCACTATCACACAGCTCCTCCAACATACTGTCTGCTATGGTCACTATCAGACAGCTCCTCCAACATAGTCTGCTATGGTCACTTTCACACAGCTCCTCCAACATACAGTCTGCTATGGTCACTATCACACAGCTCCTCCAACATACAGTCTGCTATGGTCACTATCAGACAGCTCCTCCAACATACAGCCTGCTATGGTCACTATCACACAGCTCCTCCAACATACTGTCTGCTATGGTCACTATCACACAGCTCCTCCAACATACTGTCTGCTATGGTCACTATCAGACAACTCCTCCAACATACAGTCTGCTATGGTCACTATCTCACAGCTCCTCCAACATACTGTCTGCTATGGTCACTATCACACAGCTCCTCCAACATACAGTCTGCTATGGTCACTATCAGACAGCTCCTCCAACATACAGTGTGCTATGGTCACTATCACACAGCTCCTCCAACATACAGTCTGCTATGGTCACTATAAGACAGCTCCTCCAACATACTGTCTGCTATGGTCACTATCAGACAGCTCCTCCAACATACTGTCTGCTATGGTCACTATCTCACAGCTCCTCCAACATACAGTCTGCAATGGTCACTATCACACAGCTCCTCCAACATACTGTCTGCTATGGTCACTTTCACACAGCTCCTCCAACATACAGTCTGCTATGGTCACTATCACACAGCTCCTCCAACATACAGTCTGCTATGGTCACTATCAGACAGCTCCTCCAACATACAGTCTGCTTTGGTCACTATCAGAAAGCTCCTCCAACATACTGTCTGCTATGGTCACTATCTCACAGCTCCTCGAACATACTGGCTGCTATGGTCACTATCACACAGCTCCTCCAACATACAGTCTGCTATGGTCACTATCACACAGCTCCTCCAACATACAGTCTGCTTTGGTCACTATCACACAGCTCCTCCAACATACAGTCTGCTATGGTCACTATCACACAGCTCCTCCAACATACAGTCTGCTATGGTCCCTATCACACAGCTCCTCCAACATACAGTCTAGTATGGTCACTATCACACAGCTCCTCCAACATACTGTCTGCTATGGTCACTATCTCACAGCTCCTCCAACATACTGTCTGCTATGGTCACTATCAGACAGCTCCTCCAACATAGTCTGCTATGTTCACTTTCACACAGCTCCTCCAACATACAGTCTGCTATGGTCACTATCACACAGCTCCTCCAACATACAGTCTGCTATGGTCACTATCAGACAGCTCCTCCAACATACAGCCTGCTATGGTCACTATCACAAAGCTCCTCCAACATACAGTCTGCTATGGTCACTATCACACAGCTCCTCCAACATACAGTCTGCTATGGTCACTATCAGACAGCTCCTCCAACATACAGTCTGCTATGGTCACTATAAGACAGCTCCTCCAACATACTGTCTGCTATGGTCACTATCAGACAGCTCCTCCAACATACTGTCTGCTATGGTCACTATCTCACAGCTCCTCCAACATACAGTCTGCAATGGTCACTATCACACAGCTCCTCCAACATACTGTCTGCTATGGTCACTTTCACACAGCTCCTCCAACATACAGTCTGCTATGGTCACTATCACACAGCTCCTCCAACATATAGTCTGCTATGGTCACTATCAGACAGCTCCTCCAACATTTAGTCTGCTATGGTCACTATCAGACAGCTCCTCCAACATACTGTCTGCTATGGTCACTATCACACAGGTCCTCCAACATACTGTCTGCTATGTCACTATCAGACAGCTCCTCCAACATACTGTCTGCTATGGTCACTATCAGACAGCTCCTCCAACATAGTCTGCTATGGTCACTTTCACACAGCTCCTCCAACATACAGTCTGCTATGGTCACTATCAGACAGCTCCTCCAACATACAGTCTGCTATGGTCACTATCAGACAGCTCCTCCAATATACAGTCTGCTATGGTCACTATCAAACAGCTCCTCCAACATACAGTCTGCTATGGTCACTATCACACAGCTCCTCCAACATACAGTCTGCTATGGTCACTATCACACAGCCCCTCCAACACTTAGTCTGCTATGGTCACTATCACACAGCTCCTCCAACATACAGTCTGCTATGGTCACTATCAGACAGCTCCTCCAACATACTGTCTGCTATGGTCACTTTCTCACAGCTCCTCCAACATACTGTCTGCTATGGTCACTATCACACAGCTCCTCCAACATACTGTCTGCTGTGGTCACTATCAGACAGCTCCTCCAACATACTGTCTGCTATGGTCACTATCACACAGCTCCTCCAACATACAGTCTGCTATGGTCACTATCACACAGCTCCTCCAACATACAGTCTGCTATGGTCACTATCAGAAAGCTCCTCGAACATACAGTCTAATTTGGTCACTATAAGACAGCTCCTCCAACATACAGTCTGCTATGGTCGCTATCACACAGCTCCTCCAACATACAGTCTGCTATGGTCACTATCAGACAGCTCCTCCAACATACAGTCTGCTTTGGTCACTATCACACAGCTCCTCCAACATACAGTCTGCTATGGTCACTATCACACAGCTCCTCCAACATACAGTCTGCTATGGTCCCTATCACACAGCTCCTCCAACATACAGTCTAGTATGGTCACTATCACACAGCTCCTCCAACATACTGTCTGCTATGGTCACTATCTCACAGCTCCTCCAACATACTGTCTGCTATGGTCACTATCAGACAGCTCCTCCAACATAGTCTGCTATGGTCACTTTCACACAGCTCCTCCAACATACAGTCTGCTATGGTCACTATCACACAGCTCCTCCAACATACAGTCTGCTATGGTCACTATCAGACAGCTCCTCCAACATACAGCCTGCTATGGTCACTATCACACAGCTCCTCCAACATACTGTCTGCTATGGTCACTATCACACAGCTCCTCCAACATACAGTCTGCTATGGTCCCTATCACACAGCTCCTCCAACATACAGTCTAGTATGGTCACTATCACACAGCTCCTCCAACATACTGTCTGCTATGGTCACTATCTCACAGCTCCTCCAACATACTGTCTGCTATGGTCACTATCAGACAGCTCCTCCAACATAGTCTGCTATGGTCACTTTCACACAGCTCCTCCAACATACAGTCTGCTATGGTCACTATCACACAGCTCCTCCAACATACTGTCTGCTATGGTCACTATCAGACAACTCCTCCAACATACAGTCTGCTATGGTCACTATCACACAGCTCCTCCAACATACAGTCTGCTATGGTCACTATCTCACAGCTCCTCCAACATACTGTCTGCTATGGTCACTATCAGACAGCTCCTCCAACATACAGTCTGCTATGGTCACTATCAGACAGCTCCTCCAACATACAGTGTGCTATGGTCACTATCACACAGCTCCTCCAACATACAGTCTGCTATGGTCACTATCAGACAGCTCCTCCAACATACATTCTGCTGTGGTCACTATCACACAGCTCCTCCAACATACAGTCTGCTATGGTCACTATCTCACAGCTCCTCCAACATACTGTCTGCTATGGTCACTATCAGACAGCTCCTCCAACATACTGTCTGCTATGGTCACTATCTCACAGCTCCTCCAACATACAGTCTGCAATGGTCACTATCACACAGCTCCTCCAACATACTGTCTGCTATGGTCACTTTCACACAGCTCCTCCAACATACAGTCTGCTATGGTCACTATCACACAGCTCCTCCAACATACAGTCTGCTATGGTCACTATCAGACAGCTCCTCCAACATACTGTCTGCTATGGTCACTTTCACACAGCTCCTCCAACATACAGTCTGCTATGGTCACTATCACACAGCTCCTCCAACATACAGTCTGCTATGGTCACTATCAGACAGCTCCTCCAACATTTAGTCTGCTATGGTCACTATCTCACAGGCCCTCCAACATACTGTCTGCTATGTCACTATCACACAGCTCCTCCAACATACAGTCTGCTATGGTCACTATCAGACAGCTCCTCCAACATACAGTCTGCTATGGTCACTATCAGACAGCTCCTCCAATATACAGTCTGCTATGGTCACTATCAAACAGCTCCTCCAACATACAGTCTGCTATGGTCACTATCACACAGCTCCTCCAACATACAGTCTGCTATGGTCACTATCACACAGCCCCTCCAACACTTAGTCTGCTATGGTCACTATCACACAGCTCCTCCAACATACAGTCTGCTATGGTCACTATCAGACAGCTCCTCCAACATACAGTCTGCTATGGTCACTATAAGACAGCTCCTCCAACATAATGTCTGCTATGGTAACTATCACAGAGCTCTTCCAACATACAGTCTGCTATGGTCACTATCAGACAGCTCCTCCAACATACTGTCTGCTATGGTCACTATCACACAGCTCCTCCAACATACTGTCTGCTATGGTCACTATCACACAGCTCCTCCAACGACTGTCTGCTATGGTTACTATCACACAGCTCCTCCAACATACAGTCTGCTATGGTCACTATCAGACAGCTCCTCCAACATACAGTCTACTTTGGTCACTATCACACAGCTCCTCCAACATGCTGTCTGCTATGGTCACTATCACACAGCTCCTCCAACATACAGTCTGCTATGGTCACTATCACACAGCTCCTCCAACATACAGTCTGCTATGGTCACTATCACACAGCTCCTCCAACATACAGTCTGCTATGGTTACTATCACACAGCTCCTCCAACATACTGTCTGCTATGGTCACTATCACACAGCTCCTCCAACATAGTCTGCTATGGTCAATATCACACAGCTCCTCCAACATAGTCTGCTATGGTCACTATCACACAGCTCCTCCAACATACAGTCTGCTATGGTTACTATCACACAGCTCCTCCAACATACTGTCTGCTATGGTCACTATCACACAGCTCCTCCAACATACAGTCTGCTATGGTCACTATCACACAGCTCCTCCAACATACAGTCTGCTATGGTCACTATCACACAGCTCCTCCAACATACAGTCTGCTATGGTCACTATCACACAGCTCCTCCAACATACAGTCTGCTATGGTCCCTATCACACAGCTCCTCCAACATACAGTCTAGTATGGTCACTATCACACAGCTCCTCCAACATACAGTCTGCTATGGTCACTATCACACAGCTCCTCCAACATACAGTCTGCTATGGTCCCTATCACACAGCTCCTCCAACATACAGTCTAGTATGGTCACTATCACACAGCTCCTCCAACATACTGTCTGCTATGGTCACTATCAGACAGCTCCTCCAACATAGTCTGCTATGGTCACTTTCACACAGCTCCTCCAACATACAGTCTGCTATGGTCACTATCACACAGCTCCTCCAACATACAGTCTGCTATGGTCACTATCAGACAGCTCCTCCAACATACAGCCTGCTATGGTCACTATCACACAGCTCCTCCAACATACTGTCTGCTATGGTCACTATCACACAGCTCCTCCAACATACTGTCTGCTATGGTCACTATCAGACAACTCCTCCAACATACAGTCTGCTATGGTCACTATCTCACAGCTCCTCCAACATACTGTCTGCTATGGTCACTATCACACAGCTCCTCCAACATACAGTCTGCTATGGTCACTATCAGACAGCTCCTCCAACATACAGTGTGCTATGGTCACTATCACACAGCTCCTCCAACATACAGTCTGCTATGGTCACTATAAGACAGCTCCTCCAACATACTGTCTGCTATGGTCACTATCAGACAGCTCCTCCAACATACTGTCTGCTATGGTCACTATCTCACAGCTCCTCCAACATACAGTCTGCAATGGTCACTATCACACAGCTCCTCCAACATACTGTCTGCTATGGTCACTTTCACACAGCTCCTCCAACATACAGTCTGCTATGGTCACTATCACACAGCTCCTCCAACATACAGTCTGCTATGGTCACTATCAGACAGCTCCTCCAACATACAGTCTGCTTTGGTCACTATCAGAAAGCTCCTCCAACATACTGTCTGCTATGGTCACTATCTCACAGCTCCTCGAACATACTGGCTGCTATGGTCACTATCACACAGCTCCTCCAACATACAGTCTGCTATGGTCACTATCACACAGCTCCTCCAACATACAGTCTGCTATGGTAACTATCACACAGCTCCTCCAACATACAGTCTGCTATGGTCACTATCAGACAGCTCCTCCAACATACAGTCTGCTATGGTAACTATCACACAGCTCCTCCAACATACTGTCTGCTATGGTCACTTTCACACAGCTCCTCCAACGACTGTCTGCTATGGTAACTATCACACAGCTCCTCCAACATACTGTCTGCTATGGTCACTATCACACAGCTCCTCCAACATACTCTCTGCTATGGTCACTATCAGACAGCTCCTCCAACATACTGTCTGCTATGGTATCTATCACAGAGCTCTTCCAACATACTCTCTGCTATGGTCCCTATCACACAGCTCCTCCAACATACTGTCTGCTATGGTCACTATCAGACAGCTCCTCCAACATACTGTCTGCTATGGTCACTATCAGACAGCTCCTCCAACATACTGTCTGCTATGGTCACTATCACACAGCTCCTCCAACATACAGTCTGCTATGGTCACTATCAGACAGCTCCTCCAACATACTGTCTGCTATGGTCACTATCAGACAGCTCCTCCAACATACTGTCTGCTATGGTCACTATCACACAGCTCCTCCAACATACTGTCTGCTATGGTCACTATCACACAGCTCCTCCAACATACTGTCTGCTATGGTCACTATCACACAGCTCCTCCAACATACAGTCTGCTATGGTCACTATCAGACAGCTCCTCCAACATACAGTCTGCTATGGTCAATATCAGACAGCTCCTCCAACATACTGTCTGCTATGGTCACTATCAGACAGCTCTTCCAACATACTGTCTGCTATGGTCACTATCACACAGCTCCTCCAACATAATGTCTGCTATGGTCACTATCACACAGCTCCTCCAACATACAGTCTGCTATGGTAACTATCACACAGTTCCTCCAACATAATCTGCTATGGTCACTATCAGACAGATCCTCCAACATACAGTCTGCTATGGTCACTATCAGACAGCTCCTCCAACATACAGTCTGCTATGGTTACTATCACACAGCCCCTCCAACACTTAGTCTGCTATGGTCACTATCAAACAGCTCCTCCAACATACAGTCTGCTATGGTCACTATCAGACAGCTCCTCCAACATACAGTCTGCTATGGTCACTATAAGACAGCTCCTCCAACATAATGTCTGCTATGGTAACTATCACAGAGCTCTTCCAACATACAGTCTGCTATGGTCACTATCAGACAGCTCCTCCAACATACTGTCTGCTATGGTCACTATCACACAGCTCCTCCAACATACTGTCTGCTATGGTCACTATCACACAGCTCCTCCAACGACTGTCTGCTATGGTTACTATCACACAGCTCCTCCAACATACAGTCTGCTATGGTCACTATCAGACAGCTCCTCCAACATACAGTCTACTTTGGTCACTATCACACAGCTCCTCCAACATGCTGTCTGCTATGGTCACTATCACACAGCTCCTCCAACATACAGTCTGCTATGGTCACTATCACACAGCTCCTCCAACATACAGTCTGCTATGGTCACTATCACACAGCTCCTCCAACATACTGTCTGCTATGGTCACTATCAGACAGCTCCTCCAACATAGTCTGCTATGGTCACTATCACACAGCTCCTCCAACAAACAGTCTGCTATGGTCACTATCACACAGCTCCTCCAACATACTGTCTGCTATGGTCACTTTCTCACAGCTCCTCCAACATACAGTCTGCTATGGTCACTATCAGACAGCTCCTCCAACATACATTCTGCTGTGGTCACTATCACACAGCTCCTCCAACATACAGTCTGCTATGGTCACTATCTCACAGCTCCTCCAACATACTGTCTGCTATGGTCACTATCAGACAGCTCCTCCAACATACTGTCTGCTATGGTCACTATCTCACAGCTCCTCCAACATACAGTCTGCAATGGTCACTATCACACAGCTCCTCCAACATACTGTCTGCTATGGTCACTTTCACACAGCTCCTCCAACATACAGTCTGCTATGGTCACTATCACACAGCTCCTCCAACATACAGTCTGCTATGGTCACTATCAGACAGCTCCTCCAACATACTGTCTGCTATGGTCACTTTCACACAGCTCCTCCAACATACAGTCTGCTATGGTCACTATCACACAGCTCCTCCAACATACAGTCTGCTATGGTCACTATCAGACAGCTCCTCCAACATTTAGTCTGCTATGGTCACTATCTCACAGGCCCTCCAACATACTGTCTGCTATGTCACTATCACACAGCTCCTCCAACATACAGTCTGCTATGGTCACTATCAGACAGCTCCTCCAACATACAGTCTGCTATGGTCACTATCAGACAGCTCCTCCAATATACAGTCTGCTATGGTCACTATCAAACAGCTCCTCCAACATACAGTCTGCTATGGTCACTATCACACAGCTCCTCCAACATACAGTCTGCTATGGTCACTATCACACAGCCCCTCCAACACTTAGTCTGCTATGGTCACTATCACACAGCTCCTCCAACATACAGTCTGCTATGGTCACTATCAGACAGCTCCTCCAACATACAGTCTGCTATGGTCACTATAAGACAGCTCCTCCAACATAATGTCTGCTATGGTAACTATCACAGAGCTCTTCCAACATACAGTCTGCTATGGTCACTATCAGACAGCTCCTCCAACATACTGTCTGCTATGGTCACTATCACACAGCTCCTCCAACATACTGTCTGCTATGGTCACTATCACACAGCTCCTCCAACGACTGTCTGCTATGGTTACTATCACACAGCTCCTCCAACATACAGTCTGCTATGGTCACTATCAGACAGCTCCTCCAACATACAGTCTACTTTGGTCACTATCACACAGCTCCTCCAACATGCTGTCTGCTATGGTCACTATCACACAGCTCCTCCAACATACAGTCTGCTATGGTCACTATCACACAGCTCCTCCAACATACAGTCTGCTATGGTCACTATCACACAGCTCCTCCAACATACAGTCTGCTATGGTTACTATCACACAGCTCCTCCAACATACTGTCTGCTATGGTCACTATCACACAGCTCCTCCAACATAGTCTGCTATGGTCAATATCACACAGCTCCTCCAACATAGTCTGCTATGGTCACTATCACACAGCTCCTCCAACATACAGTCTGCTATGGTTACTATCACACAGCTCCTCCAACATACTGTCTGCTATGGTCACTATCACACAGCTCCTCCAACATACAGTCTGCTATGGTCACTATCACACAGCTCCTCCAACATACAGTCTGCTATGGTCACTATCACACAGCTCCTCCAACATACTGTCTGCTATGGTCACTATCACACAGCTCCTCCAACATACAGTCTGCTATGGTCCCTATCACACAGCTCCTCCAACATACAGTCTAGTATGGTCACTATCACACAGCTCCTCCAACATACAGTCTGCTATGGTCACTATCACACAGCTCCTCCAACATACAGTCTGCTATGGTCCCTATCACACAGCTCCTCCAACATACAGTCTAGTATGGTCACTATCACACAGCTCCTCCAACATACTGTCTGCTATGGTCACTATCAGACAGCTCCTCCAACATAGTCTGCTATGGTCACTTTCACACAGCTCCTCCAACATACAGTCTGCTATGGTCACTATCACACAGCTCCTCCAACATACAGTCTGCTATGGTCACTATCAGACAGCTCCTCCAACATACAGCCTGCTATGGTCACTATCACACAGCTCCTCCAACATACTGTCTGCTATGGTCACTATCACACAGCTCCTCCAACATACTGTCTGCTATGGTCACTATCAGACAACTCCTCCAACATACAGTCTGCTATGGTCACTATCTCACAGCTCCTCCAACATACTGTCTGCTATGGTCACTATCACACAGCTCCTCCAACATACAGTCTGCTATGGTCACTATCAGACAGCTCCTCCAACATACAGTGTGCTATGGTCACTATCACACAGCTCCTCCAACATACAGTCTGCTATGGTCACTATAAGACAGCTCCTCCAACATACTGTCTGCTATGGTCACTATCAGACAGCTCCTCCAACATACTGTCTGCTATGGTCACTATCTCACAGCTCCTCCAACATACAGTCTGCAATGGTCACTATCACACAGCTCCTCCAACATACTGTCTGCTATGGTCACTTTCACACAGCTCCTCCAACATACAGTCTGCTATGGTCACTATCACACAGCTCCTCCAACATACAGTCTGCTATGGTCACTATCAGACAGCTCCTCCAACATACAGTCTGCTTTGGTCACTATCAGAAAGCTCCTCCAACATACTGTCTGCTATGGTCACTATCTCACAGCTCCTCGAACATACTGGCTGCTATGGTCACTATCACACAGCTCCTCCAACATACAGTCTGCTATGGTCACTATCACACAGCTCCTCCAACATACAGTCTGCTATGGTAACTATCACACAGCTCCTCCAACATACAGTCTGCTATGGTCACTATCAGACAGCTCCTCCAACATACAGTCTGCTATGGTAACTATCACACAGCTCCTCCAACATACTGTCTGCTATGGTCACTTTCACACAGCTCCTCCAACGACTGTCTGCTATGGTAACTATCACACAGCTCCTCCAACATACTGTCTGCTATGGTCACTATCACACAGCTCCTCCAACATACTCTCTGCTATGGTCACTATCAGACAGCTCCTCCAACATACTGTCTGCTATGGTATCTATCACAGAGCTCTTCCAACATACTCTCTGCTATGGTCCCTATCACACAGCTCCTCCAACATACTGTCTGCTATGGTCACTATCAGACAGCTCCTCCAACATACTGTCTGCTATGGTCACTATCAGACAGCTCCTCCAACATACTGTCTGCTATGGTCACTATCACACAGCTCCTCCAACATACAGTCTGCTATGGTCACTATCAGACAGCTCCTCCAACATACTGTCTGCTATGGTCACTATCAGACAGCTCCTCCAACATACTGTCTGCTATGGTCACTATCACACAGCTCCTCCAACATACTGTCTGCTATGGTCACTATCACACAGCTCCTCCAACATACTGTCTGCTATGGTCACTATCACACAGCTCCTCCAACATACAGTCTGCTATGGTCACTATCAGACAGCTCCTCCAACATACAGTCTGCTATGGTCAATATCAGACAGCTCCTCCAACATACTGTCTGCTATGGTCACTATCAGACAGCTCTTCCAACATACTGTCTGCTATGGTCACTATCACACAGCTCCTCCAACATAATGTCTGCTATGGTCACTATCACACAGCTCCTCCAACATACAGTCTGCTATGGTAACTATCACACAGTTACTCCAACATAATCTGCTATGGTCACTATCAGACAGATCCTCCAACATACAGTCTGCTATGGTCACTATCAGACAGCTCCTCCAACATACAGTCTGCTATGGTTACTATCACACAGCCCCTCCAACACTTAGTCTGCTATGGTCACTATCAAACAGCTCCTCCAACATACAGTCTGCTATGGTCACTATCAGACAGCTCCTCCAACATACAGTCTGCTATGGTCACTATAAGACAGCTCCTCCAACATAATGTCTGCTATGGTAACTATCACAGAGCTCTTCCAACATACAGTCTGCTATGGTCACTATCAGACAGCTCCTCCAACATACTGTCTGCTATGGTCACTATCACACAGCTCCTCCAACATACTGTCTGCTATGGTCACTATCACACAGCTCCTCCAACGACTGTCTGCTATGGTTACTATCACACAGCTCCTCCAACATACAGTCTGCTATGGTCACTATCAGACAGCTCCTCCAACATACAGTCTACTTTGGTCACTATCACACAGCTCCTCCAACATGCTGTCTGCTATGGTCACTATCACACAGCTCCTCCAACATACAGTCTGCTATGGTCACTATCACACAGCTCCTCCAACATACAGTCTGCTATGGTCACTATCACACAGCTCCTCCAACATACTGTCTGCTATGGTCACTATCAGACAGCTCCTCCAACATAGTCTGCTATGGTCACTATCACACAGCTCCTCCAACAAACAGTCTGCTATGGTCACTATCACACAGCTCCTCCAACATACTGTCTGCTATGGTCACTTTCTCACAGCTCCTCCAACATACAGTCTGCTATGGTCACTATCACACAGCTCCTCCAACATACAGTCTGCTATGGTCCCTATCACACAGCTCCTCCAACATACAGTCTAGTATGGTCACTATCACACAGCTCCTCCAACATACAGTCTGCTATGGTCACTATCACACAGCTCCTCCAACATACAGTCTGCTATGGTCCCTATCACACAGCTCCTCCAACATACAGTCTAGTATGGTCACTATCACACAGCTCCTCCAACATACTGTCTGCTATGGTCACTATCAGACAGCTCCTCCAACATAGTCTGCTATGGTCACTTTCACACAGCTCCTCCAACATACAGTCTGCTATGGTCACTATCACACAGCTCCTCCAACATACAGTCTGCTATGGTCACTATCAGACAGCTCCTCCAACATACAGCCTGCTATGGTCACTATCACACAGCTCCTCCAACATACTGTCTGCTATGGTCACTATCACACAGCTCCTCCAACATACTGTCTGCTATGGTCACTATCAGACAACTCCTCCAACATACAGTCTGCTATGGTCACTATCTCACAGCTCCTCCAACATACTGTCTGCTATGGTCACTATCACACAGCTCCTCCAACATACAGTCTGCTATGGTCACTATCAGACAGCTCCTCCAACATACAGTGTGCTATGGTCACTATCACACAGCTCCTCCAACATACAGTCTGCTATGGTCACTATAAGACAGCTCCTCCAACATACTGTCTGCTATGGTCACTATCAGACAGCTCCTCCAACATACTGTCTGCTATGGTCACTATCTCACAGCTCCTCCAACATACAGTCTGCAATGGTCACTATCACACAGCTCCTCCAACATACTGTCTGCTATGGTCACTATCACACAGCTCCTCCAACATACAGTCTGCTATGGTCACTATCACACAGCTCCTCCAACATACAGTCTGCTATGGTCACTATCAGACAGCTCCTCCAACATACAGTCTGCTATGGTCACTATCACACAGCTCCTCCAACATACTGTCTGCTATGGTCACTATCTCACAGCTCCTCGAACATACTGGCTGCTATGGTCACTATCACACAGCTCCTCCAACATACAGTCTGCTATGGTCACTATCACACAGCTCCTCCAACATACTGTCTGCTATGGTCACTTTCACACAGCTCCTCCAACGACTGTCTGCTATGGTAACTATCACACAGCTCCTCCAACATACTGTCTGCTATGGTCACTATCACACAGCTCCTCCAACATACTCTCTGCTATGGTCACTATCAGACAGCTCCTCCAACATACTGTCTGCTATGGTAACTATCACAGAGCTCTTCCAACATACTCTCTGCTATGGTCCCTATCACACAGCTCCTCCAACATACTGTCTGCTATGGTCACTATCAGACAGCTCCTCCAACATACTGTCTGCTATGGTCACTATCAGACAGCTCCTCCAACATACTGTCTGCTATGGTCACTATCACACAGCTCCTCCAACATACAGTCTGCTATGGTCACTATCAGACAGCTCCTCCAACATACTGTCTGCTATGGTCACTATCAGACAGCTCCTCCAACATACTGTCTGCTATGGTCACTATCACACAGCTCCTCCAACATACTGTCTGCTATGGTCACTATCACACAGCTCCTCCAACATACTGTCTGCTATGGTCACTATCACACAGCTCCTCCAACATACAGTCTGCTATGGTCACTATCAGACAGCTCCTCCAACATACAGTCTGCTATGGTCAATATCAGACAGCTCCTCCAACATACTGTCTGCTATGGTCACTATCAGACAGCTCTTCCAACATACTGTCTGCTATGGTCACTATCACACAGCTCCTCCAACATAATGTCTGCTATGGTCACTATCACACAGCTCCTCCAACATACAGTCTGCTATGGTAACTATCACACAGCTCCTCCAACATAATCTGCTATGGTCACTATCAGACAGATCCTCCAACATACAGTCTGCTATGGTCACTATCAGACAGCTCCTCCAACATACAGTCTGCTATGGTTACTATCACACAGCTCCTCCAACATACAGTCTGCTATGGTAACTATCACACAGCTCCTCCAACATACAGTCTGCTATGGTCACTATCACACAGCTCCTCCAACATACAGTCTGCTATGGTTACTATCACACAGCTCCTCCAACATACAGTCTGCTATGGTTACTATCACACAGCTCCTCCAACATACAGTCTGCTATGGTAACTATCACACAGCTCCTCCAACATACAGTCTGCTATGGTCACTATCTCACAGCTCCTCCAACATAGTCTGCTATGGTCCCACAGGCTTTCATTAGATTGACCTCCCTGGCCAGAAGTTTCAGTGTCCTTCGCCGTGTTACTAGATAAAGTAAAGCAATTTGTTGTTAATCTACCTTGACACTTACTGCACTGCTGGAGCTAGAAACATAAGCATTTCGCAGCACCTGCTGTAACATCTGCCAATCTCGTAAAACTGACTATCCTACCGATCCTTGACTTTGGCGATGTCATTTACAAAATAGCCTCCAGCACTCTTCTCAGCAAACTGGATGTAGTCTATCACAGTGCCATCCGTTTTGTCACCAAAGCCCCATATACTACCCACCACTGCGACCTGTACGCTCTCGTTGACTGGCCCTCACTACATATCCGTCGCCAAACCCACTGGCTCCAGGTCATCTGTAAGTCCTTGCTCGGTAAAATCCCCACCTTATCTCAGCTCACTGGTCACCATAGCAACACCCACCCGTAGCATGCACTCCAGCAGGTATATTTCACTGGTCATCCCCAAAGCCAACACTTCATTTGGCCACCTTTCCTTCCAGTTCTCTGCTGCCAATGACTGGAACGAATTGCAAAAATCTCTGAAGCTGGAGTTTTATATATCCCTCTCTAACTTTAAGCATCAGCTTTCAGAGCAGCTTACCAATCACTGTACCTGTACACAGCCAATCTGTAAATAGCACACCCAACTACCTCATCCCCATATTGTTATTTATCCTCTTGCTCTTTTGCACCCCAGTATCACTACTTGCACATCATCATCTATCACTCCAGTGTTATTGCTAAATTGTAATTATTTCGCCTCTATGGCATATTTATTGCCTTACCTCCCTACTGTTATACATTTGCACACACTGTATAGAGATTTTTCCATTGTGTTATTGACTGTACGTTTGTTTATATGTAACTCTGTGTTGTTGTTTTTGTCGCACTGCTTTGCTTTATCTTGGCCAGGTCGCAGTTGTAAATGAGAACTTGTTCTCAACTGGCCACCTGGTTAAATAAAGGTGAAATAAAAAAAAGAATAATCTGTGTACGCAACCAACAAACTTTGATTTCATTTTGATTTGGGAAGAAGTGGAGGGCGCTCAACCAACACGAGTCGAGGTGCAACCAGAAAATGTGATCATTGAAAAGGCATAATACTCGCTCACCATTAAAAACTCATTGTTTTATTTAAGCAAAAGTTAAAAGATTTAGATTGAACTTTGCTTAAAGAAAACACTGAGTTTGTAATGGTAAGCGTGAATTGTGCCTTTTTCTTTTCAATGGTTTAGCTAAATGACAAGTAATAAAACTCTACATGATGATCACGATGAGTCTCATGGTATTTTTAAGTAAACCATCAATACAGAATTTTATGTTCATATCATAAATCAATAATGTATGGATAGCTCAAACCAACCCCTCTTCATTTACACTCACGGACAATATTACCCTCTTACTGTCGTTCCGTTTGAAGTTCAGTTTGTCAGAAATCTTGTCTAATGTTGCCTCACACCAGGTTCACTTGAGATGTGTGAAAAAAGGGTCACATCACAAAATATGATTAACTATATTATTTGAAACAACACGAAACTATACTTATTAAACACAATAGGCTTGAAAGAAAGTTGTCCATGTTAAAATAAATACTACCTTACTAATCCCCAATACAGTGAGTGGGGCATTGAAATGCTTCATGGTTGTATCCATGGTTTGCACCATGCAGTCATTACAGGAAGTACAGTTATCCACCCGAGGATCTGTTTCTCCTGCGGTAGTCTATCCCAGAGTCTAGCCGAAGCTCATGGCAATAGTTCTGCATGAGAGAAGAGGGGCAGACTACTGTAAGACAACCCTTGTCTGCTGTATGCTTTGTCTAATATACCAAAGAAACAAATCAGAAATGTATTTATTACCTTCAACACAGCAATGAATGGCACAAAGTTGACCCTCTGTATTCCATTCTTGAACAAATCTAGAAAATAGGACTAGACCTGTCTAGATCAGTATAGATGAATAGACATGTCTAGATCACTAGAGAGGAATATACCTGTCTAGATCACTAGAGAGGAATAGAACTGGCTAGATCAGTAAAGAGGAATAGACCTGTCTAGATCACTAGAGAGGAATAGACCTGTCTAGATCACAAGATAGGAATAGACCTGTCTAGATCACTAGAGAGGAATAGACCTGTCTAGATCACAAGATAGGAATAGACCTGTCTAGATCACTAGAGAGGAATAGACCTGTCTAGATCACAAGATAGGAATAGACCTGTCTAGATCACAAGAGAGGAATAGACCTGTCTAGATCACAAGAGAGGAATATACCTGTCTAGATCACAAGAGAGGAATATACCTGTCTAGATCACAAGAGAGGAATAGACCTGTCTAGATCACAAGAGAGGAATAGACCTGTCTAGATCACTAGAGAGGAATAGACCTGTCTAGATCACAAGAGAGGAATAGACCTGTCTAGATCACTAGAGAGGAATAGACCTGTCTAGATCACTAGAGAGGAATAGGCCTGGCTAGATCACTAGAGAGGAATATACCTGGTTATATCAGTGTAGATTGTCTTCTATGGATTGTACTGAACCCAGCTCAATAAAGATATTCTACTTACCCTCTGGGGGCCGGTTGGACGTGTCCACTACAACAACCCAATTCCTAAAGAGGTTTCCAAAGACCTGTTTCAGAATCATGGCATCTGGGATATCCGTCACCTGTGAAGTGAAGTGACAACCAATACACTTAGATATTGCTCTATCCTGTGTAGGGCTGTCAAATTATTAAAATAATATAAAATAATAATAATTTAATCAATGGCATGAGTTAATTGCAATTAATTGCAATTTTAGAATTAGCAAAACTTTGCCCCTAAATAAACAATTTTACATTTAAAAAGCAGTGCTTTGAGTTATATGTATTTTATTTCACCTTTATTTAACCAGGTAGGCCAGTTGAGAACAAGTTCTCATTTACAACTGCAACCTGGCCAAGATAAAGCAAAGCAGTGCGACAAAAACAACAACACAGAGTTTTTCATGGGATAAACAACCGTACAGTCAATAACACAATAGAAAAATCTCTATACAGTGTGTACAAATGAAGTAAGGAGGTAAGGCAATAAATAGGCCATAGTGGCGAAGTAATTACAATTTAGCAATTTACACTGGAGTGATACATGTGCAGATGAGGATGTGCAAGTAGAAATACTGGTGTGCAAAAGAGCAGAAAAACTAAAACAAATATGGGGATGAGGTAGGTGGTTGGTTGGATGGGCTATTTACAGATTTTAGTTTTACTTGCAGAGGCCACGGAAGGCATTGAAGCTCGTCTGGAGGCTTGATGATTGGTTGACAAGTTGACAATCAGGTGTGCTTGTCCGGGACTACAAAGCCTGAAGAATTTTGAAAGGAATAACAGGCAAATTTTGCTCAATACAGGTGTGTGAAGCTCTTATGAGACTTACCCAAGAAGACTCACAGCTGTAATCGCTGCCAAAGGTGTTTCTAACATGGATTGACTCAGAGGGATGAATACTTATCTAATCAAGGTATATTAGTGTTTTAATTTTCATTAATATAAAAAAATAAAATACAAATATTTCACATTAGAGTATTTTGTGTAGATCATTGACAACAAATGATAATTAAATCCATTTGAATCCCACTTTATAACAAAGTGTGAAGAAATCCAGGGGGGTGTTGACTTTGTATAAGCGCTGTATTTGATGCTGTCTGGCCAAAAACATTATGGGATGTCATACTATTTTTGGCCAGACAGCATCAGATACAATGGGCTACATATAGAAAAGACAGAGGGGCACTGTTTTGCTTGCTCTGATGCTTTCTTCTGTTAGATAGTTTCAGCCACTTGTGAATTGAAGGAAAGTTGGCGAGTGCACAGTGCACTGATCGGATGCTGGAATTATTTTGGATGAACCTGCGAAGCTAAGGACCTTGGGACTAAACACCTCCCTCTGCAACTGGATCCTGGACTTCCTGACGGGCCACCCCCAGGTGGTAAGGGTAGGCAACAACACGTCTGCCACGCTGATCCTCAACACTGGGGCCCCTCAAGGGTATTTGCTTAGACCCCTCCTGTACTCTCTGTTCACCCACAACTGCATGGCCAAACAACTCCAACACCCTCATTAAGTTTACTGACGACAAAACAGTGGTAGGCCTGATCACCGACAACGATGAGACATCCTATAGGGAGGAGGTCAGAGAACTGGCAGTGTGGTGCCAGGATAACCTCTCCCTCAATGTGAGCAAGACAAAGGAGCTGATTGTGGACTACAAGAAAAGGCGGGCTGAACAGGACCCCATTAACATCGACAAACGATCATGGTCCAAACACACCAAGACAGTCGTAAAGAGGGTACGACAACACCTTTTCCCCCCTCAGGAGACTGAAAATACCTGGCATGGTACCCCAGATCCTCAAAAAGTTCTACACCTGTACCATCGAGAGCATCCTAACTGGTTGCATCACCACCTGGTGTGGTAACTGCTCGGCATCTGACTGTAAGGCGCTAGAGGGTAGCCCGTACCGCCAAGTACTTCACTGGGACCAAGCTTCCTGCCATCCAGGACCTATATAATAGGAGGTGTCAGAGGAAAAGCCATAAAATTGTTAAAGACTCCAGTCACCCAAGCATAGAATGTTTCTCTGCTACCGCACGGCAAGCGGTACCGGAACGCCAAGTCTAGGACCAAAAGGCTCCTTAACAGCTTCTACCCCCAAGCCATAAGACTCCTGAACAATTAATCAAATGGCCACCGGATTATTTACATTGACACCCCCACTCGCTGTTTATTATCTATGCAGTCACTTCACCCCCACCTACATGTACAAATTACCTCGACTAACCTGTACCCCCACACATTGACTCGGTACCGGTACCCACTGTATATAGCCTCGTTGTTTTGTCTTACTTTTTAATAATTTTTTACTTTAGTTTATTTGGTAAATATTTTCTTCTCTCTTTCTTGAACTGCACTGTTGGTTAAGGGCTTGTAAATAAGCATTTCACGGTAAGGACTACACCTGTTGTATTCGGCACAGGTGACAAATAAAGTTTGATTTGAAGGGAACATACTTTTTGAAGTGATTTGTTTCAAAATCTGATGAAAACAGCATGGTTGTGTTCATGGCACATTAAAAGGCAATAAAATGTTACAGTTAAATGACATATCTTTATAGTAAATCCCATATCTTTATATCTTTATAGTAAATCCCATAATCCCAAATCCCATTTGTTAAGACATGCCTCTGCCTGACGCCCCTGTACATTATTGAATGTGTTTTGTTAGTCTGCACACCAGTTTCTAAAATCAGTGCATGCATAAAAATCCAATTACCTTTGAAAAAGATGGACGTAGGCTGGTTGCTGTATTTATTTATTTTATTAAACAGTAACATGCAAAACAGAACAGCCAGAGAAATTACACAAAGACATAGAAGAAAATGAAATACAAATCCACATGATATCAAAAATAGACATGTAGCGAATACATTTTTTAGACGTTTGAATGATTCTAAATAGTTTTCCAAATCAGATACAAAAATTAACAGGCTTTTTCTTCATAAAATGATTTGTGTATGAAAAATGTTCCTGATAAAATAAAGAGATTTATAAACATACTGACCCACAAATTGTGGAATCACTGTAGTAAAACCATATGTCAAACTTAGATATTTCAACCGTTGAATGCATTTTGTTTCCAAGATATAGTTTTACATCAGTCCAGAACACCCCACTATGTAAACAATTACAGAATAAGTGTTCAATAGATTCAGTTTCTAGTTGACAAAAACTGCATTCACTGGTAACATAAGGTATATATTTAGAAATCAAGCTATTACACAGACAGAATCTATGGATAATCTTAAAGGAGATCTCCTTTACTTTATTGGTCACCATAAATGTGTGGAATGAGCCAAGCACGGCGCCAGTTTACATCAAACGATGAAGCCCAACAAAATATCGCAGAGGGAATAGACTTCCTGTAGAAAATATCCTTTAATAAAAGATTGTTGAATTTCTTATCTAGTAAACCTACGCCATTCCTCTGGATATCGCTTACAATATATGTTCCAAAATATGCATTATTCTGAAGTAAATATTTTACCCCACAAGGTATAGATTTTATAACAGTGTCATATTCCTTGCTTGAAACCTCAAAGTTGTATCTTTCCATCAATTCTCTCAGCGTAAATAGATTCCCAATAATACTAAGTAAGTGGCTGACAAGGACAATGTTTTTCGAGAACCGAGGCTGGTTGCTGTAACCTCGTAGGGTTTTGTGCATTTTATCCGAGGTCTGAACCACGGCTTTGTGATGCGGGTCCTCTCGCAGCGCCCAGTCCATGTCCAGATTGGTGTAGTGCTCCAGCGGTCCGCTGTACGCTGCGGCGGCATTGCTTACTTCTGCAGCAGGCTGGAGAGCATCTCCATCTGTCGAGTAGCCTGACCAGCAGACAAGATCACGGAATAAACATTAACATCCTGATGCTGTGGTAGTAAGATATATAGCTAGACCCCTGTGGAGGTTTAAAGTTACGTGTTTAGAGGAGCAAAAACTGTTATCCAGTTAACGTTACGAAGTTAGCGAGCAAGCTGTCCAAAGATTGATTTGTCAGCGATTCGTTATCCCCTCGTCTCAAAAAGGTACGTTTGTCAGCACCGCAACAATGTAGCTAGCTATTAATGTCATTATAATAATGGCTGATTTATGTGCTTGTTGCCAGTTAATTAGCTAGCCAGCCTGACTAGACAAGTCCGGAATGGAATGAAGTTTGACAGGTTAAGGTAACTAGTTAACTTTAGCTATGCTAACACGCTACAGTAAACTAGCTGTCAGTTGATACTCATTTGAAACGACACACCAAAATAACAAATTGATACCAAAATAATATTCTCACCTCGTCTGGAAATTTCAGTCATACCGTTACATATCGTTCTCGAGGAATAGGACTGCTCTTTCAATAGAAGTCTAATGATGGGCGACATCTTTGACGACAACATGTACGTCGCCATTTTGGCTTCAAATGCAACTTTATTGAATCAGGCAAAAATGCACAAAATTATCCTTAAGTGAGCCAGGAGAGGGCTGTATTTCTCATTTAATTAAGGACTGCAGTTCACATTATGCTTATTTTTTTCCATGAATAGAGAATAAAGTAGCTTACTAAATATGCACATGTTGTTGCAGTGTTGGTTTATTTGATCTCAATTGGCAATGAATGGCATTGGCAGTAATAGTCTATGGGCCAGACCCGCAAATTCGTGAAGATGCCTCATAGTGATTTTCTTGTAGGTCTATGTCCCTAGTTGGAACATGTGTGATAGCAGTGCAGCAATGGCAGCTTTCTCTGTGCTATCACTCTTTATTTCATCCCTCCATCTCATTCATTTTTCCCATAAGGATTTTACTATGACAAACAATGTCAGTATACAAGTTATTTCCCACATATACCCATTAATCAGATATAATTGCAAAGCTTAGATTAACAGCTATCCATCAGATACAATTTCGGGAATGTTAGGTCAACAGAACTTTTACATTTGACCTCTAGTGTACATATCAGAATAACCTGTATAAATTGCTTTAAAAAGGAAACCCTGATAATGTTAAACTTTGTTTGACAAGTGGTTTTGAAAGTTCATGAAATGTTTCAACTGTGCCTTCAGAAAGTATTCGTACCCATTTACTTATTTTGCCTGTGCCTAGCTCCATTCTGTTTATTTTTATCCTGAAAAACCATATGTCAGTCATAAGTCTCAAAGAGGGTGTTTTGTCTTGCTGGTGCATTCTTCCAAGTCATCAGTACCAGTCTCCCGAGTGGCACAGCAGTCTAAGGCACTACATCTCAGTGTTTGAGGCGTCACTACAGACACCCTTGTTCAAATCCAGGCTGTATCACAACCGGCCGTGATTGGGAGTCCCATAGGGCGGCGCACAATTGGCCCAGCGTCGTCCGGGTTTGGCCGGTGAAGGACGTCACTGTAAATAAGAATTTGTTCTTAACTGACTTGCCTAGTTAAATAAAGGTTAAATAAAAAAATCAGCGATATAGCATTGGGTTAGGCACATATTTGTCATCAATGTGTGTACATTTACAATGGTAATGATATGGTCAATTTTAGGAAATGTTACTTAACATACTATTTATAAGTAGAATGGTTTGCCTTTTGTGTTAGGATTTGTGGGCTTTGACCTTCTTATGTAGGTGTCATAACCAACCATAAAATATTGCAATATACTGTATGTCACAACATATGTGTCATTACAGTGTTATGACAATGCTATGACATGGTTATGACCGTGTTATGACGCTAGGTGTCCAATAAAGTGTTACCAAAAGGGTCAATGCAGATAGTCCTGGTAGCTACAGTATTTGGTTAACTATTTAACTAACTACAGTATTTAGCAGTCTTATGGCTTGGAGGAAGAAGCTGTTCAGGGTTCTGTTGGTTCCAGATTTGGTATATCGGTACTGCTTGCCGTGACTTGGGTGGCTGGAGTCTTTGACAATTTTTAGGGCCTTTCTCTGACACCACCTGGTATAGCGGTCCTGGATGGCAGAGTGCTCGGTCCCAGTGATGAACTGGGCTGTACGCACTACTCTCTGTAGCACTTTGCGGACGGATGCCAAGCAGTTGCTATACCAAGCGGTGCTATACCAAGCGGTGATGCAGCCAGTCAAGATGCTCTCAATGGTGCATGCCAAACTTTTTCAGCCTTCTGAGGGCGAATAGGCATTGTCGTGCCCTCTTCACGACTGTGTTGGTGTGTGTGGACCATGATAGATCCTTAGTGATGTGGACACAGAGGAACTTGAAGCTCTCGACACACTCCACTACAGCTCCGTCGATGTGAATAGTGGCGTGCTCGGCCCTCTCCGTTTCCTGTAGTCCACGATCAGCTCCTTTGTCTTGCTGACGTTGAGGGAGAGGTTGTTATTCTGCCAACACACTACCAGGTCTCTGACCTCTTCCCTATAGGCTGTCTCATCGTCGTCGGTGATCAGGCCTACCACTGTTGTGTCATCTGCAAATTTAATGATGGTGTTGGAGTCGTGCGCGGCCACGCAGTCGTGGGTGAACAGGGAGTACAGGTTGGAGACTAAGCACGCCCTCTGAGGGGCCCCCGTGTCGAGGGTCAGCGTGGTAGATGCGTTGTCACCTACCCTCACCACCTGGGGGCGGCCCGTCAGGAAGTTCAGGATCCAGTTGCAGAGGGAGTTGTTCAGTCACAGGGTCCTTAGCTTAGTGATGATCTTTGAGGGCACTATGGTGTTGAATTCTGAGCTGTAGTCAATGAACTGCATTCTCACATAGGTGTTCTTCTTGTCCAAGTGGGAAAGGGCAGTGTGGAGTACGAATAGGAGTGGGTCCAGGGTGTCTGGGATGATGGTGTTGATGTGAGCCATGACCAGCCTTTCAAAGCATTTCATGGTTACAGATGTGAGTGCTACGTGGCGATAGTCATTTAGACAGGTTACCTTGGAGTTCTTGGGCACAGGGACTATAGTGGTCTGCTTGAAACATGTAGGTATTATAGACTGGATAAGGGAGAGGTTTAAAATGTCAGTGAAGACACTCGCAAGCTGGTCAGCGCATGCTCTGACTACACATCCTGGTAATTTGTCTGGTGAATGTTAACCTGTTTCAAGGTCTTACTCACATCGGCTACAGAGAGCGTGATTACACAGTCGTCCGGAACCACTGGTGCTCTCATGTATGGTTCAGTGTTGCTTGCCTTGAAGTGAGCATAGAAGGCATTTAGCTCATCTGGTGGGCTCGCATCACTGGGTAGCTCGCGGCTGGGTTTCTCTTTGTAAACCGTGCTAGTGCGCATGCCCTGCCATATCTACGACCGCAGCCGGTGTAGTAGAAGTTGATCTTAGTCCTGTATTGACACTTTGCCTGTTTGATGGTTTGTCAGACGGCGTAGCAGGATTTCTTATAAGCATCCGGATTAGTGTCCCACTCCTTGAAAGCTACAGCTCTAGCCTCTAGCTCAGTGCGGATGTCGCCTGTAATCCGTGGCTTCTGGTTGGGATATGTACAGTGTACGTACGGTCACTGTGGGGACAACGTCGCCAATGCACTTATTAATGAAGCCGGTGACGGATGTGGTAAACTCCTCAATGCCATCGATCGGATGAATCCCGGAACATATTCCAGTCTGTGCTAGTGAAACAGTCCTGTAGCTTAGCATCCACTTCATCGGACCACTTCCATATTGAGCTGGTACTTCCTGTTTGAGTTTTTGCTAATAAGCAGAAATCAGGAGGATAGAGTTATGGTCAGATTTGCCAAATGGAGGGTGAAGGAGAGCTTTGTATGCGTTTCTGTGTGTGGAGTAAAGGTGATTTTTATATACCTCTTATAAGGGCACAAGGCGAGACCTAGATGCAGACACACGAGGCAGATGGATTGAGTCGTTGATATTTATTAACATTCCAAAAAAAGTAGGCAAGAGAATGGTCATGGACAGGAAAAAGGTCAAAACCAGTTCAGAGTCCAGGAGGTACAGAGTGGCAGGCAGAATGGTCAGGCAGGTGGGTATGGACTCCAGAAAATAGGCAAGGGTCAAAACCGGGAGGACTAGCAAAAAGCGACTAGAAGCAGGAATACGGGAAAACATGCTGGTTGTCTTGAAAAACATACCAGACGAACTGGCACAGAGAGACAGGAAAAAGGAATATATACACCAGGGAAAATTAGCGACACCTGGAGGGGGTGGAGACAATCAATAGGACAGATGAAACAGATCAGGGTGTGACACCTCTAGTTGCACACGTGACATGCTGGTAGAAATAAGGTAAGACGGATTTTAGTTTTCCTGAAAAATGTAGTGGGGAAGCTATGTTTTTGGATTGTAAATTTAGTGATAGAAGCACCAAATTGCACACACACAGCTAGAACAGGGTTTTAAAAAGATTTGTATATACAAGGCCAATATGGCCGCCAAACAACTCAATGGATCAATTTCGCATGACCATACCTATATGAAATATAATGGTAGTATGCCCAATAATATCTTAACATGTTCATAGGGATGTAGAATACACAACCAGGTGTGCCAGCTATATTAAGATGTTTCATTATTCACATAATTGTGGTAAGACTGTGCCCAAAACACTGTACAAATCGCTGATTTCTGAAGCCTACCACTCTAGAAATGGACACAAGCAATAGATTGACAATGACTTTAAACACTGTTCTTGGGGTGAAATCACCTCAGTGACTGCATTCTGAAACACATTCACACCACATTCACACCAACACACACTAGTGCTGAGCGATTAACCGGAAAGTAGGTTATTTTTCACTTTTTAAACAACTAATTGACCAATGACGGTTAAATTATTTTAATTAAGGCCTCCGGAGTGCCGCAGCGGTCTAAGGCACTGCATCGGCGTCACTACAGATCCGAGTTCGATCCCGGGCTGTGTCACAGCCGGCCGCTACCGGGAGACCCATGAAGCGGCAGACAATTGGTCCAGCGTCGTCCGGGTTAGGGGAGGGTTTGGGCGGCTGGGATGTCCTTGTCCAATCGCGCTCCAGCGACTCCTTGTGGCGGTCCAGCGCATGCACACTGACTTCGGTCGGCAGCTGTACAGTGTTTCCTCCGACACATTGGTGCAGCTGGCTTCCGGGTTAAGTGTGCAGTGTGTTAAGAAGCAGTATGGCTTGTCGACCTTCGCCTCTCCTGAGTCCGTATGGGAGATGCAGCGATGGGACAAGACTGTAACTACCAATTGTATATCACAAATTGTAAAAAAAAAAAAAGATATTTTTTTCATATTTTTTTACGTTTGAATTACATTTCATTCTGTGTTTTTCTATGAGCTCAGTGCAGTTTCTCTACAGATAGGCTAAATCAGATCAAGCCCGAACTGTGTGATAGAGTTGTAGTTTTCAACAGGCCAATAGTCTACATAGTTATAGTTATAGTTAAGTGCAGAAAAAGTGGAAATGAACTACAATGACCGTAATCCATAGTGCACCTACTTGTCTGGTCTGTGTGTTTATTTTATGCCTGCTATGTTAGAGAGAGCGACTGAACAATGCGCGATCAAGAGGGATATAGAGCAGTTGCTTCAAGGTACTGTACATGTATCTCTAACTGAAAATACATCTAAGTGATTGATAATTGGTATTCAGGAGTCATAAAAGTATGCCTTATTTACTTTCAACAACTACTAAAATTGTGATTTTGTCAGACAGCAGCTCTATAGAGATGAGATGATGACTTGGAATGAAATAATAAAGTAATCAAATAAAACAAATCTAATATACATAAGTATACCAAACATTAAGGACACCTTCCTAATATTGAGTTGCACCCCCCCCCTTTCGCCCTCAGAACATCCTCAATTCATCAGGACATGGACTCTACAAAGTGTCAAGCGTTCCACAGGGATGCTGGCCCATGTTGACTCCAATGCTTCCCACAGTTGTGTCAAGTTGGCTGAATGTCCTTTGGGTGGTGGACCAATCTTGATACACATGGGAAACTGTTGAGCGTGAAAAACCCAGCAGCTTTGCAGTTCTTGACACAAACCGGTGTGCCTGGCACCTACTATCATACCCCGTTCAAAGGCACCTAAATATTTTGTCTTGTACATTCACCCTCTGAATGGCACACATACACAATCCATGTCTCAATTGTCTCAAGGCTTAAAAATCCTTCTTTCACCTGTCTCTTCCCCTTCATCTGCACTGACTGAAGAGGATTTAACAAGTGACATCAATAAGTGATCATAGCTTTCACCTGGATTCAACTGGTCAGTCTGTCATGGAAAGATCAGGTGTTCTTAATGTTTTGTACACTCAGTATACACAACAACTGAAATATTTTATTAAAGTAATGTGAATAAAGGATGATTAATAAGTGATAAGCAGTAATGGGCAGTCACTACCATCATGGGACTTTATTCATTATTTTATTCTGTGTTGTTACAGCATTCAACCCACATAATGCATAGTGCATTTAATGTTTAAAAAAAATAATTGAAACCGAACCGACCTCAAAGCACTAATTGCGGGACACCACACACACACACACACACACACACACACACACACACACACACACACACACACACACCATATCTATGTACACCCTCAACACTTTCAAATGAATTCCTATTGTAATTAGCGTTTGGTTTGAGGGTGTCTTCTATACTAATTATACATCCACCCAGTTTTGGGCCTGAGTATCAAGCAGCAAGACATGGGAGATACAGCCGGCAGGGTGTCACAGGCTTGTTGCCATGACAACAGGAGAATGTTTCCCAGCACTGGCAGACACACACACACACACACACACACACACACACACACACACACACACACACACACACACACACACACACACACACACACCACACACACACACACACTATTACAGTGGAATCCGCCTTGCTTGGAGATTCCGCTCTACGGAGCAGTTGAAGACATTTAGAAGCAGGCAAAGACACAGACAGGACAGAGGGTGATTCAATAGGAGAACAACTGAAAAGGAATATACTCTCCAATCCTCATTCATTCTGATGGTGTGTGCATACTGGCTCTGTTTTATCTCCCTTTATTTTCTGTTGTCTTTGTCTGCACAAAGGAAGGATGAAGCATGCTGCATGCTAATGCTATATTTTAACCACTGTAATAATTCAGCATTGCCTGTGTGTCTAGTCTTCTGCGCTCTATGTATGAGACATGCATGTTGATGTTGTTTTCATCAGTAGGCTAGGCTGGCTCTTGAGGCTGCTGCTTTTTTAAGATTATGGTGAGCACTGTCATCATAATGGTAATTCATAGCTGTGTAGCCATGGTGAAGTCAATTCCCCCTCCCTCCCCCCCCCCCCCCCCCCCCTTCCTCTGCCACTGCTGAATGCATTAGTGTAATGAGGAGTCTGCAGCCAGCCAGCCTGTGTGCCGTGCAGCAGCAGAGACGAGAGGAGCAGAGAGAAAACATACAGCATCTAAAGGCAAGATGGCTTCAACAGCCTGCTGAGGCAGTGTGCAGGGTTTAGAACCTTCTTCTGCTATTCTGGAATCTAACCGGGATCTAAGAAGGGAAGCGCTTGGTTCTCAAGCATTCTAGATCAGAGGAGATCAGGTAATGGAAGCTCTGGGAAACAAGCAGACAGAATGCTGGGGTTCATGCACATTGAGGATAGGATGGACTGGATGGTGGAACTGCCACTGTTTTTTATTATGTGCCATGCAGTCTTCAATTAATATAATTATTTCTCCCTTTGTGTTTCCCTCCTTCCTGTATGTCTCCCTCCAGCTCCAATGAGTGTACCTGCAGCAGCACAGAAAGCAGACAGCAACAGTGAAATGCAGTCGCCTGCAGTGTCTCCCTCCTTCCTCCCCAGCCAGCCAGGAAAGATTCCAGGCAGGAAGAGGGGGAGACCCCCACTACATCGCAAGATGGATTTTCCAACCCGCTACCCTGAATCCCTCCCTCCCCTCAAAGTGCCCAAGAAGAGGGGGAGAAAACCTGGCTTCAAGGTCAGTGTCAGGGATGGGAGGAGAGAGAAAGAAGAGGGGATTGGAGGGGATTGGAGGAGAGAGAAAGGGGAGGGGATGGGAATGGAGGAGAGGGAAAGAGGAGGGGATGGGAGGAGAGAGAAAGAGGAGGGGATGGGAGGAGAGAGAAAGAGGAGGGGATGGGAGGAGAGAGAAAGAGGAGGGGATGGGAGGAGAGAGAAAGAGGAGGGGATGGGAGGAGAGAGAAAGAGGAGGGGATGGGAGGAGAGAGAAAGAGGAGGGGATGGGAGGAGAGAGAAAGAGGAGGGGATGGGAGGAGAGGGAAAGAGGAGGGGATGGGAGGAGAGGGAAAGAGGAGGGGATGGGAGGAGAGGGAAAGAGGAGGGGATGGGAGGAGAGGGAAAGAGGAGGGGATGGGAGGAGAGGGAAAGAGGAGGGGATGGGAGGAGAGGGAAAGAGGAGGGGATGGGAGGGAAGGAGAGAGAAAGAGGGGATGGGAGGAGAGGGGGAGGGGATGGGATGGGAAGTCAGAGAAAGAGGAGGGGATGGGATTGGAGGAGAGGGAAAGGGGATGGGATTGGAGGAGAGGGAAAGGGGATGGGATGGGAAGAGAGAGAAAGAGGGTAGGGGATGGGATTGGAGGAGAGAGAAAGAGGAGGGGATGGGAGGGAAGGAGAGAGAAAGAGGAGGGGATGGGATTGGAGGAGAGGGAAAGGGGATGGGATTGGAGGAGAGGGAAAGAGGGGATGGGATGGGAAGAGAGGTAAAGAGGGGATGGGATGGGAAGTGAGAGAAAGAGGAGGGGATGGGATTGGAGGAGAGGGAAAGGGGATGGAATTGGAGGAGAGGGAAAGGGGATGGGATTGGAGGAGAGGGAAAGGCGATGGGATTGGAGGAGAGGGAAAGGGGAGGGGATGGGATTGGAGGAGAGGGAAAGGAGAGGGGATGGGATTGGAGGAGAGGGAAAGGAGAGGGGATGGGATTGGAGGAGAGGGAAAGGAGAGGGGATGGGATTGGAGGAGAGGGAAAGGAGAGGGGCCAATGGGGATGCAGGATGTTAACAAAATGCTTATGATGATGTAGCTTGACAGACCTAACTTCATTTAGATTTAGTGGGAGTAATATATAACATGAGGTAGCCTTTGTTTGTTTAATTGAACACTGTTTTAATTGATATTCTGATTGGCCCTGTATATGCCTAGCAAAATGAAATGCTTGGTAAATATTTCAATACGAAGAGGAGAGGTTATTTTATTTACAAGTTTCTGTGTAAAAATATCAATGTATAGATTTCTGTTGAGTGTTTACTAATGCCAATTGAGAACCGTTATCTTTTAGTCTATTGTTGCTATCTCAGACTGTATGGCATGGCGCTTGCAACAAGAATGTTGTGGGTTCGATTCCCGGGGGCCACCGATATGTAAAAATGTATGCACGCGTGACTATCAGTCGCTTTGGACAAACGCGTATGCTAAATTGCATGTATTATTTACAATTAGATACTGAGATCCAACCCCCTGTCTTCCTGCAGCTGAAGCCCAGGATGGTGCTGAATCCCCTGGCCATCTCTCCTCCCAGCAGCACCCCAGAACCAGACATGAGCTCCATCCCCCAGGATGCTGCTACCATCCCCCACTCTGCCACACCCCAGGTGCTCACAGGTAACTATACCCACCCCGCCACACCCCAGGTGCTCACAGTTAACTATACCCACTCTGCCAGGCTCCAGGTGCTCACAGTTAACTATACCCACTCCGCCATGCTCCAGGTGCTCACAGTTAACTATACCCACTCCGCCAGGCTCCAGGTGCTCACAGTTAACTATACCCACTCCGCCAGGCTCCAGGTGCTCACAGTTAACTATACCCACTCCGCCAGGCTCCAGGTGCTCACAGTTAACTATACCCACTCCGCCAGGCTCCAGGTGCTCACAGTTAACTATACCCACTCTGCCAGGCTCCAGGTGCTCACAGTTAACTATACCCACTCTGCCAGGCTCCAGGTGCTCACAGTTAACTATACCCCACTCCGTCAGGCTCCAGGTGCTCACAGTTAACTATACCCACTCCGCCAGGCTCCAGGTGCTCACAGTTAACTATAACCCACTCCGCCAGGCTCCAGGTGCTCACAGTTAACTATACCCACCCCGCCAGGCCCCAGGTGCTCACAGGTAGGCCCCACCCCTACTCTGCCACGCCCCTGGGCCCTCATTTTTCAACCGTGCGTACATTTCGTACAAATTTCTGGCGTATGTGGAGATTCTAGATTCGCATGCACAACAAATTATTGGGATTTATCAAACGGTCGCACGCAACATATAAACATGTTTTCATTGATAAATCAGAGCCATACTATATTTGTATTACAACCCCGCCTGGAAAACGCTCTCCATTCACCTTTTATGGTAACAAAAACACCCTGGAAATGTTGGAACTGGGTGATGACAGTTTCTAAAAGAAAGCACAATAGCTAATTTTATCACATTTCTATACAGGTGTGGGCAGAATGTTTTCATCTTTTGCAGTGACCTTTTTCAAACTAAGAATGCATGTCGCCAATAGCGAGTGCCAAACACTGGCCTCACATTCTGGATGATTGACTGACTGTTCAAACAATAGAAAAAGAAATGCTACAGCCCACACTTCTTTGTCAATAGATGATTGTGTTTATATCTCCTGTCTTGGTATAGTCTCTGAGATGAAATAGACAATGATGTTGCGCTCCTACGAAGGCGCTATGTGACCTTCTTACCGTTAGGCTACGTTTTAATGTTTTTCCTTGCAACGCTTTATTATAATTCCCTTGTGTCAAACACTCAAAACAACAGTATTGACTTGTAATACAATTCTTCAACCACTAGAAGTTGTGAGTACGCATGGTCTGACATATGCACACTTTCCTGTCAAATTCTAATTTGATAAATACCAACCTTTGCGGGAAAAGTGGTGCACGCAAGGTTGTCTTCTTTGTGCTTAGGCACATCTGATAAACAAGGCCCTAGGCTCACAGAGTTTGCCTCATTTTCCAATGTCTCCCTCCATAATGCTTTGTCTGGTGAAACATCTTGGGTGTTATGAAAAGTCATGTTGGTAATCACATTTCAAATGTAATTTGTATTCTGTTAGTTATAAGCATACTGTACTCGTTAATTTAAGGAAAGCAACGTCACCAAAGTAGCCGACCTAAATATCTTTGTCTCCTCTGTCCCTCCTGCTGTGTGTCCTGCAGTGTGTAACTACGTACATCATCAAGCAGGTGGACATGGTTACTAACCCTCGCTCGTACATCATCAAGCAGGTGGACATGGTTACTAACCCTCGCTCGTACATCATCAAGTAAGCGAACATGGTTACTAACCCTCGCTCGTACATCATCAAGTAAGCGAACATGGTTACTAACCCTCGCTCGTACATCATCAAGCAGGTGGACATGGTTACTAACCCTCGCTCGTACATCATCAAGTAAGCGAACATGGTTACTAACCCTCGCTCGTACATCATCAAGTAAGCGAACATGGTTACTAACCCTCGCTCGTACATCATCAAGTAAGCGAACATGGTTACTAACCCTCGCTCGTACATCATCAAGCAGGTGGACATGGTTACTAACCCTCGCTCGTACATCTTCAAGTAAGCGAACATGGTTACTAACCCTCGCTCGTACATCATCAAGCAGGTGGACATGGTTACTAACCCTCGCTCGTACATCATCAAGTAAGCGAACATGGTTACTAACCCTCGCTCGTACATCATCAAGTAAGCGAACATGGTTACTAACCCTCGCTCGTACATCATCAAGTAAGCGAACATGGTTACTAACCCTCGCTCGTACATCATCAAGTAAGCGAACATGGTTACTAACCCTCGCTCGTACATCATCAAGTAAGCGAACATGGTTACTAACCCTCGCTCGTACATCATCAAGTAAGAGAACATGGTTACTAACCCTCGCTCGTACATCATCAAGTAAGCGAACATGGTTACTAACCCTCGCTCGTACATCATCAAGTAAGCGAACATGGTTACTAACCCTCGCTCGTACAGCATCAAGTAAGCGAACATGGTTACTAACCCTCGTTCGTACATCATCAAGTAAGCGAACATGGTTACTAACCCTCGCTCGTACAGCATCAAGTAAGCGAACATGGTTACTAACCCTCGTTCGTACATCATCAAGTAAGCGAACATGGTTACTAACCCTCGCTCTCTCCACTCTTGTGTATCCTGCAGTGTGTATCTACATCAACAAGCATGTCAACATGGGCCCTAACCTGGACAGGAAGAAGCTGCAGCAGCTCCCAGATCATTTTGGGCCTGACAGGCCCTCGGTGGTGCTGCAGCAGGCCGTCCAGGGATGCATCGACAGCGCCTTCCAGCAGAAAGCTGTGTTCACTCTCCTCACACAGGGCTACGGAGGGGAGAAAATATCAGGTATAACTAGGGCCGTGTGCCTTGGTTAATCATGTCACGACCTGGATTTTAACCTTTTATGTTAAGCCTTTTCCAGAAATGAGAATTAGACCAAAAATGAAAGCATTTCTCTGAGAATGGTGCTGGACCATCTGACATACAAATAAAAAGGGACAGTTGGATGAAAAAGCTTTGAATAAAGGTTAGAAAATGACATGATTAACCATAACACAGGCCACTAGGAAAATACCACAGACCCACCTATTGTACAGTGTCACTGAGATTTTGGTTTTATATTTATACATTTTATTCGTAGCAACTGGCCTGAGGGAAATGATAGAAATTGACATACACTGATTAGATAATCTAGTAACCATGAGAACATCTGAGAACATCCGGATCTGTTACCCCGGGGTTATTGGCCATTTCCATCTTTGAATGTCAGTGGATGAAATGCATTGGTTGTAACTGTTGCTTTGAGACATGGTTGTAGAGATGTGTCCCCTAGAGCAAAGTTAACTGCAACAAGATTTACTGCAATGGGAAATTCAAATATATTCCGGCGTTGCGTCCCAAATAGCACCCTATTCACAGAGCAACACTTCAAATCAAATGTTATTAGTCACAAGAGACAAATACAACAGGTGTAGACCTTACAGTGAAATGCTTACTTACAAGCCCTTAACCAACAATGCAGTTTCAAAAAATACAGATAAGAATAAGAGATAAAAGTAACAAGTAATTGAAGAGCAGCAGTAAAACAACAATAGCAAGACTATATACAGGGGGGTACCAGTACAGAGTCAATGTGGAGACTATATACAGGGGATACCAGTACAGAGTCAATGTGGAGACTATATACAGGGGATACCAGTACAGAGTCAATGTGGAGACTATATACAGGGGGGTACCGGTACAGAGTCAATGTGGAGACTATATACAGGGGGGTACCGGTACAGAGTCAATGTGGAGACTATATACAGGGGGGGTACCGGTACAGAGTCAATGTGGAGACTATATACAGGGGGGGTACCGGTACAGAGTCAATGTGGAGACTATATACAGGGGGGTACCGGTACAGAGTCAATGTGGAGACTATATACAGGGGGGTACCGGTACAGAGTCAATGTGGAGACTATATACAGGGGGGTACCGGTACAGAGTCAATGTGGAGACTATATACAGGGGGGTACCGGTACAGAGTCAATGTGGAGACTATATACAGGGGGGTACCGGTACAGAGTCAATGTGGAGACTATATACAGGGGGGTACCGGTACAGAGTCAATGTGGAGACTATATACAGGGGGGTACCGGTACAGAGTCAATGTGGAGACTATATACAGGGGGGTACCGGTACAGAGTCAATGTGGAGACTATATACAGGGGGGTACCGGTACAGAGTCAATGTGGAGACTATATGCAGGGGGGTACCGGTACAGAGTCAATGTGGAGACTATATACAGGGGGGTACCGGTACAGAGTCAATGTGGAGACTATATACAGGGGGGTACCGGTACAGAGTCAATGTGGAGACTATATACAGGGGGGTACCGGTACAGAGTCAATGTGGAGACTGTATACAGGGGGGTACCGGTACAGAGTCAATGTGCGTTGGCACTGGTTAGTTGAAGTAGTATGTACATGTAGGTAGAGTTATTGAAGTGACTATGCATAGATGCCATTGGCTCTGGAATAGGGTCCCATCTGGGACGCAACCCAAGGGGTTAATCAAGTGTTCCTTTGTGTTCCAGCCACTTTCGATGGGAAGCAGCACCTTCTGAGTCTTCCTGTGGTCAACAGCATGGGCTACGTTCTACGCTTTCTCAAGAAGCTCTGTCGCAGCTTGCACTGTGAAAACCTCTTCAGCGACCAACCAATCCCCCAGCATAATAATGCCTCCTACCAATCAGAGGGTAATGCACTGTCTTGTATTCAATTTAATTCAAAATGCTTTCTTTATCCCACAAGGGAAATGGTGTAGGCAGAGGTCCAGATATGATGCATTAAACGTTTAAGCAATAAGGCCCAAGGTGGTGTGGTATATTAGCCATATACCAGAAACCCCCGAGGTGCCTTATTGCTATTATAAACTGGTTACCAACATAATTAGACCAGTAAAAATGAATGTTTTGTGATACCCGTTGGTATACGGTCTGATATACCACGGCTTTCAGCCAGTCAGTATTCAGGGCTCGAACCACCAGGTTTATAATACTTTTTAGAACAATCCTGTGCCTTAACAGGTGCTTTTGAAGATATCGCCCCTCAGACATTTTGTGGGCTCAGTTCCTCAAATATTGTGCTATATGGCGTCAGATTGCACATGAAAGCACAGAATTACATTTTGTCAAATACACATCAATTGGTGTTTTACTTGTGTAATCCCTGGTAATCCTAATCCATTATCCAAATCCCTGTATTCCAACCTAAACAAATGAGACCTCTATGCCAGAACACTACCTAGAACATTCTCTTGTACCTAAACAAGAGCACCAGGGAAACCCTACACTCAATTCTCCAAACAGTGCTTGTTTCTTCCGATTGGACCATAAAAGCACAGAAGGACATTTCATAGACATCTTTAAAGGCTTCAGCTTCTATCGAACGTTATTCAAAGTATTGCCAATATGTTTTACTTATGTAATCTCTTTCCATTCATATCACAGCTGAAACCTCCATGCCAGAGGAGTATCTTCTGGACCCGTCAGACAAACGCTACTCAATGGACCCAGGTGACTCCGCCTTCAGTGCCATAAGCTCCTCCTACTCATCCAAACCATCCTATGGGTTCCGCTCCTCGCAGCAGTTCCCCAACGGCTCCTCCCCCTTGGGCATGTGTAGACAGACGTCCAGCCCTAACACCTTCCTGGAAGGCAACAGGATAGGTAAGAGATAGGAGAGTGGAGACTAGGCTTGCAAAATTCTGGTAACTTTCCCAAAATGTCCAGGTTTTCCGGAATATTCCCTCCCGATTCCGGGAATCTTCCAACCGGGATTTCTGGAAAACCTGGGGATTTGGGGAAAATGTGTTTCTTGCTATAATCACAATGCCCTAACCAGGTAAAATAGACCAGCATAGAAATCCTTCTTGACCTCTTTCTCTTTTCTCATGCAGCGTACAATCCATCTCAGGACTCCCAGGAGTCCAAGCCGCCCCCCAGTAAGGACCCTTCCACCTGGAGTGTAGAGGATGTGGTGTGGTTCATCAGAGACGCCGACCCGCAGTCCCTGGGCCCTCACGCGGACGTCTTCAGGAAGCATGTAGGCTACCCCTGGGCTCACTCATAATAAATATTTCCTTGATACCTCGTATCCTCTCTCTACGAACCTTCTCAAAACGCCTTGGAGGAGAAGGTCCTTGGGGAGGGACCTCGGACCTTCTCTTCCAATCCAGTTGAGGATGAGACAAGGATGTGAGGAATCACTGAAAGACAAATTGAGATTGAGGCCTGGATCTGCAACAGTTGGGGGAAACCCCTTTTCTTTTTCAGTTGTTATGTTTCATGTGATGTTTTAATTTGAGTGGTTGGATTATATCTGGATGTGATGTTTTGTGAAATACTTACCAGGATTGGGGTCACTCCCAGTTCAGTAAACAACCCTGATACATGTGTCCACTTTACTTTTAGTGGAGATTTAATATAACCTGAGCTTCTGTTTCTATCCCACAGGAGATAGACGGCAATGCGCTGTTACTTCTAAAGAGTGACATGATGATGAAGTACCTAGGACTGAAGCTGGGGCCAGCCCTGAAGCTCTGCTATCACATCGACAAACTAAAACAAAACAAGTTCTGAATCTGAACATTTTTTCACGTCATCAATCTGTGGGACCCAACTTTGTGGATGCGTTCCAAATGGTACCCATAACCCACTCGTTTTGACCGTAGCCCTATTGGCCCTGGTTAAAACTAGTACAATATATAGGGAATAGGGTGCCATTTGAGATGCTATATTTTACTGATTATTTTTGCATTTTCATATATCATGTATCTAAAGAAAAGAATGTGATATGTGATCGTGACAGAATACGTTTTTGGATATTCTAGTTTTTCTGTTGAAGCAAGGTTTTGGTTTATACAGATGACAAAATATGCAAATTGTGGAATGCATAACTGATACACTGGTTGACAATACCTGGGAGAGGGATACAGCTGTCCTATAAATGAGCTTATTAAGGCACCCAGGCGCCCTGGTAAAACATACCAAGTCACGTTTATGATCTGTTGAGAAGGGGGAATTATTTTAGATAAACTGTTATTTATACTTGGTCTCAAATCTGCGGTATAACTTTGTTTTAATGGATATAAAAAAGGGGGGTCTCCACAAATGTGTGACAAACACATCAAAACTCCCATATTGTTCTATTCTATACCTTTACAAAAGTGACTTGAATATGTAGTAGGGTTGAAGCTGTTGATGAAGTTCTTAACACATCAATGCATGTCATTAAAAACAGGAAGCTACAGTGATGTTAAACATTACTATACTTGGTTTTGTTATTTACACGAAATAATGTAAACTAAAATGGTTTTGCATATTGTTTTACATATTGTTTTACATATTGTTTTGATAAAATTGCCAAAAAGATCATGTTTGTGCTACAACACATAACAACGAGACATTTCTATAGTTTAATAAAATAATGATCTCCAGACTCTTTAAACATTTTTTTAAACTTTATTTTACCTTTATTTAACTAGGCAAGTCAGTTAAGAATAAATTCTTATTTTCAATGACTGCCTAGGAACAGTGGGTTAACTGCCTTGTTTAGGGGCAGAACGACAGATTTTTACCTTGTTAGCTCGGGGATTCGATCTTGCCTCCTCACAACATATTTACTATGGACATTTTTTACTACATATCATTATCGAAACAGAGTTGGAGAGCAATGGATGAGAACACTCACTGCATAACTTCAATTGACCTACAGTATTGGGTTATTAGGCCATATAGCATTGCTTGTGTACGCCAGTTTGGCAGTATGTGTACTTTTTAGTAACCTGTGTACGTCAATGCTGCTGTATACAATTACATGTAATTCATACCAAGTCAAATCAACCTGGGACTAGGTCTTTTATTTTGAAAATAATATTGGAAAGATCTATACTGTAAATCAGAGAATAACCACTGTATGGATTAATTAATTTGTACTGGTGCTAAAGAAGTTCTCAATGTATTGAATATCTCATGTTTGCTTTTGTGTTGTGAGACTTAAATGGAAATCAATCAATGTGTGTATTTAACCTGGCTGTGTATCCTATCTAAGTAATAAAATTAAGAAAATATTAAGGAAACAAGGTGTGGTCTGTCAAGCATCTTTCTTGTTGATATCAAGCATCTTTCAGAATGAAATCAAGCATCTTTCTTGTTGATATCAAGCATCTTTCTTGTTGATATCAAGCATCTTTCAGAATGAAATCAAGCTTGGGACTCATGTGAAAATAATAATGAAATGTTACCAAATGTGACACAATCACGTGTCAATTCAGATAGTTATGTTTTGTCCTGATGCAGAATAATGTATTAGCCTACAGGCTTATTTCAGTAGATTTGAATTAGTTAAACAGTATGGCCTGTCCTTTGTTTGGCTCATGGTCTATCCTTTCAGTCATGTTTGCTTTGGGATTGACCTTTCTAGGTTAGGCTATATGCAGAAACAGGTGCACGTAGACTAGGCCTTACTGCAGTAGGCTTTGCAGTTGCATGTACATTTCAATCTGAATGAATATAACTGTTCGAATTGAATTATTTATTGTATATCCCATTTGAAGCATAGCCTTTCAACAAAACAGCATGCAATCCACCAGGTAAAATAAATGTTTAGTTAACCCACGATGTGTTTATTGACTGGTTTTGGTCACCCCATTCTTAATTTATCCATAAACTTATCCAATAATATCATTGTTTGTGCTGAAAGGGAACAATACTTTTAAGTCATAGACAAGCCTATACTTATTTTATCGATGCAAATGTATAAAATCAAGCAATGGAGCAATGCACGGAGCAGGGGCAACAGACGCCGTATGTCTAGAGTCGCATAACCACCAACGACGAGACGAGCGTGGGATCGGTCCCTATACTGCCGCTGCTGCCTGCCTCATTTGGAATAGCACGGAAACCCGTAATTTTTTTCTCTGCGTCCTGAAGAGGCCAATTTCAGGGATAGTCCCATTTGGGCATTCTTGATCATCGGGAGGTTTTTACAGTGTCTAACAGACGACAGTACAGACTGCCATTAGCGGTAGCATCTCCAAAATAAGGTAAGAATCATTTGTCTGCAGCAGACACAGTGAATGTTGTTTTTATGTTGTCATATCATGTTTTTTTTAATTATTTTGTATGATTGTCTAGAGACATAGGCTAATCATTTCCATTCACGATGTATCTCATAATGGGGGTATCCTGCCCTCAAAAACACATTTGATTAATGAGATTTGGGGAGAGATTTTGCGTTTTATTCGGGGGAGGAATTGTCACCTGCGCATCCATCATTAAAATTAATACATAACGTTTTAAAAACATCCTGAGTTAATTCATTATATTTAGAAAATAATATCAAAATCGTGTTTTTCTCGTTGTTCTATTCACATTTCATGAGAATGTCCAAACAATCATGTCATTTTATGGGTTGATTGTCAGTTTTTGTCATATTTTAAGATTATGCGCAGGCTGAAAAATGACACGAGAAATAGAGTGGTGTGATTTCAGGCGGGTTATCACTTACGAGGTTTAATTCGCTCACCACTGCGTCGTTTCTATCGGAATGCACTTGCATACCTCTCTCTCGCTCTCTCTCCGAGCAGACTCATACCATGAACTGGATAACTGAAACGACATGTTCTGTCTGCAAATAAATAGCCTATTTCTATCCACATCACATGTTAGTTTTGCGCGTACATGTGAGGTGGACACCTATACCTTGTTAAATGTCTAACGACGTTAATCTTAGATGAACAAATAGACCGTAGGAGCCAAACCCATTTTCACCTTGCCCCCTGATCATTTCTCTCTCCTATCTTCGCTCAATATGTTTCTCCTCAAGGTCATTCGATGCATAGTAGCCTAATGACTTAGGCTCATTTTATGTTATGTAACATCTAAATTATTTAAACACAAGCCTTTTTGGTTGCGTCATCTAAATATATGTCATTTTTGAATGAAAAATATAGTTTGCGCAAAATGTTGGGTATGCAACATAGCCTACATTGCAAATAAGCCAAGCTCATGTCAATATAGTGTGCCTGTGTAATGGTTATGTAGATCAGGGGTGTTAAACTCCTTCCATGGAGGCCCAACTGTCTGCTGGTTTTAGTTTTTCCTTTCAATTAAGCCCTAGACAACCAGGTGAGGGGAGTTCCTTACTAAATTGTGACCTTAACACATGGTTGTTGGTTCAAGCACAGTGCTCGCTGTCCATGACTACATGACAATATACTGTATGCCTATCCTACTGCATAGCCTACACCCAAGGCCATCAACTTGTTTTTATCATATGATGGTTGTTCCAGTTATCGTGATCTCCCTCAATTGTCAATTTATAAATAGTCAGAGTTAATTTGATTTGGATTATGTTTTCTAGGACAGGTCAGGATAACATCTGACATTTCGCATATAGGCTACAATATGAACACCCATATAGTTTACATAATATACTGTGGTCAACATATTTGCAAGACAGGTGTCAGCAGCAGCTAATGTTAATCCAGGCTGTCAGAATTGCACGTTTTTATTATTGAAGAGGATCAGAGAGCAGCTCACCAGATGGGCTGATTCCCTTGTTTATTCATTAGTCAAAAGGCTTTATAGGATCACCGAAGTACTAACGATAGCCTGTTGCCCATACACCCTATGGGCTACACACTGACTTCATCTAATCCCTCCACTATGTGATGGATACCTTATCACTCACTCTGTTTCCATTCATGAATAGATTCCTCTGGAGGTTTCTACATCGAGGTTATTAAACATAAACTGCAATTAAAAGTCCAGGTGTATGTCCCAAATGGCACTCTATTCCCTATATAGTGCACTACTTTTGAGCAGAGCCCTATAAAGGGAATAGGGTGTCATTTGTGAAGCATCCCATGTGTCAGGCTACAGGTAATCATGGAACCAAAAGTGGCGTATGACAGTCTGTCACACAAGACCACAGTCTACAGGTCAAATGCAGACGGTTAACCTGATAGGTGATGATCGAATGCTTGATGAAGTGGTCGTGCTGACGGCAGTGGTCCTGTCCGACACTGTGATGTCAGGCCAGATGTGATGTGGAGCCAACAGATTTAGAGAACACAAATAGAACACTGGCGTCAGGCAGGGAAAGCATCTGTGCATGTCAAAATCAACCTCATTGAAATCAACCAAGCAATTTATTATTGTTTTTTCGGGTTTAAATTTTTGTTTTACAAAAGGACTGTTTGACACAAAACAGGTTTGAGAGCAAAATTGTTGGTAAAACTTCCTATGAAAACCCTCCCATCATAATGCATTATAAGCATGTTTATAACATCTTATGCGCTATGCATAACGCACTACAATGCACAGCATACATTTGAATGTGTGATAGGCTTTATCTATAACCATGATAGAAATAAAATAAAGGCATGTTTTACATACTGTGCTATATTGTACTACATGTTAGTAGAACAACTCCTTGATGAAGGTTTATTGAGACTGAAACGCTGGTCTATGATCTATTAAATGTGTGCTGGAGTTTCCTTTCTATTCAAAATAAATCCTTCCTGCACCACAGGCATCATGGGAAAACAGAACAGCAAGCTGACCCCTGAGGTGATGGAGGACCTGGTGAAGAGCACAGAGTTTAACGAACATGAGCTGAAGCAGTGGTACAAAGGCTTCCTCAAAGACTGCCCCAGTGGTAGACTGAACCTGGACGAGTTTCAACAACTCTATATCAAGGTGTGTATGAGGTGTGGTACACCCGATGCTGGAGAAATGATGTATATGGTGTTATAACTTCTAGCTAGGGAAATGATTGATATCCTGATTATATAATGTGATTGTAAGAAACCTTTGTGAAGCTAGAACAGACAGAATCAGGGTTTGATTTCTCTATATTAGAACTGCACTGTTGTTCATGTTTTCCCCGTCATATTAACCAATCATAATGCTAGTTAAAAATAGATGTTTTTAAATAGTTGGATATCACAGCTGTCTCTCAATAAATGTTTCAACTTTGCAGTTCTTCCCGTACGGCGATGCGTCGAAGTTTGCACAGCATGCCTTCAGGACCTTCGACAAGAACAGCGACGGCACCATCGACTTCCGAGAGTTCATCTGTGCCCTGTCCATCACATCGCGTGGCAGCTTCGAGCAGAAGCTCAACTGGGCCTTCAACATGTACGATCTGGATGGAGACGGCAAGATCACCAGGGTGGAGATGTTAGAGATCATCGAGGTAAGGAATAACACTGATGGCTGGCTTCCCGGACACAGATTAAGCCTACTTGACTTCCCGGACACAGATTAAGCCGTTTTAGTCCATTACTAGGTTTAATCCGTGTCCGGGAACCAGCCCTATATGTTTGTTGATTTACTTGTACCCATGAAGCTTATACTAGCTGTTTAAGTTGTTTATCCAGTTTTAATTAATCAGCAGTGCATGTTATTTGAATGTATGCTACAAAGACAAACATGACTAAAAGAAACATTGAGACAGAGGACGATCGAGTTTAGCCGCTAGATAAATCAGGAGAACGTGTGTCCCTAGGGATAGCAGCAGGTAAGTGACCGTTGAGGGGGGTGGGATATCCCTAGGGATAGCAGCAGGTAAGTGACCGTTGAGGGGGGTGGGATATCCCTAGGGATAGCAGCAGGTAAGTGACCGTTGAGGGGGGGTGGGATATCCCTAGGGATAGCAGCAGGTAAGTGACCGTTGAGGGGGGTGGGATATCCCTAGGGATAGCAGCAGGTAAGTGACCGTTGAGGGGGGTGGGATATCCCTAGGGATAGCAGCAGGTAAGTGACCGTTGAGGGGGGTGGGATATCCCTAGGGATAGCAGCAGGTAAGTGACCGTTGAGGGGGGTGGGATATCCCTAGGGATAGCAGCAGGTAAGTGACCGTTGAGGGGGGTGGGATGTCCCTAGGGATAGCAGCAGGTAAGTGACCGTTGACGGGGGTGGGATGTCCCTAGGGGGAGCAGCAGGTAAGTGACCGTTGACGGGGGTGGGATGTCCCTAGGGGGAGCAGCAGGTAAGGTAAGTGACCGTTGAGAGGGGTGGGATGTCCCTCGGGGGAGCAGCAGGTAAGTGACCGTTGAGGGGGTGTGGGGAGAAAATGTCAATTGGCGGAGTAGGTTGCTGACTGTTCAACACCCTGATGGTCTGAGGGTAGAAACTATTGGCCAGTCTTCCAGTTTTTGCCATGATGCTCCTGTACTACCCACATCTGAGTGATTGAAGCAGGGAGAACAGGGCGTGTCTTGGGTGGCTTGGGTCCCTGATGATCATCTTGGCCTTCCTGTGACACTTGGTGGTGTAGGTGTCCTGTAGGGCAGGAAGTGTGCACCCAAATGGTGCGTTCGGCTGCACGTATCAACCTCTGAAGTGCATTGCTGTCTGCGGTGGTGGAATTGCCGTACCAGGCTGTGATGCAGACTGACAGTATGCTCTCGATGGTGCTCCCGTAGAACACTGAGGGGCCTCGGGGGCAGCATCCTGAGGTTGAAGAGTTGCTGTCGTTTCTTCTTCCCCATGGTCTCCGAGTGGTTTGACCATTTCAGCTTCTTTTAGATGTGTACGCAGAGGAATTTGAAGTTATTGACTGTCTCCACGGCCGCCCTGTTGATGAGGATGGGAGTGTCCAGCCTGGTTCCACCTGAAGTCCACAGTCAGCTCCTTTGTTTTGCTAACGTTGAGGGAGAGGTTGGTTACCTGGCGCCACGCCGTCAGAGTGCCTACCTCCTCCCTGTAGGCCGTATCGTTGTTGTTGGTAATCAGGCCTACTACTGTCGCGTCATCAGCTAACTTGATGATGGAGTTGGAACTGTGTGAGGCCAGTCAGTCGTGGGTATACAGGGAGTACAGGAGGGGACTGAGGACACACCCTTGTGGGGCCCACGTGTTGAGAATCAGTGTCGAGGTGGTAATGTTGCCTACCTTCCCAACTTGGGGGCTGCCCATCAGCAAGTCCAGGACACAGTTGAATAGGGAGGAGTTCAGACCCAGGGCCGATTGTAATGAGCTTATAGAGCACTATGGTATTGAAGGCCGAGCCATACTCGATAAACAGCATCCTCACATACAGTGCATTTGGAAAGTATTCAGACCCCTTGACTTTTTCCACATTTTGTTCCATTACAGCCTTATTCTAAAATTGATTAAATAAATAAAAAATCCTTATCTACACATAATACCCCATAATGACAAAGCGAAAACAGGTTTAGACCTTTTGAAAATGTATTAAAAATAAAAAATAAATACCTTACTTACATAAGTATTCAGACCCTTTGCTATGAGACCTGAAATTGAGCTCAGGTGCATCCTGTTTCCATTGATCAACCTTGAGATGTTTCTACAATTTGACTGGAGTCCACCTGTGGTAAATTCAATTGATTGGACATGATTTGGAAAGGCACACATCTGTCTATTTAAGGTCCCAAAGTTGACAGTGCATGTCAGAGCAAAAACCAAGCCATGACGTCAAAGGAATTATTCGTAGAGCTCCGAGACAGGATTGTGTCGAGGCACAGATCCGGGGAAGGGTACCAAAAAAATGTCTTCAGCATTGAAAGTCCACAAGAACACAGTGGCCTCCATCATTCTTAAATGGAAGAAGTTTAGAACTAACAAGACTCTTCCTAGAGCTGGCCACCTGGCGAAACTGAGCCATCGGGGCAGAAGGGCCTTGTTCAGAGTAGTGGACAGACGGAAGCCACTCCTCAGTAAAAGGCACATGACAGCCCACTCGGAGTTTACCAAAAGGCACCTAAAGGACTCAGACCATGAGAAACAAGATTCTCTGGTCTGATGAAACCAAGATTGAACTCTTTGCCTGAATGTCAAGTGTCACGTCTGGAGGAAACCTGGCACCATCCCTCTGGAAGCACGGTGGTGGCAGCATCATGCTGTGGGGTTTGTTTTTCAGCAGCAGGGACTGTGAGACTAGTCAGGATCGAGGGAAAGATGAACGGAGCCTAGTACAGAGAGATCCTTGATGAAAACCTATTCCAGAGCTCTCAGGACCTCAGACTGGGCTGAAGGTTTACCTTCCAACAGGACAACAACCCTAAGCACACAGCCAAGACAACACAGGAGTGGCTTCGGGACAAGTTTCTGAAAGTCCTTGAGTGGCCCAGCCAGAGCCCGGACTTGAACCCGATCGAACATCTCTGGAGAGACCTGAAAGTAGCTGTGCAGCAACTCTCCCCATCCAACCTGACAGACCTTGAGAGGATCTGCAGAGAAGAATGGGAGAAACTCCCCAAATACAGATGTGCTAGGCTTGTAGCGTCATACCCAAGAAGGCTGTAATCGCTGCCAAAGTTGCTTCAACATAGTACTGAGTAAAGGGTCTGAATACTTATGTAAATGTGATTTCATTATTATTATTATTTTTTTTTACATTTGCAAAAATGTCTAAAAACCTGTTTTGCTTTGTCATTATGGGGTATTGTCTGTAGATTGATAACGAAAAAACCATTTAATACATTTTAGAATAAGGCTGTAACGTAACAAAACATGGAAAAAGTCAAGGGGTCTGAATACTTTCCCAATGCACCGTATGCATTCCTTCTGTCCAGGTGGGTAAGGGCAGTGTGTTATGTTATATATATATATTACAGTGGGGAACATTGGTATATAACTGCAGAAGTATCAAGATTAAACTTTGAACATGTTAACAGATTAACCAAGACTGTGTGAAAGGTCTTTCTTGAATTCATTACACTCCTGTTCCTTTCTGTGGTATCGCCTCACCTATTAACCCTGGTTGTCTATAGGCCATATACAAAATGGTGGGCACTGTGATCATGATGAAGATGAACGAGGATGGCCTAACACCGGAGCAACGGGTGGACAGGATCTTCAGCAAGATGGATAAGAATAACGATGACCAGATCTCATTGGATGAGTTCAAAGAGGCGGCCAAGAGTGATCCGTCCATCGTGCTCCTCTTGCAGTGTGATATGCAGAAGTGAGGAGGTGCTCATCTGTATAAAAGCAGACGTGCACACTCTGCGGACAGGCAGCACGTTTTAAATGTTTCATTAAGTTCTTCTTCTTCTTCTCAGCCTTTTCCACAGGAAAAAAATTATGCTTGGACTATTTTTCAATGGACTTGCTTCTTGTGGTTGTATGCATGAGAATGTCAAATAGCGGAATCATTTTTAATATATTACATTACACAGTATCATGATACATTTATATTTTATCGAACCTGACCTGCCAATGTGAATTGTGCACAAGTAATCCTATTCCACTTACCCATTCACTTTGTGGCTAGCTTGTATATCAGTGAAGCGCTATACATTGAATGATTTTGTTCCTGCAGTATTTAGACAATCCATGTCCACTGCTGCAGCTAGCTGCTAATGCTTAACATGCTGGTAATGAACAATCATTCCTATGATCATTGTAACTTGTCTCTATAATACCCAAACTTATTGAGCTCTTGGAAAAATAGAGGAGATCCTTGTTCTTTCCAAATAAGGTGTTCTGTTCAGACTGACTGGAACTGAAGTTCTGGAACTGATGTGTAGGTTCTAATCTTTGCATGCATGTGTTTTGTGTTCAGACTCTATAATCGAACCTCTTGTTAAATAGTTGCATCTGCAAGTGGGAGAACCCCCCTCCAAAAAGCGTTTGGTATTGTTGCATGGGATGTACAGTAGTGATTCACCGACACGATTAACATTCTGTTGTTGCCCTCATATTTAATAACGTATACATGTGTAATTAATGTGACACTTGAGTTCTTGAACGACAGATAATATGGGCCCTGGTTATAACTTCTCACACATACAGAAGATAAATCTGAAAATGTAGTATTGAATTAAAGGAGAGCAGTAATTTGAAAACTAGACAATAAATCTGCTGCTGATAATATACTACCCACTGGGCAGAAACTGGTTGAGTCTTATTTCCACATCATTTAAAAAAAAAAAAAACTTTGAACCTAAATCCAATGACATGGTGACATTTGTTGTTGATTTCACATTAGTGGACAACTCAACCAAATGTAAATCAAAACTAGACGTTGAAATGACATCTGTGCCCAGTGGTTATCTATCCATTATATTATTCTGTTGCTATCAAAATCAATCAATCACCAAGCCAATGCTAATCTAGCTTCAATATTAGTCACCCATCACTCTTAGCATTGCTGGATACATTATACACCATAATAACATCCTAATAGGTTGGATTTCTCAGCCTGTACATTTGCCCACTATTTACAATACAAAGTTACATCATACATATCAATAGGTTTACCGTAACACAGAGCACGGCGTCTGGAGCTTGTAAATGAAGCGCTTATTTCCAGAGCAGAAAAGCCTTACATGAGTTCACCGGACATACTGCATTACTACCAACGGTACTTTTATATTAAAATAAAAAAATTATCAAAAGGTTTCATCTTCTAATCTCAATCTAAGTTTACAATGGTCTTTAACAGATGCAGAATCCTCCACGAGATACAAGTGCTAGGATGAAAACATAGTTTCTGAAACTAAAGGTTGCAGTCCTGTATCAAATGTACACCTATATGGATTACAGAGATTGTGAAAATGTACTTTTTATTGAACATAAGCAGACTGACTTACCACTTGGAAGCTATGCAGGCATGTACTAGCAGACAGTCTCCTTACTGTACCAGTGGAATCTGGCCCTGTTTTTCATAGTTCTGGATACATCATCATGTAGACTTGAATGCTCATAGTTGTTTATTATCATTAGTCTATATTATTACTACAACAGGGTGATCCTATCTCCATGGCAACAATCTTTGTCAAGTAAATGTTTATACTAAATTTGAAAAATCCAATTAAAAAAAAGTTGTGTATTTTGTTAGTTTTGTTCTTTTTATACATGTTGCATGTGTTGCACCCAAAATGACATGGTTACATTCTTTATGTAGTACTAAAGAAACGCAATCAAATAAACATCTATGGGCTTTTACAAAAGGCATGGTCTGGTAAGTGTGATTCTATTCATTATCCAGGCAATCAATGATGGTACATATTTCCTTGCTTGCTTATCCAACATAAAAAATATGATGCTGTTTAGCAACCTGTTAGGTTCCAAACATAAGCATTCTGTTGTTGTTGTTCGAGGTGAATTATTGGCCTTTCAAGATTCTCTAATTTAAGATACAGGTATTTGCATTTGTTTATTTTCCCCAATGTCTGTAATATTATGTATTACAACCAATAACAGATTGATCAGCTAATATTTGTTAATCCATTTTATTGTAACAATGTAACAAGAATTAACATATAAATTAGGTTAGAAAAATTTGATGCGTAAAACATCTTTCAATTGACAGTAGTTTAAAGCACATCATCAGCAGTAACCTAAACATATTACAGTTAAATCAATAGCAGGGTTGGCAAATTGTTTCTGAACAAGGAATGAAACAAAACAGAATTCCCAATGTATCAAAATTATACAGTGTATTACTAACTGTAATCAAAGTCAAAGATATCTACATCGAGTGTACACATACAGTAAGCTGAAAAAAGTCAATCAACAAATCAGCCAAAACCAAATTTACAGAATTTAAATTACAAGCAATTAAAGATGCTCAATAATAAGAATCATTGTACCATCTAAACAGCTGTGAAATATATTTTCCATAAACAAAAATATTGTATTTTCAGCTATTTGAAGCTGGTGTACAAAACCGAAAGTAAGAGAGACAAAACGTAAGAACGGGAAGCATAGACATAGCTCACATAGAACAGATCTGCCACTTCTTAGACTTGCTTTCAATGAGAACTATAACACACATTTCTAAGCGAATTTGGTTGGGTCATTCTCAAAAAGTTACACATTGCAGCTTTAATATGTAGAAAATGTTAAATATGCATAGAGATATGTGAAAGTAACGGTGTTGACAATACAATAAAGATGTATCCACACAGCCACTATGAAAGTATATAGGCCTACATACTGTATCATAAGGGGAATTCTTCATAATTCATCCGTCTGCATGGCGCACAACAATAAAGCAGAGTCTTAAGTCTCCCAGAGAGGCTTACGTATTCACTTCTAGCAAACATGAATAGAATGTGTTTAAAAATCCTGCACTGTTCTAATGGCTTGTTAGGCATGACGATGGCCTAATCCACCATCTATCAGGGTTGGGGTCAACTCCATTTCAATTCCAGTAAATTCAGGAAGTACAAATTGGAATTTGGTTTACTAACCAAATTGACCCCAACACTGACATCTATCAACTACCCCAGGTCTTCATCTCCTGTATGTCCTCCTGCCCTCTCTGGATCCTGCAGCTGATGTATCTTGATGTGGTCACTTTTTGGCAAATTGCTGAAAGAAAAAAGTTTGAGAGAAACACCAACACCACATCTTTAATGTTCTGCGTAAGATCAATAAGGGATAAGGGCAATATACACATGTACAATGTCCTCCTCCTATCTCCTACCTGGTAGATAGGGGGGTGATGAAGAAGAACTGACGAAGGTGCTGCCGTTCTGACAGCTCCAGGAGGAGATCCAATGAGATACGACGATTGTGCATGTCCTTTGGAAAACAAATTGGAGACAATTTTTTACCAGCGTTGATTCAGTAAGACTTTTGTTGGGATCCCCAATTAGCCGCTGTCAAAGCAGCGGCTACTCTTCCTGGGGTCAAAACAGGATACAAAAACCAAAAAAATATACTGAAAAAAAATATGAATGCAACATGCAACAATTTCAAAGTTTTTCATTTGAGGAAATCAGTCAATTGAAATAAAATTCATTAGGCCCTAACTGGGAATACAGATATGCATCTTAGTCACAGATGCACTATATATATATATATATATATATATATATATATAAACATTTGTGGATTTGGCTATTTCAGCCACACCCGTTTGTTGACAGGTGTATAAAATTGAGCACACATCCATGCAATCTCCATTGACAAACATTGGCAGTAGAATGGCCTTACTGAAGAGCTGAGTGACTTTCAACATGGCACCGTCATAGGATGCCACCTTTCCAACAAGTTAGTTTGTACAATTTCCACCCTGCGTTAGCTGCCCCGGTCAACTGTAAGTGCTGTTATTGTGAAGTGGAAACATCTAGGAGCATCGGCTCAGCCGCGAAGTGGTAGGCCACACAAGCTCACAGAACGGGACCGCCGAGTGATGACGTGTGTAGCGCGTAAAAATAGTCTGTCCTCAGTTGCAACACTCACTACCGAGTTCCAAACTGCCTCTGGAAGCAAAGTCAGCACAATAACTTTTCGTCGGGAGCTTCATGAAATTGGTTTCCATGGCTGAGCAGCCACACACAAGCCTAAGATCACCATGAGCAATGCCAAGCTCCAGCTTGCGTGGTGTAAAGCTCACCGCCATTGGACTCTGGAGCAGTGTTACCTGAATCATCCCCAGCTTACAATTGGCTCACTCATCCCCCTCCTCTCCCCTGAAACTATTCCCCAGGTCGTTGCTGTAAATGAGAATGTGTTCTCAGTCAACTTACCTGGTAAAATAACAATAAAAAAATGATATATAAAAAAAAAAGTGATGAATCAGTCCAACGGATTCATCTGGGTTTGGCGGATACCAGGAGAACGCTACCTGCCCCAATGCAGTGCCAACTATACAGTTTAGTGGAGGAGGAATAATGGTCTGGGGCTGTTTTTCATGGTTCGGGCCCCTTATTTCCAGTGAAGGGAAATCTTATCGCTGCAGCATACAATGACATTCTAGACGATTCTGTACTTCCAACTTTGTGGCAACCGTTTGGGGGAAGGCCCTTTTCAGCTGTGCACAAAGCAAAGTCCATACAGAAATGGTTTGTCCAGATCGGTGGGGAAGAACTTTACTGGCCTGCACAGCGCCCTGACCTCAACTCCATCGAACATCTTTGGGATGAACTGGAATGCAGATTGCGAGCCAACATTCCACAATCCTCTTCAATGGCTGTGCGAAGGAGATATGTTGTGCTGCATGAGGCAAATGGTGGTCACACCAGATACTGACTGGTTTTCTGATCCACGCCCCTACCTTTTTTTTTAAGGTATCTGTGACCAACAGATGCATATCTGTATTCCCAGTCATGTGAAATCCTTAGATTAGGGTCTAATGAATTAATTTCAATTGACTGATTTCCTTATACGAAATGTAACTCAGTAAAATATTTTCAAATTGTTGCATGTTAAGTTTAGATTTTTGTTCAGTGTATTACATTAAGGTACTTAGTTGTAACCCAGAAATTATTTCATATTAATAAAAAAAAATGACTGCATTGGGCCTTCAAATTAGTCATAGAAGTTGTAATCTTCAACGATTTCATGGATTTCAAAATGTCTCAGCACGTCAGCTCAAACAAAGGTCTTGGAGATGAGCATTAACTTGAACTTTGATTAAATACTATTTTACAAACAATGTGACTCCAGGTGTGTAAATAACAAGCATGCATGTAGGTCTGTCTTACCATGTAGACGTCAAACTCGTCCAGGCACCTGAAGGGGGACTCAGTGATCTCCCAGAGGGAGAGGATAAAACACACTGTAGAGAAGGATCTCTCTCCTCCAGACAGAGACCGCATGTCACTCATACTGTCGTTCTCACGGCCTGGCGGCTTCACCTGTACACACAGGCCCAGGAGGTTAAAGAGGACAGACAGACAACAGGACACATTGAGTTGGAGTTCACATCTGTAGCTTGAGTGTCTAGTTTGATCTGGTTGTTGTTATGTGTGTGTCCTGTTGTCTGTAAATACTGATGATTTAATGCTGTCTTAAACTCAGTCCTCTTGAATGCCAAACATATTCCTGTAAAAAGCTAAATAAATGAACTGAACAATTACGATGAAAATCTATTTGTCAAATTGATTCTGACGAATGCAGATAGTTTATTTATGTAAAAGCTACGGAGGCCATTTGAAAACTATGTGGATTAGCACACATACCGAGATGGAGAGCGTCTCACTGCTGTGATCAAACATCATGGACCCACAGCAATTCATCTTTATCAAGAAATTATTAAAGTACAACTTGCATCTCACAGAGAGGGACCTAGGTACATAAAAGTCAAGAGTGTGGGAATATTCAACATACGGTATTCAACAATCAGTATTCATAGGGCAAGTTGTGGACTAAAAGGGCCAGTCGTGTCCTAAAAAGCATGCTCAATGGAGATCATACATTTGTACAGGCTTAAGCTTAATCGGTATCTGGGAAATGAGCCATAGAGTATTATTTTGGGGGTTTAGAGCGGTTTAAATAAATTACAACAGTCATGAGCATTTTCAAAGCGGGATTGTCCTTTATGAAATGCGTCAAATGATCACGAATTACCTGCGCATTATTTTGTACCGGGTCTGCCTGTCGGACATTATGTTGTCAAGACGATCAATGAACTTCTTCAGATCTCTCACTTGGTTTGATTTGTCCCTGTAGTTAGCCAGGGCCTCTGCATACTCTCTGGTGAAGAGACAAAGATGGTTGAAGTCGGAAGTTTACATAGACTTACTTTGGAGTCATTAAAACTAGTTTTTCAAACTCTCCGCAAATTTCTTTTTAATAAACTATAGTTTTGGCAAGTCGGTTAAGACATCTACTTTGTGCATGACACAAGTAATTCTTCCAACAATTGTTTACAGACAGATTTTTTCACTTAATCACAATTCCAGTGGGTCAGAAGTTTACATACACTAAGTTGACTATGCCTTTAAACAGCTTGGAAAATTCCAGAAAATGATGTCATGGCTTTAGAAGCTTCTGATAGGCTAATTGACATCATTTGAGTCAATTGGAGGTGTACCTGTTGATGTATTTCAAGGCCTACCTTCAAACTCAGAGCCTATTTGCTTGACATCATGGGAAAATCAAAAGAAATAAGCCAAGACCTCAGAAGAACAATTGTAGACCTCCACAAGTCTGGTTCATCCTTGGGAGCAATTTCCAAACGCCTGAAGGTACCACGTTCATCTGTACAAACAATAGTACGCAAGTATAAACACCATGGGACAACGCAGCCGTCATACCACACAGGAAGGAGACGCGTTCTGTCTCCTAGAGATGAACGTACTTTGGTGCGAAAAGTGCAAATCAATCCCAGAACAACAGCAAAGGACCGTGTGAAGATGCTGGAGGAAACAGGTCCAAAAGTATTTATATCTACAGTAAAACGAGTCCTATATCGACATAACCTGAAAGGCCGTTCAGCATGGAAGAAGCCACTGCTCCCAAACCGCCATAAACTGCACATGGGGACAAAGATCGTACTTTTTGGAGAAATGTCCTCTGGTCTGATGAAACAAAAATAGAACTGTTTGGCCATAATGACCATCATTATGTTTGGAGGAAAAAGGGGGAGGCTTGCAAGCCGAAGAACACCATCCCAACCATGAAGCACAGGGGTGGCAGCATCATGTTGTGGGGGTGCTTTGCTGCAGGAGGGACTGGTGCCCTTCACAAAATAGATGGCATCATGAGGACGGAAAATTATGTGGATATATTGAAGCAACATCAAGGCATCAGTCAGGAAGTTAAAGCTTGGACGCAAATGGGTCTTCCAAATGGACAATGACCCCAAGCATACTTCCAAAGTTGTGGCAAAATGGCTTAAGGACAACAAAGTCAAGGTATTGGAGTGGCCATCACAAAGCCCTGACCTCAATCCTATAGAAAATGTGTGGGCAGAACGGAAAAAGCCTGTGCAAGCAAGGAGGCCTACAAACCTGACTCAGTTACACCAGCTCTGTCAGGAGGAATGGGCCAAAATTCACCCAACTTATTGTGGGAAGCTTGTGGAAGGCTACCCGAAACATTTGACCCAAGTTAAACAATTTAAAGGCAATGCTACCAAATACTAATTGAGTGTATGTAAACTTCTGATCCACTGGGAATGTGATGAAAGAAATAAAAGCTGAAATAAATCACTACTATTATTCTGACATTTCACATTATTAAAATAAAGTGGTGATCCTAACTGAGCGAAGACAGGGAATTTTTACTAGGATTAAATGTCAGGAATTGTGAAAAACTGAGTTTAAATGTATTTGGCTAAGGTGTATGTAAACTTCCGACTTCAACTGTACATACAAAAGTAACGTACAGTATTGGCCTTGAAAAGTAATATTTTCAAAATGCCTTAACACAGTAGGTACAGCATGTGGGAGCAGGCAGAAACGTCTTCTAACATCACAATCTCCATAACTCAGAACTAAAATCTTGCCTAATTTGGTGTTTACCTAATCTGTCCACGAGAGATGAAACATTACAAGACAACAGACAGTTGTTTTATGAAATATTCATGCCATTTGGATATGTACTGATGGAGTACCCTACCTAACCACCTGCTCGTGGTCTCCATGGCTACTCTCCTGAACGCTGATCTTCCTCCGTAACCTCGTGATCTCCACATCAATACTCCTGGTGCTGCGCTCTACCTGTTGGCGCTCTGGGCTGATCTCTTTGGCTTTGGCCACAAATTCCTGTCAACAGTTTATAAACAGGTTAACAACTGCCATTTACAGTATGTTCATTTCATTTTCCCCAATTTGGCCCCATCATTGTTTTTTATTTATCAAAATAACATGCGGGATGACAAAAAAAATGCATACAATAATTTAAATTCATCTTATGTAATTCACCAATAAATATCCATATATGGGTTGATTTGTGTTTGAGGTGGGTTCTGTTTCGGTTAGATTATTTGGGTTGAATGCTGTAACACAGAATAAAACAACAAAAAGTCCCATGACGGTAGGGACTGTCCATTATTACTTATTAACCATCAATTATCCACATCACTTTTATAAAATATTTCAGTTGTGTATATTAGGCTACATTTGTTTTATGACTATTATTTAATTCCAAGTCATTATCTCATCTCTATAGAGCTGATGTATATCCTGTCTGACTAAATCACTATTTTGTAGTTCTTCAAAGTAAATAAAGCATAATTTTATGACTGCTGAAGACCAGCTATCAATCACTTAGATAATGTATTTTCAGGTAGTGATACGCTAAGCAACAGCTGCTCTCTAGATACGATCACGATACGTCGCTAAGCAACAGCTGCTCTCTAGATCCCCTCACGATCACGATACGTCGCTAAGCAACAGCTGCTCTCTAGATCCCCTCACGATCACGAAACGTTGCTAAGCAACAGCTGCTCTCTAGATACGATCACGATACGTCGCTAAGCAACAGCTGCTCTCTAGATCCCCTCACGATACGTCGCTAAGCAACAGCTGCTCTCTAGATCCCCTCACGATCACGAAACGTTGCTAAGCAACAGCTGCTCTCTAGATACGATCACGATACGTCGCTAAGCAACAGCTGCTCTCTAGATCCCCTCACGATCACGATACGTCGCTAAGCAACAGCTGCTCTCTAGATCCCCTCACGATCACGATACGTCGCTAAGCAACAGCTGCTCTCTAGATCCCCTCACGATCACGATACGTCGCTAAGCAACAGCTGCTCTCTAGATCCCCTCACGATCACAAAACGTCGCTAAGCAACAGCTGCTCTCTAGATCCCCTTACATCACGATACGTCGCGAAGCAACAGCTGCTCTCTAGATCCCCTCACGATCACGATACGTCGCTAAGCAACAGCTGCTCTCTAGATCCCCTCACGATCACGAAACGTCGCTAAGCAACAGCTGCTCTCTAGATCCCCTTACATCACGATACGTCGCTAAGCAACAGCTGCTCTCTATATCCCCTCACGATCACGATACGAAAAAATATACTATATGGAATTCAAATAACTGAACCGACTTTGGTTAATTAGTTGTTAAAAAAAAAAATATAACATTTCGGTGAATCGCTCAGCACTAGGGTTGATTCCAACATTGGGACAAATATTATCGCTTACTGTGACCTCCTCTTCTTTCAGAGCCAGATCACTTCTCATAGCCTGCATGTTGTCCTGATGATCCTTGAGTTTCTTCTCTAAGATCTTCAGGTTTCGTTCCAGTTTACTGCACTGTGCTTCAGCCTTACCCTGTTCCTCCTGGTCAGTCAAGAACAAAACAATAACACAAAGCACAACGTCATTACAAACAGTTTCATGTGTTTGTACCAAATAACTCCAATTTCATTAGGGACCATTTCAACTATAAAAGTTACTCTGGATAAAAGTGTCTGTCAAGTGGCATTACTAAGCGCTTTGATCTTTACAGCATCAGGCACTCCAAACATGTCTACAGTACCTTCAGTGGTTCTGTCTCCTCAGCCAGCTGTTCTATCCTGTTCCTCACATCAACATACTGGCAATCAACTTCCTTGGTAGTTCTCTTATGCTCCTCCAGCTCCTCCTTCGCTTCCTCCACAGTTTCCTTCTCACTGTCGATTCTCTGCTGGTTCTCTTGAGCCACTTCTTCCTGTAGCATTTGATGAAGTTAAACGTTTAAATGAAATGCACCGTGTTAACACTTCAATCAATCCAACCAACATCGATCATCTCTACAGGAAATCATGGCATCATTCGGAATCATGGATAAATAAAGTTATATTTTACCAAAGTGCTGATGTCATCAGTCTGTTCCTCCTCAACATTCTCCAGCTCGGTCACACCGGCCTTGACCTGATTCACTGTGGCCTGGATTCAAATATACAGGTAGACCGTTACACAGCATGCATGTCCTACGTTACATAGGAGGTGTAACATGCTCAACAACAGATCGCACCCTGCATTAATATACAGGACATTTGTCAATATCTTTCAGATACATCTACAGCAATGCTTACGTTTACAACAACACCAGTCTTTTTCAGAGTAGTGATGGTGCAATGCATTGGACTGTTGTCAGTTCAATGTGTCAATGTTTTCATTGCATATGTCCCTATTCAAAATTAACAATTGGGGAAGAAAACTGAGCAGTGACAAACACATAACACAGTTCAACACATTACCAGAGTCTTTTTCAGAGTCATGATTGTGCTGTGTAGTTTGGCCTCCATGCGCTGGATGTCCTCATTGACTGAGCTCAGGTGAAGCTGAAATCGGGAGAGCTGGGCCTTGTAGTTCTCCAGCTCTGACTCCACCATGCTGAGCAATGACAAAGAACAATAAAACTACAAATCAATACAATGCTGAAGGATAGTATCATCTCATGGGATGAAGGCGGCAGGTAGCCTGGCGGTTTAAGAGGCTTGCCAGTTCAAATCCCGGGACTGACTGGAAAAATCTGAGTGGGTGGGGGGAGGGGGAACGTGAGCTGGCAACCGAAAGGTTGCTGGTATCAAATCCTTGATGCCATTGCCTGCTATTGTGCCCTCGAGCAAGGCACTTAACCCCCCAAAAACAACTGCTCCCCGGGCGCCCAGTGTGGCAGCCCCCCATAACAACTGTTCCCCGTGCGCCCAGTGTGGCAGCCCCCCATAACTCTCCAAACACTGTATATGTATATATTAGGGCTGATCCCATTTAGTCGACTGTAACAAATTAATTGTGACAAATTTTTTACATGGTGCACCTGTCTGATTCATGCCTGTCTCAGGATACTGATCCATGGCAGAGGCCAAAGGGATGGCACATTCCATCACTCTAAGACATGTGATAGTGAAATTGTGTATGGTTATATCATGTAAAAAATAATGGTGGAACACTAATACATTTAATATAATGACAAATTCGCTTTCTACCGCGTTGTATATGGTCCCTGTCCAAGGTTCTGAAACATGATAGTCAGCGCACTGTAGAGTTGGCACTTTCCCCTATGTTGCTATTGTGCAAACTAGCAAAATTACCCAGCATATTGGGATTGAGAACAATGCGGCGGAGGCAGCAGCAGAGATGAGGAAACAGCCCTTGCCTTAGCCTAATTATCCAAGAAAATTGAGGAGAGAGGAAACCAACTTAATTAGGTCTATAATCAAAAACATATATACATATATACATATATATATACATATATATATATACATATATACATATATATACACATACATACATACATACATACATACATACATACATACATACACACACACACACGTATGTACACACACACCCATATTAGAGGTCGACCGATTATGATTTTTCAACGCCGATACCGATAATTGGAGGACCAAAAAAAGCCGATACCGATTAAAATCGACCGATTTAAAAAAATATATATTTATTTGTAATAATGACAATTACAAAAATACTGAATTAACACTTATTTTAACTTAATATAATACATAAATACTATCAATTTACCCTCATAAATAATGAAACATGTTCAATTTGGTTTAAATAATGCAAAAACAAAAGTGTCAGAAGAAAGTAAAAGTGCAATATGTGCCATATAAAAAAGCTAACGTTTAAGTTCCTTGCTCAGAACATATGAAAGCTGGTGGTTCCTTTTAACATGAGTCTTCAATATTCCCAGGTAAGAAGTTTTAGGTTGTAGTTATTATAGGACTCTCTCTCTCTATACGATTTGTATTTCATATACCTTTGACTATTGGATGTTCTTATAGGCACTTTAGTATTGCCAGTGTAACAGTATAGCTTCCGTCCCTCTCCTCGCTCCTATCTGGGCTCGAACCAGGAACACATCAACAACAGCCACCCTCAAAACAGCGTTACCCATGTAGAGCAAGGGGAACAACTACTCCAAGTCTCAGAGCGAGTGACGTTTGAAACGCTATTAGCGCGCACACGTTAACTAGCTAGCCATTTCACATTGGTTACACCAGCCTAATCTTGGGAGTTGATAGGCTTGAAGTCATAAACAGCGCAATGCTTGAAGAATTGCGAAGAGCTGCTGGCAAAACGCACGAAGGTGCTGTTTGAATGAATGCTTACGAGCCTGCTGCTGCCTACCATCGCTCAGTCAGACTGCTCTATCAAATATCAAATCATAGACTTAATTATAACACAATAACACACAGAAATACGAGCCTTTGGTCATTAATATGGTCGAATCAGGAAACTATCATTTCAGTGAAATACGGAACCGTTCCATATTTTATCTAACGAGTGGCATCCCTAAGTCTAAATATTTCTGTTACATTGCACAACCTTAAATGTTATGTCATGATTATGTACAATTCTGGCAAATTAATTACGGCCTTTGTTAGGAATAAATGGACTTCACACAGTCCGCAATGATACACACACACACACACACACACACACACACACACACACACACACACACACACACACACACACACACACACACACACACAGTTGAAGTCGGAAGTTTACATACACCTTAGCCAAATACATTTAAACTCAGTTTCACAATTCCAGACATTTAATCCTAGTAAAAATTCAATTTTAGATCAGTTAGGATCACCACTTTATTTTAAGAATGTGAAATGTCAGAATAGTAGTAGAGAGAATGATTTATTTCAGCTTTTATTTCTTTCATCACATTCCCAGTGGGTCAGAAGTTTACATACACTCAATTAGTATTTGGTAGCATTGCCTTTAAATTGTTGAACTTGGGTCAAATATTTCGAGTGGCCTTCCACAAGCTTCCCATAATAAGTTGGGTGAATTTTGACTCATTCCTCCTGACAGAGCTGGTGTATCTAGGTCAGGTTTGTAGACCTCCTTGCTCGCACACGCCTTTTCAGTTCTGCCCACCAATTTTCTATAGGATTGAGGTCAGGGCTTTGCGATGGCCACTCCAATACCATGACTTTGTTGTCCTTAAGCCATTTTGCCACAACTTTGGAAGTATTCTTGGGGTCAATGTCCATTTGGAAAACCCATTTGCGACCAAGCTTTAACTTCCTGACTGACGTTTTGAAATGTTGCTTCAATATATCCACATAATTTCCCCTCCTTATGATGCCATCTATTTTGTGAAGTGCTCCAGTCCCTCCTGCAGCAAAGCACACCCACAACATGATGCTGCCACCCCAGTGCTTCACGGTTGGGATGGTGTTCTTCGGCTTGCAAGCCTCCCCCTTTTTCCTCCAAACAAAACGATGATCATTATGGCCAAACAGTTCTGTTTTTGTTTCATCAGACCAGAGGACATTTCTCCAAAAAGTATGATCTTTGTCCCCATGTGCAGTTGCAAACCGTAGTCTGCCTTTTTTATGGCGGTTTTGGAGTAGTGGCTTCTTCCTTGCTGAGCGGCCTTTCAGGTTATGTTGATATAGGACTTGTTTTACTGTGGATATAGATCATTTTGTACCCGTTTCCTCCAGCATCTTCACAAGGTCCTTTGCTGTTGTTCTGGGATTGATTTGCATTTTCGCACCAAAGTATGTTCATCTCTAGGAGACAGAACGCGTCTCCTTCCTGAGCGGTATGACAGCTGCGTGGTCCCATGGTGTTTATACTTGCGTACTATTGTTTGTACAGATGAAGGTGGTACCTTCAGGCGTTTGGAAATTGCTCCCAAGGATGAACCAGACTTGTGGAGGTCTACAATTGTTCTTCTGAGGTCTTGGCTTATTTCTTTTGATTTTCCCATGATATCAAGCAGAGGCACTGAGTTTGAAGGTAGGCCTTGAAATACATCCACAGCTACACCTCCAATTGACTCAAATGATGTCAATTAGCCTATCAGAAGCTTCTAAAGCCATGACATTTTCTGAAATTTTCCAGGCTGTTTAAAGGCACAGTCAACTTAGTGTATGTAAACTTCTGACCCACTGGAATTGTGATACAGTGAGTTACAAGTGAAATAATCTGTCTGTAAATAATTGTTGGAAGAATTACTTGTGTCATGCACAAAGTAGATGTCCTAACCGACTTGCCAAAACTATAGTTTGTTAAGAAGACATTTGTGGAGTGGTTGAACATGAGTTTTAATGACCCCTACCTAAGTGTATGTAAACTTCCGACTTCAACTGTATATATCTACAGAAATAAGACAGAAGCTGCTTCTGTTGTCTGTTTGAGTGTTTAATAGCCTACTGATTCAGTGAGCACCAAGCCTCATGCAACGGCAAAATGTTGGATAAAGCAAACACACAGATTCGGTTGTTTTTAATCATTTCTATTGTGTAATAAAGGCTTTACAATAGTAGGCCAGCATCCCGGAGTCGCCTCCTCACAGTTGACGTTGAGACTGGTGTTTTGCGGGAACTAATTAATGAAGCTGCCAGTTGAGGACTTGTGAGGTGTCTGTTTCTCAAACTAGACACTAATGTACTTGTCCTCTTGCTCAGTTGTGCACCGGGTCCTCCCACTCCTCTTTCTATTCTGGTTAGAGCCAGTTTGCGCTGTTTTCTGAAGGGAGTAGTACACAGCGTTGTATGAGATCTTCAGTTTCTTGGCAATTTCTCGCATGGAATAGCCTTCATTTCTCAGAACAAGAATAGACTGACAAATTTCAGAAGAAAGGTCTTTGTTTCTGGCCATTTTGAGCCTGTTATCGAACCCACAAATGCTGATGCTACAGATACTCAACTAGTCTACAGATGGCCAGTTTTATAGCTTTTAAAAAAATCAGCACAACAGTTATCAACTGTGCTAACATAATTGCAAAAAGGGTTTTCTAATGATCAATTAGCCTTTTAACCTCTCTGGGATATGTGGGAGCGTCCCACCTCGACAACAGCCAGTGAAATTGCAGGGCGCCAAATTCAAAACAACAGAAATCTCATAATTAAAATTCCTCAAACATACAAGTATTATACACCATTTTAAAGCTTAAGTTCTTGTTAATCCAGCCACAGTGTCTGATTTCAAAAAGGCTTTACGGCGGAAGCATAACATATGATTATGTTAGGTCAGTGCCTAGTCACAAAAAATACATACAGATATTTTCCAGCCAAAGAGAGGAGTCACAAAAAGCAGAAATAGAGATAAAATTAATCACTAACCTTTGATGATCTTCATCAGATGGCACTCATAGGACTGTTACACAATACATGTATGTTTTGTTCGATAAAGTTCATATTTATATCCAAGGGAGCCACATCAATTTACAGAAATACTCATCATAAACGTTGATATAAGATACAAGTGTTTTACATAGAATGAAAGATACACTTCTCCTTAATGCAACCGCTGTGTCAGATTTCAAAAAAGCTTTACGGCAAAAGCACACCATGCGATAATCTGAGTACAGCGCTCAGGCACCAAAACAAGCCATTCAGATACCCGCCATGTTGTGGAGTCAACAAAGGTCAGAAATAGCATTATAAATATTCACTTACCTTTGATGATCTTCATCAGAATGCACTCCCAGGAATCCCAGTTCCACAATAAATGTTAGTTTTGATAAAGTCCATATTTATGTCCAAATACCTCATTTTTCCCCCGCTCGTTCAGTTCACTATTCCAAATGCAGAAGGCGCATGCACTAAGTCCAGACGAAAAGTCAAAAAAGTTGCATTACAGTTTGTAGAAACATGTCAAACGATGTATATAATCAATCTTTAGGATGTTTTCATCATAAATCTTCAATAATATTCCAACCGGACAATTCCTTTGTCTTTAGAAATGAAAAGGAACTCAGCTCGCTCTCACGGCCGTACGCGTGACTGAGCTCATGGCATTTTTCCAGACACCTGGTTGAAACAGCTCTTATTCTCTCCCCATTCACAGTAGAAGCATGAAACAACGTTCTAAAGACTGTTGACATCTAGTGGAAGCCTTAGGAACGTGCAATATGACCCCACAGACACTGTATATTGGATAAGCAATCACTTGAAAAACTACAAACCTCAGATTTCCCACTTCCTGGTTGGATTTAGCTCAGGTTTTTGCCTGCCATATGAGTTCTGTTATACTCACAGACATCATTCAAACAGTTTTAGAAACTTCAGAGTGATTTCTATCCAAATCTACTAATAATATGCATATCCTAGCTTCTGGGCCTGAGTAGCAGGCAGTTTACTCTGGGCACATTATTCATCGAAGCTTCTCAATACTGCCCCCAGATGCCAAAGAAGTTAAAATGATAAACTTGGATTAGCTAACACAACATGCCATTGGAACACAGGAGTGATGGTTGATGATAATGGGCCTCTGTACACCTATGTAGATATTCCATTAAAAATCAGCTGTTTCCAGCTACAATAGTCATTTACAACATTAGCCATGTCTACACTGTATTTCTGATCAATTTAATGTTATTTTAAAATAGACAAAAAAAATTGCTTTTCTTCGAAAAACCAGGACATTTCTAAGTGCCCCAAACTTTTGAACAGTAGTATATGTATGTGTGTCTTTCGGAGGGAAAAGGGTAAAAAGCTGAAGTCAGATTTCCGTTGGACCTTGTGTGCAATTGACCAATAATGTGATCTTAATCTGGTACTTCCTGGTTAAATAAAATTAACAAATATTTACTGCTGATGTGTATCGGAGCAAGGTACTTTATAAGAACACACCACAACAACCATACCAAAATAAATGTAATAAGAGTCCAGATTAATAAAATAGGTACTTGCCGAATTTCTGTTTCCAGATCTCCCCCGAGGTATTTGGCCATGCTGAAGTCTGGAGTGTAGTACCGGTTAGGGTAAACCTGGTCTCCCTCCACAGTGAAGGCCTCACGGCAGTTCCTCGGGGGTCGGCCTTGTTGCATCACTCTCCTGGCTGCATCCTTCTCCTGCAATCACAACCGGGACAAGAGACATTGGTAGCTGGGAACTTTATCATGTTTTTTATTTATTTATTTATTTCACCTTTATTTAACCAGGTAGGCTAGTTGAGAACAAGTTCTCATTTGCAACGGCGACATGGCCAAGATAACGCAAAGCAGTTCGACACATACAACAACACAGAGTTACACATGGAATAAACAAACATACAATCAATAATACAGTAGAAATAATCTGTCTGTAAACAATTTTTGGAAGAATTACTTGTGTTATGCACAAAGTAAGATGTCCTAACCGACTTGCCAAAACTATAGTTTGTTAACAAGAAATGTGTGGAGTGGTTGAAAAACAAGTTAATGACTCCAACATAAGTGTATCTAAACTTCCTACTTCAACTGTAGATGACAAAGTTACTTTTAGATTTGTATAATTTTTAATTTAGATAGAATTGTTATTAAATCAGATTACAATGAATTGAGATACGAAGACTTTATGAAACTGTTCCACGAAAACGTGCATATGAAAATCCTAACTGGCACGCAGATCGGTAGAAATGGCAAGATAAACTGGCACTCCAAATGGAAAAGGTTGCCGACCGCTGGTGTAGCCTATTACCGGTAAATTCGGGAGCGTAACAGCAAAATCTGCGAAGGCCAGCAGCAGCGGGAGGTGGTGGTTCGGGAACAGGGTTTTTAATCCTCTGGTTATGCTATCTTGATCTCTGGCTGCCTCGAGTCATTTGTGTGTCTTAATTATTTAAATCACAGTGTGCTTAAAGCGTCGGACAAGCACAGTAGCCTACATATAGTTGATTGTCAAAACACAGTGTGCCTATACGGAAAAATACGTTTTAAAATTTCAACCAGTCGATTGGTCGAAAGAACAGGTAACTTTTGGTCAACCAAGATTTTTATTTATATATATATTTTTAGTCGGGGACAGCCCTACTATCCAGCAAGAAATGGGAAACATTTGCATGCAGCAAAGTCTACTGCCGATCTTCATCAAACTTCAGCTGCATACTATTCCCACCAGTGGCGGATTTAGGTATGGGCGACATGGGCAGACGCCCAGGGCGGCATCTTGCCGGGGCGCCCGCACCCAAAAATGTGGAATGGTGACATTTGCGCGATCGGTTTTCTATTGCTAATTTGCATGTCACGTCAATGATATCATGTCACCATGTGGGACTGTCGGTCAATTAACCTTGTCGAAGTGGGGAGGGGGGGTAGGTTGACCTCCGGTCTCCCCACTGGAAGCCCGAGTTAGGGGAAGCAGGGGAATCTATCAAATAGCACACCTCTAACTTTGTACAGTACTAATGCAATTAGTAAAATCAGTCACATGGCGAAATGCTACCAAATAAACCACAATTCATTCATAATGCGAATTTATAGTTTCACAGACGTATTGCTGCATTTTTTTCTGGTTTGTGCGAAATCATTAAGAATAATATAAAACCAGTCTGCACACCACCAAGGTGAATTGGTTTAGTCTTGACCCTTGGTTGACAGTGTTGGGGGATGGGTAATGTATTGATGCTCGAGTGCCAAATCATCACAAATGGATAAGGAAAGGTCTAAGCCATCAGGTGCCCAGTTTAGGAAAAAGAGGAAAGAAGAGAAACACACAAAAGATAAAAGGTATGCAGCTATGTCATCTCTTTGAGTATTATGCATGTAATGAAATAGGCTAGTATAACACTTAGTGAGGGAAAAAAGTATTTGATCCCCTGCTGTTTTGTACGTTTGCCCACTGACAAAGAAATGATCAGTCTATAATTTTAATGGTAGGTTTATTTGAACAGTGAGACAGAACAACAAATAAATCCAGAAAAACGCATATCAAAAATGTTATAAATTGATTTGCATGTTAATGAGGGAAATAAGTATTTGACCCCCTCTCAATCAGAAAGATTTCTGGCTCCCAGGTGTCTTTTATACAGGTAACGAGCTGAGATTAGAATCACACTCTTAAAGGGAGTGCTCCTAATCTCAGCTTGTTACCTGTATAAAAGACACCTGTCCACAGAAGCAATCAATCAATCAGATTCCAAACTCTCCACCATGGCCAAGACCAAAGAGCTCTCCAAGGATGTCAGGGACAAGATTGTAGACCTACACAAGGCTGGAATGGGCTACAAGACCATCGCCAAGCAGCTTGGTGAGAAGGTGACAACAGTTGGTGCGATTATTCGCAAATGGAAGAAACACAAAAGAACTGTCAATCTCCCTCGGCCTGGGGCTCCATGCAAGATCTCACCTCGTGGAGTTGCAATGATCATGAGAACGGTGAGGAATCAGCCCAGAACTACACGGGAGGATCTTGTCAATGATCTCAAGGCAGCTGGGACCATAGTCACCAAGAAAACAATTGGTAACACACTACGCCGTGAAGGACTGAAATCCTGCAGCGCCCGCAAGGTCCCCATGCTCAAGAAAGCACATATACATGCCCGTCTGAAGTTTGCCAATGAACATCTGAATGATTCAGAGGACAACTGGGTGAAAGTGTTGTGGTCAGATGAGACCAAAATGGAGCTCTTTGGCATCAACTCAACTCGCCCTGTTTGGAGGAGGAATGCTGCCTATGACCCCAAGAACACCATCCCCACCATCAAACATGGAGGTGGAAACATTATGCTTTGGGGGTGTTTTTCTGCTAAGGGGACAGGACAACTTCACCGCATCAAAGGGACGATGGACGGGGCCATGTACCGTCAAATCTTGGGTGAGTACCTCCTGCCCTCAGCCAGGGCATTGAAAATGGGTTGTGGATGGGTATTCCAGCATGACAATGACCCAAAACACACGGCCAAGGCAACAAAGGAGTGGCTCAAGAAGAAGCACATTAAGGTCCTGGAGTGGCCTAGCCAGTCTCCAGACCTTAATCCCATAGAAAATCTGTGGAGGGAGCTGAAGGTTCGAGTTGCCAAACGTCAGCCTCGAAACCTTAAAAACTTGGAGAAGATCTGCAAAGAGGAGTGGGACAAAATCCCTCCTGAGATGTGTGCAAACCTGGTGGCCAACTACAAGAAACGTCTGACCTCTGTGATTGCCAACAAGGGTTTTGCCACCAAGTACTAAGTCATGTTTTGCAGAGGGGTCAAATACTTATTTCCCTCATTAAAATGCAAATCAATTTATAACATTTTTGACATGCGTTTTTCTGGATTCTTTTGTTGTTATTCTGTCTCTCACTGTTCAAATAAACCTACCATTAAAATTATAGACTGTTCATTTCTTTGTCAGTGGGCTAACATACACAATCAGAAGGGGATCAAATACAGTGAGGGGAAAAAAGTATGTTTGTTAGTCTATGTTGCTTGCTATGCTATTACACAGGGTGACAATATTCCGTTTTCTGTCCAACTACCTTACATAACATTGGATATCATTTCACACAGTTTCATCATGATAACGTGTAGCCTGCAGCTAAATGATTACAACCTAACTAGCACATTATTGATTTGGTTAACTTTCATTGAGGTGACATCATAAAGGTTTTCTGTGATTGTATTGACTTGGTCCTGAGCTCAATAAGGGGAATTTCTAATGTGGTAGGCTAACTTAAAAGACGTCTATATTATGCTGATATTTTGTATATTTTGTGATATATTGAGTCTTTTGGGGTGTCTTATGCCTAGGATTAGCCAAGGAGGTTGAATAGTTCATTTGGTTCCTATTCTGACAGTTTGATACATTGTGCATAATGACATGTATATTTAATTGTGCAACAAATGTATTTAGGGTGTTAAGCTCATATACTGTATTTCAATGCAAATTCAGGGGCACTTCTGAAATATTTTGTAACACCCTCTGGCACTGGCCAGGATGAGGATCCATCCACCTCCTCAGCCACACAGACCTCTTCAGAAACCATCTCGGAGCCTCAGGATGAGGATCCATCCACCTCCTCAGTCACACAGACCTCTTCAGAAACCATCTCGGAGCCTCAGGATGAGGAGCCATCACCTCCTCAGTCACACAGACCTCTTCAGAAACCATCTCGGAGCCTCAGGATGAGGAGCCATCACCTCCTCAGTCACACAGACCTCTTCAGAAATGATCTCAGAGCCTCAGGATGAGGAGCCATCCACCTCCTCAGTCACACAGACCTCTTCAGAAATGTTGTCTGAGCCTGAGGATGAAGACCCATTTGCTTCCACTTCTCCCCGTCAGGATTCTTCAGGTGTGTTTGTGCACACACGCGTGTGTGTGTGTGTACACGCACATGTGTTTGTGTGTGCATCCCTGCATAACAGAAAATAAATAATTTCCTTTTGCAAAGTTTCCATATTGTGGGTAACAATGATGATTTTATTATTACTGGGTATGTGTGTGGGCTGTTCCACCAGTATAAATGCTGTGAATAACATGTGTAAACTAATGCCCATGTGCTCTCCATTAGAAATACCTGTAGCAGCATCCCCACCAAATCCTTCTGCTGAGGATGAACCACTGTCTACAGACCCTGCTGACTGGCCTTCAGTTCTGACTGACAGAATTAAGACACAACTAGTTTGCAGAGGACCAAGTGAGGTACCGCCTAACTTTGTTTTCCTAAGGAATGAGAGTGATGGAAGAAGTTGTCGCCACCAGAATTTCAGGAAGACCTTGGTGTGGTGAAAAAAAATCCCTAGAAGTTGGTTGGTGTATTCTGAAAGAAACAACAGCCTCTTCTGCTTCAAACTATTTTCTAAGAAGAAAATGTATTTAGCAAACTCAGGACTGACAGACTGGGAACATGCAAGTTCTTTGCTGACTTCACATGACAGAAGTCCAGAACACCAAAACTGCAACTTCATGAAAACACGGAAAGAACTGGCAATGAGGGTCAAAAAAGAGGAAACAATTGATAAGCATGAGATGGCACTTATGGAGGCTGAGAGGATAAGATGGAGAGGTGTTGACCCATCTGACTGCTATTGTGTAGTCTCTGGCAATTAGAAATCTGGCACTAAGGGGACACACAGGAACACTGTACTCTCCATCAAAATGGACATTTCCTCAAAGAGGTTAAACTGATGGCACAATTTGATCCAGTCATGAAAGAGCACCTTAACCGAGTCCAAAAAGGGACCTCGAGTCACACCACCAGCTACCTTGGCAACCAAATACAGAATGAACTCATTGATTTGTTGAGCAGCAAGGTCATTTCAATAATGGTGAGTGACATCAAGCTGGCAAAATTCTTCTCTATCATTCTAGATTGCACCTCAGATGTCAGCCACACTGAACAGTTGTCAGTTGTGATTAGAATTGTGTCACTGAAGGAGGAGCCCACATAAAGGAACATTTTATGGGGTTTTTGGAGGCAGAGGAGTCCATGGGCCAACATTTGGCATCCCTGATTCACAAAAGATTAGGAGGCGCTAAAAATTATTTTTGAGGACTGCTGAGGACAGTCTTATGATAATGGGGCCAACATGAGAGGCAAAAACAAAGGGGTCCAAGCCAGACTCCAGGAAATGAATCCAAGAGCTCTATTTGTGCCATGTGGGGCTCACACTTTGAACCTGGTTGTGGCTGATGCTGCTAAAAGTTCTGTCGATGCCACACATTACTTTGGCATCTTACAAACTGTACACCTTGTTCTCAGGCTCCACACAGCGGTGGGCCATCCTGAAAAAACATGTGGACATCACTTTGAAGATGTGGACTGAGACAAGGCGGGAGAGTAAAGTTAAGTGTCGAGCCACTAAGGTGTCAGGCAGCAGCAGTGAGAGGCACTGATTGAGGTGAGGGATCAAACCAAAGACCCTATGATAAAGATTGAGACCCAGTCCTTGTCAGAGGAGGTGGGATCATACCGCTTCAGCACCTGTACGGTGGTGTGGTATGACATCTTGAGCCAGATCCAACATGTGATCAAGCTAATACAGTCTCCCAGTATGCATGTGGATGTTGCAGTCAGTCTTCTCAGAAAGACAGAGAGAGGTCTCAGCAACTACAGGGCAACAGGCTTTATGACTGTACAAACGTCAGCCAAGGATATTTGCGAGGGTATGAATGTAGAGGCCGTTCTACAACAAAAAAGGTCTAAAAAAAGCTGGAGATGACATTTTTAAATGTCGTTGTTGATGCTGCAACCTCAGCCCTTCAGGAAAGATTTTCCACACTGGAAAATGTGGGAGAGAAGTTTGAAGTGCTGTCAACCTTCCTAAGTCTCTCAAATGAGGAGCTGACAGAACAATGTGAGGCCCTTAATATGACACTGCACTATATAAGAACACTCAGACTTGGATGGCAGAGAGCTTGCACAGGAACTGAAGAACTTGCCATCGAAGACAGAATTGGTCTTACTCTTCCAGTGACCATAGCTGAAGCAGAACGGAGCTCTTCAAAGCTGAAGCTCATCAAATCCTACCGGAGGTCCACCATGTCACAGGAACGCCTTGGTGGCCTTGCTGTCATCAGTATTAACTATGCAATTGCTGGGCAGATTTCTTATGATGATGTCATTGATGACTTTGCATCAAGGAAGGCAAGAAAGGTCAGGGTTTAGATGGCAGTTGTGCAATTTAGTTTGTGTGTTTCTTGTTTGAAGTGCAATAGTGTAATAATCAGGTTCTCTTCTTTATAAGTGTGTTATTCTAATTGTGTATTTGTGTGATATAGGCTTTGTGCAATTTAGTTTTATTTGTTTGTTTTTTGTTAGCAATAGGGTAATAGCGTAATAATTAGATTCTCTTTTTTATTTGTATTTATATGCTACAATTTGTTTCAATTGGTCTTTGTTACTTCTTTTTGATATTTATGAATCTTATTTTTGTATACATTTTTATAGTTTTAAGGGGGGTTTCGCCCAGGGAGCCATGATGATCTGGGGTCTGTTGCCTTTAGAGAGGTAGAGTGACATCAGATCCTGGAGGACGGTCTCGTCCTTGTAGTTGTCACAGCAGAAGGTCTTCATGAAGCTCCTCAAGCAGCTAAGGCAGGGTCCTTCGCCCAGGGAGCCATACAAGCTAGAACCACCACTGGTTCCCACTCTATGCAAGACAGCCTGATCAATTCCATGACGGTACAGTTAGAAACATGGTAAATGCTGTTGTTTCTATCTTCCAATTTACCTTTGTCGTATCATGCCTCAATGCAAACTCCTTCAAACAAACAGTTTGTTGGATTGCACATTCAACTAGGAGCTTAAATCAGGGAAGAAACTAACCTTGATTATGAGAATGGATTCTATGCCTCTCATGTCGATGAGACAGTTTGTGATGACTGGGTTGGCTATGCTCAGAGAGTCCAGTACTGAGGGGTAGTCTGGGTGATTGACTCCCCTGAAACACAACCAAAAACAAAAACAAATTAGCTTTACTGACAACAACAAAAAGTATAGATACAGTTTTTATGAACATCTAACAAAACAATTTGGTAACAATGAGACAATGTATTTATAAGTCCACACAGTTGCACTCTAATAATATCTGTAACTAAATATGGTCAAGGATCAAATACGGTCCATAGTAGCTACCGGTATTCAACAACAAAACAATATGTGGTAATGTCCCAAATGGCACCTTACTCCCTACATAGTGCACTACTATTGACAAGGGCCATGTAGGGAATATGTTGCCATTTCAGATGGAGCGACTGTGTCTCACCGTCCTTGAACCTTGTAGACGGAGCCAGAGAAGGGGCTGACGATGATCTGGGGTCTGTTGCCTTTAGAGAAGTAGCGTGACATCAGATCCTGGAGGACGGCCTCGTCCTTGTAGTTGTCACAGCAGAAGGTCTTCATGAAGCTCCTCAAGCAGCTCTCCACTGCTACAGCTAAGGCAGGGTCCTTCAGGTTTATACATGCCCCTGAGGGGAAACCATGGATGGATGGATGGATGGATGGATGGGTAGATGGATGAATGAACGAAAAACAGATTAATTAATGTTAAGTACATCTTTCTGAGGTTTCCCCGCAGGGGGTAATTAGGAAGACTATTGCACATGACCGTGCGATTCGGCCAGACCACTATATGAAACCATAGAAGGTTGAGAACCACTGACCTATAGGGCCAAGAGGTTTCTTGGTAAAACGTCCTTGGATGTAAGCCTTGTCTATGGTGTCTAGCAGGTCAGGCATGTTATCTCCAAAGCGCTTCAGTTTGTTGGATCTACTGGCCAGGAGCTGGTTCTTCCTCTTCAGTTTGGCTTCCATCGACACCTGAATATTCTTCTCTTCCAACCTAGAGCATTCAATCAACACATGAGCATTACAGAAGTTTGAGTACTCATACTAAAAGAAGAACGTGAGAGCAAATGGTTGATGCAGAAAGTGGTGGTGATCACTTTGCTGAGGCCTATATGTGAGTCTTCCAGGCCACACCCTACTCCAACACCAAGCTTCTCGGTCTCAACCACTGATGTATATAAGAACTGGAGACTGTGTCAAAGATGTCTGACCGTGGTTTCTGAGGTAATCTACTCACGTTCGCATACACGGATTCATGGACCGTCCATATACGGGTTGCATCCGGTTTATACGGTTCAACATCACATGTGCACGAGCACTCAGTGTGCAGCGACGACATCATCCAAAAACATGGCACACATTGGATGAATATAAAATGTTAATATCATCGGCAAAGAGTGCTAAAATAAAAAGGCTTCAGTGACAATTATATGAATAATTTATGGATGTTTTGTGCACAAAGTTGATGACTAAAGTGTCTTATTAGGAATGTCCAAATCTGACTTCTCTATGTGGTCGTGTACGGAAATGGTCATTCTGGGCCGGGCGTCAACTAAACTGCAGTACTGAAGCAAAACTGTAGGAGCAGTGGAAACAGTGCTTCTAGACCGGAACCATGGCCCCTTAGGTCTCAACACCGTGAGGATGTGTAAAATTGCTAATGGTCCGTAGGTATTTGTTGTAGTACTTGTTTCATACTGTAGAAAAGTGCTACAGGTAGAAGAGTGCTACAGGTAGAAGAGTGCTACAGGTAGAAGAATGCAAACAGAATCCATCGGACTTAATCATTTAAAAATAACAGGTTTTTATCTAATCTTATCATACTGTACAATATGATAAGACCACATTCTTGGAAGAGAAAGAAAATAGGCTTTGAATCGTTTTCCATTACCGTAGTTTGTCCAGCTCCTCCTTCCCTTTGAACAGCGCCTGTTGCCTGTCCTTGATCTCCTGATTCAGAGCGGTGCACTGCGTCTCATGCTTCTCCAACTGCGTCCTCAGACTGGAGATCTTCTGCAGTCTCTTGGTGTGCTCTGCCTCGGCCTTCTTGTTCTCACTCCCACTACAGGGTTACATCAAAAGATAATTTCAACAAAAGCTGAACGTATGCAAGGAAATCAAAACGACAGTAGTTATGTAACTAAAAAAATGTGGACCAGACCACAATGCAATGACTATTCATGCTTACATAAATCAGTGTGCGCAGTTAACAGTGTTGAGGAAGCTACTCTGAAAACATAGTTTATTAAGCTACCAATTACTTCACACTGGAAGAAGTTAACCTGTTGGGGCTAGGGGGCAGTATTTGCACGGCCGGATAAAAAACGTACCCGATTTAAACTGGTTACTACTCTTGCCCAGAAACGATAATATGCATATAATTAGTAGATTTGGATAGAAAACACTCAAGTTTCTAAAAAAAACTGTTTGAATGGTGTCTGTGAGTATAACAGAACTCATATGGCAGGCCAAAACCTGAAAAGATTCCATACAGGAAGTGCCCTGTCTGACAATTTGTTATCCTTCTGTTGCATCTCTATCGAAAATACAGCATCTGTGCTGTTACGTGACATTTTCTAAGGCTTCCATTGGCTCTCAGAAGGCGCCAGAAAGTGTAATGGGGTGTCTGCTGTCTCTGGGCGAAGAACAGCAGGAGAATTTGTTAGTGGTCAACCTGGGAACAGTGAGACTGAGAGGCGCGTTCACGAGAATTCAATTTTTTTTTTTCAGCCTTTGAATGAATATAACGTCGCCCGGTTGGAATATTATCGCTATTTTACGAGAAAAATAGCATAAAAATTGATTTTAAACAGCGTTTGACATGCTTCGAAGTACGGTAATGGAATATTTTGTCACGAAATGCGCTCGCGCGTCACCCTTCGGATAGTGACTTGAACGCACGAACAAAACGGAGCTATTTGGATATAACTATGGATTATTTGGAACCAAAACAACATTTGTTGTTGAACTAGAAGTCCTGGGAGAGCATTCTGACGAAGAACAGCAAAGGTAATCCAATTTTTCTTATAGTAAATCTGAGTTTGGTGAGGGCCAAACTTGGTGGGTGTCAAATTAGCTAGCCGTGATATGTACTCAGAATATTGCAAAATGTGCTTTTGCCGAAAAGCTATTTTAAAATCTGACACCGCGATTGCATAAAGGAGTTCTGTATCTATAATTCTTAAAATAATTGTTATGTATTTTGTGAACGTTATTCATGAGTAATTTAGTAAATTCACAGGAAGTTTGCGGTGGGTATGCTAGTTCTGAACATCACATGCTAATGTAAAAAGCTGGTTTTTGATATAAATATGAACTTGATTGAACAAAACATGCATGTATTGTATAACATAATGTCCTAGGAGTGTCATCTGATGAAGATCATCAAAGGTTAGTGCTGCATTTAGCTGTGGTTTTGGTTTTTGTGACATATATGCTTGCTTTGAAAATGGCTGTGTGATTATTTTTGGCAGGGTACTCTCCTGACATAATCTACTGTTTTGCTTTCGCTGTAAAGCCTTTTTGAAATCGGACAATGTGGTTAGATTAACGAGAGTCTCGTCTTTAAAATGGTGTAAAATAGTCATATGTTTGAGAAATTGAAGTTACAGCATTTTTTATGTATTTGTATTTCGCGCCACGCGATTCCACTGGCTGCCCAGGGAAGTTAAGAAAAATATAGTTTACTTAAGTTACTTTGAAAAAGCAGTTCACTACATCCAAACTACTTCGTGATAAATTCTTCTATCTAAATCTGAGATGTTATAAACCACAAATTGAAAGAACAGATGGAGTCAGAATTAGGAAGATGTGATACCCATACTTTCAGTTCTTTTTGGGAAAAAAAAGTTCCAGTAGTTAGCTAGACCGCTACATGGCTAAAAAGTAATGAACTACTGAAAACACTACCTAGATTTTAATTTAGTTTAACTACCACCTAGCTACTGCAAAACGTAGTTCAATTACTACTATCCAACACTTGCAGTTAATCCTTTCACAGTATACTCTACCAAACATTGACTAACTATCACTCAAAAATCTCTCACATATTTTTCACTTTGTGAATTCTCTCGTGAAGAAGGGACTGTTCCTTCTCTGATTGCTTCAGTTTGTTCACAGCACGGAAGTACACCACCTACAATACAACAGCATTAAATACAGCTCAGACAAAGGTATTTCATTTCATCAAAGTGCTGCAAACATGCAGAAAAAGTATCGGTAAGCAAGGATATTGGTGAGGAAAATGTACATTTCATGTTAGTCCTAAACAGCACCCTATCCCCTATGAAGTACACTACTTTGAACAGAGCCCTATGGGCCCTGGTCAACAATAGTGCACTACATAGGTAACAGGTGCCATTTGGGCCGTAAGCCTACATTTACTTCCTGGAATGGGATTGACCTCAACCCAGCCTCTTACCTCCTGCTCTTTCTGAGCTTTATTCTTTGACTTTACTTCTTCCTTTATCTTCCGACAGTCCTCTGACAGTGACTCCTCCTCTTCTTTCCGACTGTGAAGCCTGCTCTGGATCTCCTGCAATGTCTTTTCAGCTACTGTCACCTTATTCTGGAAGGGAAAGAGAGGAAAACATTAAAGGCCCAGTGCAGTGAAAAACTAGATTTTCATGTGTTTTATATGCATTTCCACACTATGAGGTTGAAATAATACTGTGAAAATAATTATATGCCCTTTTAGTGTAAGAGCTGTTTGAAAAGACCACCTGAAATTTCAGGATGTTTAGGTGGGATGGAGTTTTGGCCTTCCATGGTGACATCACCATGCAATAAATGAGTTAATAGACCAATAATAAAAAGAGTTCTGAACCTCTGTCAATAAGATTTCCATTTCAGTTTTCCCCTCCCCACTCCGACAGTCCTAGCAAAATTCCTGCTTGAGAACAAGCTAAGAATCTTTTTTACATTTCTTTTTTTTACATTCACAGCAAGGTACTTATTAAATTGTTACCCAGATATGATTAAATATTGAGATAAAACTGTCTGCATTGGACCTTTAAGATATAACACAGGCAGGATTTCTAAGAAAATCATAAGAGTTTCTCCAATGGATTTCTCAACAGATCCAACTGACAACATACACTCATTCATTCATTCATTCATTCATACACACACAAGTATGTGGACACCCCTTCATATTAGTAGATTCGGCTACTTCAGCCACACCCGTTGCTGACATATAAAATTGAGCACACATCCATGCAATCTCCATAGACAAACATTGGTAGTAAAATGGACTTACTGAAGAGCTCAGTGACTTTCAACATGGCATCGTTATAGGATGACACCTATCCAACAAGTCAGTTTGTAAAATTTCTGCCCTGCTAGAGCTGCCCCGTCAGCACAAGAACTGTTCGTCGAGAGATTCATGAAATGGGTTTCCATGGCCGAGCAGCCCCACACAAGCCTAAGATCACCATGCGCAATGCCAAGTGTCAGCTGGTGTGGTGTAAAGCTTGCCACCTTTGACTCTGGAGCAGTAGAAACACAGTCTGGAGTGATGAATCACGTTTCGCCATCTAGCAGTCCGATGGACGAATATCGGTTTGGCGGATGCCAGGAGTTCGCTACCTGTCCCAATGCATAGTGCCGACTGTAAAGTTTGATGGAGGAGGAATAATGATATGGGGCTGTTTTTCATGGTTCGGGCTAGGCCCCTTAGTTCCAGTGAAGGGAAATCTTAACGCTTCAGCACACAATGACATTCTAGACGATTCTGTGCTTCCAACTTTGTGGCCACTGTTTGGGGAAGGCCCTTTCCTGTTTCAACATGAGAATGCCCCCGCTGCAAAAAACAAGGTCCATACAGAAATGGTTTGTTGAGATCGATGTGGAAGAACTTGACTGGCCTGCATAAAGCCCTGACCTCAACCCCATCGAACACCTTTGGGATGAATTGCAACGCCGACTGCGAGCCAGGCCTAATCGCCCAACATCAGTGCCCAATCTCACTAATGCTCTCGTGGCTGAATGGAAGAAAGTCCCCGCAGCAATGTTCCAACATCTAGTGGAAAGCCTTTCCAGAAGAGTGGAGGCTGTTAAAGGAGCAAAGGGGGGACCAACTCCATATTAATACCCATGATTTTGGAATGAGATGTTCCGATGAGCAGGTGTCCACATATTTTTGGTAATGTAGTGTACTTAGACAAATATACCTGACAGAGTTGAAGGTTTTCTTCGTGTTTGTGATTACGTTCCTCTGCGTCTATCTGTTCCTGTAGCTGTTGGACCAACCGCTCCTTTTCTCTCACCTGAAAGTAACAAAACAGAGGTGATATGACCATATTATTTTCTTGCAGAAAATAATTTATGCAGTTTTTCGAAGAATTTCCAACACTTTTGAATGGCTTTGACTTAGCCCAAACTAAACAAAATGGTGAATGAGAAACAACCAGGGAAAGTCCTACCAAGCACCATGCCATCATCTTCTTGAGTTCCTCCAGAGTCTCCTTCATCTTACCAACAGATGACAGGTTTTCATACCTCTCCTTCTTCTGCAAAAACTCCTGCTTGAGATCCTTTAGACACTAAAAGCAAAAGTTAAAACATGGTTAGAGTCTAACTTACTGTCCTATTTATATACTAACCAAAATTAGAAATGCAACATGTCAAGTCTTGGTGCCATGCTTCCTGAGTTGAAATAAAAGATCTCAGAAATGTTCCATACGGACAAAAAGCTTATTTCTCTAAAATGTTGTGCACAAATTTGTTTACATCCCTGTTAGTGAGCATTTCTCCTTGCCAAGATATGCCACACCGGTCAGCTGGATGGATTATCAAGAAGCTGATTAAACAGCATGATCATTACACAGGTGCACTTTGTGCTGGGGACAATAAAAGGCCACTAAAATGTGAAGTTTTGTCACACAACACAAAGCCACAGATGTCTCAAGTTGAGGGAGTGTGCAATTGGCATGCTGACTGCAGGAATGTTCACCACAGCAGTTACCAGAAAATGTAAGGAAATGTGTCCCGCTGCATGAGGCAAATGGTGGACACACCAGATACTGTTTTTTTTTTTTTTATCCACGCCCCTACCTTGTTTTTTTAAGGTATCTGTAACCAACAGATGCATATCTGTATTCCCAGTCATGTGAAATCCATAGATTAGGGCCTAATGAATTTATTGTAATTGACTGATTTCCTTATATCAACTGTAACTCAGTAAAATCTTTTACATTGTTGCATGTTGCATTTATATTTTTGTACAGGGTAATTTAATTGAAAACAATGTAACACTACATATGTACAGGTTATCTTTTTTTTTTATTTAATAAAAAAAAAAACATGTGTTAAGTGTATGTGTGACCATGTATGAAATGCTCTTTAAAAATGTAATACATTTATTTTTGGGCCCCCACAAAATGTCATTTCCATGCGATAGCATTACCTCCTCTTGCCTCTCAACCTGTTCTCTGGTCACTGCTTTAGTCTGTTTGATGTGGATGTAGTCTCTCTTCATCTGCTCCAGTAGAGTCGCTTTCATGAAGAACTACATAAATATAATTTTTTTTAAATCCCCAGAAGGAACTTTGGTTGCGCATGATGAAGTGGACACAGAATTAGAATTGCATATGGGACAAAAATGGATGACAAAAAAAACAAGCACCACAAACATGTAGACAAGAAAATGACAGAGCTTAAATTACAAAACAAGGACAAAGAGCTTAAATTACAACTGTACCTTATACTTATCTGCTTCGCTTTTTGAATGGAGAAATTGCTTACTCATTTCTTGGTTAAGAATTGAGACTGGGTTATCCACCTGTGATTTACAGAAAACAGCAAAAGAGGCTTTTCAAATATGGACATACACTACCTTTTCAAAGTTTGGGGTCACTTAGAAATGTCTTTGTTTTTGAAAGAAAAGCACATTTTTGGTCCATTTAAAATAACATCAAATTGATCAGAAATACAGTGTAGACATTGTTAATGTTGTAAATGACTATTGTAGCTGGAAACGGCTGATTTTTAATGGAATATCTACATAGGTGTACAGAGGACCATTATCAGCAACCATCACTCCTGTGTTCCAATGGCATGCTGTTGTTCTAATTAAAGAAGCAATAAAACTGGCCTTCTTTAGACTAGTTGAGTATCTGGAGCATCAACATTTGTGGGTTCGATTAAAGGCTTAAAATGGCCAGAAACAAAGACCTTTCTTCTGAAATTTGTCAGTCTATTCTTGTTAGAGAAATGAAGGCTATTCCATGTGAGAAATTGCCAAGAAACTGAAGATCTGGTACAACGCTGTGTACTACTCCCTTCACAGAACAGCGCAAACTGGCTCTAACCAGAACAGAAAGAGGAGTGGGAGGACCCGGTGTACAACTGAGCAAGAGGACAAGTACATTACTGTCTAGTTTGAGAAACAGACACCTCACAAGTCCTCAACTGGCAGCTTCATTAAATAGTACCCACAAAACAACAGTCTCACCGTCAACAGTGAAGAGGCGACTTCGGGATGCTGGCCTTTTAGGCAGAGTTGCAAAGAAAAAGCCCCATCTCAGACTGACAAATAAAAATAAAATATTAATATGGGCAAAAGAACACAGACACTGGACAGAGGAACTCTGCCTAGAAGGCCAGCATCCCGGAGTCGCCTCTTCACTGTTGACTTTGCGGGTGACCCCAAACTTTGGAACGGTAGTGTAATTACAAATAAATAACATCATTTACTTTCAATAACCCACCACACACACACACACACACACACACACTACCTGGATGTTGAAGTGATCTAAAATTGCAGTCAATTCATCCTTTTTATTTGAAACCAAGTGCCCTGGAATAGAAGGTAAAGGTTGATTAAAATAGAGAAGAGATAAAGAGAACGGCCAGACAGACCAACCAGACGGCAGGACAGACACAGACAGAACGACCTGACGGCCGGACAGAACGACCTGACGGCCGGACAGACCGACCTGACGGCCGGACAGACCGACCTGACGGCCGGACAGAACGACCTGACGGCCGGACAGAACGACCTGACGGCCAGACAGAACGACCTGACGGCCAGACAGAACGACCTGACGGCCAGACAGACCGACCTGACGGCCAGACAGACCGACCTGACGGCCAGACAGAACGACCTGACGGCCAGACAGACCGACCTGACGGCCAGACAGAACGACCTGACGGCCAGACAGAACGACCTGACGGCCAGACAGAACGACCTGACGGCCAGACAGAACGACCTGACGGCCAGACAGAACGACCTGACGGCCAGACAGAACGACCTGACGGCCAGACAGAACGACCTGACGGCCAGACAGACCGACCTGACGGCCAGACAGAACGACCTGACGGCCAGACGCACAGACAGACAGACCTGACGGCCTGCCGGCAGCGCGCCGACAGACAGGACCGACCTGACCGGCCAGCCGGACAGACAGACCGACCTGACGGCCAGACAGACCGACCTGACGGCCGGACAGACCGACCTGACGGCCAGACAGAACGACCTGACGGCCAGACAGAACGACCTGACGGCCAGACAGAACGACCTGACGGCCAGACAGACCGACCTGACGGCCAGACAGACCTGACAGATTTAAACTATTACCTGTTTTACTCTTCAACCTGCACGTCCGAACACCATCACTAGAAATCCTTTGTTCAATAGAAATGCATTCTCCGTAGACATCCCCTTTGTACGCGTCTGGTCCTCTGTTCCTCAGTTTCACTGTAACATCCGCTGTGCTGGAAATAAGTTCACCCACATGGACAGTGTATTGGTCTATTGTTTACATTACATTCAAATGAACTATTTGCAAATTCAGCGGTAATGACAATTTACACTGTCCATAAAAAAAGAGATATATTATATTGACTCCCATTCCATAAGTAACTAGAACTGACCTTTCACCATTTTTCACAAAACCCTTCAAAGATGCTCCTCTGTTTGTGATGGTGGCCTTTCCACCAAGGCCCACTATTAGAGCAGTCAGTATGGCACTTTTCCCACCTGCAAAACAAAATCAGGTGACAATCCCATGGCACAACAACATAGCAGAAATAGGTCCCACTCACAGTACAATGAATAGCAACTAAGCCATTATAGACAGGGGAAAACTGTAACTTGAATTCAGCATTCAAATTCAGTTATAATGACTGTTGGAGAAGGGTTAGAAAGTTAAGGGAAAGCATCGAAAACATGTCTATGGGGAGTCCTTTAGCCAATACAAAGCATCAGTTTAAACATCTTTCTTACTTCCATTGTTGCCAACAATGAAGTTCACATTGGGCCCGAACTGGAACGGACCAAGCAAATGGTGACACATGAAATTCTTTATGGTGATGCTTTCGATAACTCCAATATCTCCCAAACCCTAAAAATGGACAACAAAAATAGAAGAAAACCGTAAGCCATTATAAATCAATCTATCGATCAGATAATTGATGGGAGGCACTGACCGAGGGAGAGGTGGAGTGGTCATTAAATGATGTCCCATGATCCTCTCTGCCATCTTCTTCCTCTTTAACCTCTTCCAATCTACGTTTCTTGGTGAATTTTTCATCATTCAGTACTTTGCTTTTCCGCTTCATTTTAGTAACATTGGGTCCACGCTGTTGAAACAAAAACATCTGCATAAATATTAGTAATTACATGCCGAATTCATGTTAGTTTACTGGCAGAGCACATAGGGAAGATTCTGGAGGGACATATGGGTCTGAAATGGATTGTTGCCAATGTTGCCTGGCTTGCTGTAGGCCACACTGCAGATGTGGCTATCGCGTTTGAGTCGCTCTGGATGGCGCCGGAAGGGAAGGCTGCCGTTTTACGGGCTCCTAACCAACGGTGCTTCTACCCCCAAGCCGTAAGACTGCTGAACAATTAATCAAATGTTCACCCGGACTATTTACATTGACCCCCCCTTGTTCTTACACTGCTGCTACTCGCTGTTTATTATCTATGTGTAGTCACTTTACAAATTACCTCGACTAACCTGTTACCGGTATCGCCTGTATATAGCCTCGTTATGTCATTTTATTGTGTTACTAAATAAAATAAAGTCCAAAAAAATTGAACAAGTAAATATTTTCTTAACTCCATTTCTTGAACTGCATTGTTGGTTAAGGGCTTGTAAGTAAGCATTTCACGGTAAGATCAACCTACACCTGTTGTATTCGGAGCATGTGAAAAATTACATTTGATTTGAGTAAGTGACTTGACGTTTGGTGTCTTGAAATTGGTGGCTTGAAATGATCCTCAGAAAAAACAAATCATTGTAGATATTACAAAATGTGTACTTGTCTTACAGGTGGAAGGGTAAGCTTCAGTGTAGACCACTACCACACAGGAAGGCGCCATGAAAGTACAAAGCTTGACACATCTTCCATAAGAACGCGCAGGTGCAGACTAACACCGTAACGTTCCAATCTGATACAATCTAACATCTTTACGTTTCGTATTCAACTATATAAGGGCTGCTGAAGTTCCATATAGGGGGTGATATGACAAATACAGCTACAATAGGCCTACTCGATACTTTCTTTGCGAAGCATAGACTATCTTTGTTTGCAAGATCAGTGCATTAAAGTTTTAAACTGAAGAGACAAAAGCGTTCACCCCCGTCAGTCACAGGTCCAGACAAGCAGTCTTATTCTACTGCCTTTCGTTCCGGATAGTCTTAACTTCTAAATGTCCGTTTATGAGGTTGAATTATGCATTATGTGTTCTTCAAGAACAGACGAAAATAGAGCGCGTACGTACCCGACTCTGACTTCCTGGTGTGGTGGACGTACTGCGAAACGGAGGAGGAGAAATGTGTGGGAGTGTGTTAACTTTGTATCAGGCTGTTTTCAAAGAGGAACACATTCTTCTTCGGTTTGCGTCAAATATGTTGCATTACCGCCCCCATCTGGACTATAATATAAATCCATTATACTTTGTAATACAAAATAGGAAAAGGGGAAAATAAAAAACAACATTTAAAAATCTAAAATAAAACACAACCTTCAAACTAACCTTACACTCATTCAAAACCCACTAGCCCACTCCAATACTTTGTACCCCATCTACTCCTGCACCGTGCCAACAGCCTGGGAGGCCAGGACACCACCACTCAACACACTCTGTTGACGTCAAATCTCATATACCCAAATACTTTTCTCTGCAGCTGCCACCATAACATTTATTTTCTGTGATTTGCATTCCATTTCTGCGGTACAGTTGATAACCATTGCTATGAACGCTAAGAAGCCAACCTTAGAGAATCATATTTCACTCGTTGGCCTATCCCTCGATGGAGGCATAGATCTACTACTCACCCAGGATCCTCTCAGAATCCCTCAACCTTGACCCATCCTCCTCTACTTTCTTCACTACCTCAGCATACAACACCTTCTGCACTACTCTGACTCTAGCCACCTCAACCTGCCTCTCTCGCACCGGACATATCCGATCCACAGCAACACGGGCACCCCTGCAGTCGAACCACAACTTTATCCACCGAAACTCCACAATATTCTATCCCATGCCCTCCTGCACACTTCCCACATCTTGGAATCTCCATCCTACAAACTGCTGTGACTTGACCATTGTCCAGAGACTTAACATTAGTGAGTAATAAGTGGTGGATGGTCTGCATGCTTAGAAGTCCACTCCGAAAACCTCTTCTCCGCCGGTGGCAACTTGGAGCAGCCTCTGGGATAAGTTAAATTGCCCTGGGGGGTACGAACAAAGGATCCAATTCGGGAAAGTCGTATTCCTGGTCGTAATGCTGGTGAGTTACCTCCGCTCCGATATCCAAAAGTTATTTCCGGCTGTATGTAATAACAAAAAAACACCTGAAACAGTGCAGTGGATTCAGCACAAAAGGCTCTAACAGGATAACTGATGTATCCTAACATGACTTTGTCTGGTAGAGACTCTGACTCACCGAGTGCCTGCTCCCTCTGATCAGAAGAAACCCCCAAAAATATCACAAGTCCACAAACGTTACAGGTTACCTTCACTGATTCAACTGCACCCAACTCCTTTCTCACCCACTCTGAAACCACAAATAGATCTGTCAAAAGGCAAGGATTCACTTTCTCCAAAAATGTAACTCCTACTGGACCAGATTCTTCTTTATCATGTCCATTGATGCCAGGCTCTGGTTCTGAACTCTTCACCACACGTTCCACCTCACATAACTCGCCCTCATTCTCTTCCATTTCACCTCCAGAACTCGGTCAGGTGCACAGCTCACTCTATTTGCACTCAAGACCAATCCTCTTCAACACCCCATCTCCATTTTTATGGTCATCTTCCTCAGATTCAAATCCAACCTCTGCTTTCATCATTCTCTTCAACCTCCTCTTCCTCTTTTTCCACCTCCATTCCTCCTCAGAAATCCACCATTCTGTATCCCTGTCCAAATGTTCCTCTTTTCCCAACTTTGCATGCGGCCCAGTGGCATCCCAACCTAACTCCATCTCATAATCATCCTGCTCACCTCGGACGAGGAACACCTATGTGAAGCTAGCCACAGTATGAGTCATAATACCCATAACATCTAGCGGTAAAACCCTGAAATGGTTCCAATCGTTTTTCCACCATGCATTTTTCTGTAGGGGATTTTAAAACTACTTCATATAAGGTCTGTGTTTTGTGTAGGCTAACCCTGGCGTGGCATTTTGATAACTACACAAATCGATCAATATATTTGCCTGTAATTACCCCCCCCTGTGCCCATGGTAAAGTTAACTACATTACTTGTATGTAATATAACCTATTCTTAGAGCCTAGTGTGTGTGTTTGTGTGTATGAACAATGTGGAATATTTATGGACCATTGTTTTCCCTGAAAACAGGTACTGACAGGAGGAACAATATGTGTCTGTCAGAGGTCGTCAATTCTGAATGTCAATAGATTTTTTGTTTCTATCTCATCAATGACAACATTCTAGAACTGAATTATCACTCACCTAAGTCTGGTATCCTGGGAAATCTGGTTAATGATTATATAATTGATTAAGTGGCTCTTTCCTTGTAGAATGTTGACAGCTGTATATACCAAATGATATTGCTGAGATGCTCAAACTTAACTTAATAGCTACACTCACTGATACAGGATCAACTTTATCCCTCATGCTGGCCCTGATTAAACTGGTAAATTGCCCATCACTATAGCTGCACTTCTCCACATGGCCAGAGTTATAGTATGTCTAGTAATACAAACATATTTTTGATCTACTGCTCTGCTAATTAGCTAAAGTGTAGGCAGTGGCTAGCTATGACAGAGAAAAGGAAAGTTCAACACTTTACTCAATTCAATACAGCACATGGATTCATCATGGATTGGGCACAGGTCTCTGATCGCGCTGGTGAACAGTAGCTGATAGTGTCAGGTAGAGATGACATGCAGCAGTTTCCTGCAGGAATTTGTAGTCTTGCTGAGGTCTTCTGTTGCTAATTAGCATTTTTAATTTTTTTGAGTTAAATTGAGGCGAATATACAGTTGAAGTCGGAAGTTTACATACACCATAGCCAAATATGTTTAAACTCAGTTTTTCACCATTCCTGACATTTAATCCTAGCAAAGATTACCTGTCTTAGGTCAGTTAGGATCACCACTTTATTTTAAGAATGTGAAATGTCAGAATAATAGTAGAGAGAATGATTTATTTCAGCTTTTATTTCTTTCATCACATTCCAAGTGAGTCAGAAGTTCACATACACTCAATTAGTATTTAGTAGCATTGCCTTTAAATTGTTAAACATTTCAGGTAGCCTTCCACAAGCTTCCCACAATAAGTTGGGTGAATTTTAGCCCATTCCTCCTGACAGAGCTGATGTAACTGAGTCAGGTTTGTAGGCCTCCTTGATCGCACAGGCTTTTTCAGTTCTGCCCACAAATGTTCTATGGGATTGAGTTCAGGGCTTTGTGATGGCCACTCCAATACCTTGACTTTGTTGTCCTTAAGCCATTTTGCCACAACTTTGGATGCTTGGGGTCATTGTACATTTGGGAAACCCATTTGCGACCATGCTTTAACTTCCTGACTGATGCCTTGAGATGTTGCTTCAATATATCTACATAATTTTCCTACCTCATGATGCCATCTATTTTGTGAAGTGCACCAGTCCCTCCTGCAGCAAAGCACCCCGACAACATGATGCTGCCACACCCGTGCTTCACAGTTGGGATGGAATACCGAAGAATACTTCGGCTTGCAAGCCTCCCCCTTTTTCCTCCAAACATAACGATGGTCCTTCATGGCCAAACAGTTCTATTTTTTTTCATCAAACCAGAGGACATTTCTCCAAAGATCATTCTCCAAACGATCTTTGTCCCCATGTGCAGTTGCAAACCATAGTCTGGCTTTTTTAATGATGGTTTGCAGCAGTGGCTTCTTCCTTGCTGAGCAGCCTTTCAGGTTATGTTGATATAGGACTCGTTTTTCTATGGATATAGATACTTTTGTACCAGTTTCCTCCAGCATCTTCACAAGGTCCTTTGCTGTTGTTCTGGGATTGATTTGCACTTTTCGCACCAAAGTACGTTCATCTCTAGTAGACAGAACGCGTCTCCTTCCTGAGCGGTATGACAGCTGCGTGGTCCCATGGTATTTATACTTGCGTACTATTGTTTGTACAGATGAATGTGGTACCTTCAGGCGTTTGGAAATTGCTCCCAAGGATGAACCAGACCTGTGGAGGTCTACAATTTTGTTTCTGAGGTCTTGGCTGATTTCTTTTGAATTTCCCACGATATCAAGCAAAGAGGCACTCATTTTGAAGGTAGGCCTTGAAATAAATCCACAGGTACACCTCCAATTGACTCAAATGATGTCAATTAGCCTATCAGAAGCTTCTAAAGCCATGATGTCATTTTCTGGAATTTTCCAAGCTGTTTAAAGGCACAGTCAACTGTGATACAGTGAATTATAAGTGAAATTATCTGTCTGTCAACAATTGTTGGAAATACTACTTGTGTAATGCACAAAGTAGATGTACTAACTGACTTGCCAAAACTATAGTTTGTTAATAAGACATTTGTGGAGTAGTTGAAAAATGAGTTTAATGACTCCAACCTAAGTGCATGTAGACTTCCGACTTCAACTGTATTGATAAAACTCACCTTGTCCGAGAGAGAATTACACGTTTATCAAAACGTCACGCCAAGCCTAAACCAAACACATACTTAATATGAAGTGTTTGTAAAATTCACTATGTGAAAAATGAAATAGTGGAAAGACGATTGGAACCATTTCCGTGTTTGACCTCTATGATTTATGGGTATTATGACATGTCCACTGTGGCGGACTATAAGGATAAGAGTTTATAAAAATATAGAGCTCGCCAGCTTGTAGTCCTAAAACCCAGAAATAAGTTAGATTGTTAAGCCATCCCTGTGGGAAAAATAATTGGGGAAAGGAATAAATGTCGAAAATAAGGTCTGAGGTTAACATGAGATCTTATAAGTTTTGTTCTATGAGATAATAGCAGTCCAGTTAACATGACCTTTATGAATTATGAAGCCTTTGTGATGTGTTGTATTACATAAATTCTTCAAAATTCACAAAAATGATGTTAGCTGATAAAGATTATGTCATAGAACAAAACATATAAGATCTCCTAAGCCTGTGTTTAACACAGGCCTTATTTTTGGCGTTTATCCAAACACCCTACAAAAACGCCATTCATTTTCCTCATAGGCTTTGTCCAATGAACCATGGCGGAGTTAGTGCCTACAAAAAGATGCCATTACTATTTCTCTCTATTAGCATCGTAGCTCTTATTGCGGGACTTTGACAGTCGGAAATCACCTCCCAAGTCAGCCTATTATGTGTATTGACATTCATATTGCACTGTACAACTTTACCTATGGATTGTGGATCAATAAAATGGAGTATCGGTCTACTCAGTGACACCCACAGATCACAACTGAAGAGTTTATACAAATATTAACTTTAAAACGACTAACTTCTATATCCAAGATTTTTTTTCAAAATGTTTGTTTTTCACTAACATTTGTCATCATGCCCGTGTGGTGTCCTGTGTCTGGCTGTGCTAATTACAAACAAGCGTGAAAATGTGTTATCCAGAGCACAAAGCACCGCCCCTACACGAGTTGTAGTCTTTCAGACTGGAAAAATGTGTCTGTCACGGCTGTTTGAATGAGCGGACCAAGATGCAGCGTTTTCGTAGTTCCACATGTTTTATTTAAATCAGTGAAACCGAATGCAACAATTAACACTTTAAGTAAATACAAAATAACAAACCGTGACGCTGGAGGAACATAAACCTCACGAAGAACAATCACCCACAAACCTGTGGGACAAACCTAAACTTAAATAGGACCTCCAATTAGAGACAACGACAACCTGCTGCCTCTAATTGGAGGTCATGCCAAATAACAGCAACATAGAAATACAAACCTAGAACCAAAACATAGACATACAAAAATCAGATAAACACCCCCTGTCACGCCCTGACCTAATCTACCATAGAAAATAACACTCACTATGGTCAGGACGTGACAGTACCCCCCCCCCCAAGGTGCGGACTCCGACCGCGCCAAAAAAAAAAACAATACAAAGGGAGGGTAGGGTGGGTGACAACTGTCTATGGAGGCGGCTTTGGTTCCGGGCGTGGTAACCCCACTGCCCGCTGATCCCCCGCTTCTGTATGACTGGGGGAACCATACCATGGGTTCTTGTCGGATGCTTCGGACCACCAACCGCCGCTGATGACTCCAGGCTGCAGATCGCCGCTGATGGCTCTTGGCTGCAGATCGCCGCTGATGGCTCTTGACTGCAGATCACCGCTGAAGGCTCTTGGCTGCAGATCACCGCTGAAGGCTCTTGGCTGCAGACCACCGCTGAATGCTCTTGACTGCAGACCACCGCTGAAGGCTCTGAGCTGCAGACAACCGCTGAAGGCTCTTGGCTGCAGATCACCGCTGAAGGCTCTGGGCTGCAGACCACCGCTGAAGGCTCTGGGTTGCAGACCACCGCTGGAGGCCCTGGGCTGAGAGGCGTTGCTGGAGGCCCCGGACTGAGGAGCATCGCTGGAGGCTCCGGGCTGAGGAGCGTCGCTGGAGGCTCCGGGCTGAGGAGCGTCGCTGGAGGCTCCGGGCTGAGGAGCATCGCTGGCGGCTCCGGACTGAAGAGCGTCGCTGGCGGCTCCGGACTGAACCCCCCGTTTCTCTCTCTCTACTCTATAGAGTTGACTCTTGAAAAGCCCTTTGTTAACATAGAGATTCTGGGAACATCAAAAGGTGGGAAACGTTACCATATTTCGGTAATCCAACCAGTTGATAGCATAGCTGCCTACGGCCCGATAGAGACACAAAATCTTTTTGTTCCTCAGTCTTCTCGCTCTTTCATTCAAAACCTAACCCCCTTTGTTTTTGTAACCAGCCGTCATATCTGTTCCGTCCGCTAGGGACGTTTTCCTTTATGGCATAATTTGTAATCAATGTACGATCCATTCTGTGTAGATGTAATTCTGTGTGATTTTTTAGGTATTTAGTAAATAAATAACTAAACCAAATTTTGTATTGCTGATTCAACTTGTTAGCCAGGGTTTGTGAAGATAACCAAGAATTTACAACTTTCAGATGAGACTAAATAAGGTGACGATTAAATATTTACATTTACATTTTAGTCATTTAGCAGACGCTCTTATCCAGAGCGACTTACAGTAGTAAATGCATACATTTCACTCATTTTTTTTTTCTTCCGTACTGGAAAAAAATATTGACTGCTATTGAGGTAAAAGATTACCAGGTCTTTAAGGTCTTTAAGAGTTTATTCAGAAGATAACAGCTCTATAAACATTCTTTCATGGTGCCCGGACTTTCTAGTTAATTACATTTACATGATTATCTTAATCAGGTAATATTAATTACAGAGAAATTATTTTATAGAATAGCATGTCATATCACTTAATCCGGCATAGCCAAAGACACGACAGTATGTACGACAGGACCAAATCGAAAAGATAGGTAGGAGCAAGCCCATGTAATGCTTTGTAGGTAAAGCCTTGAAATCAGCCATAGCCTTAACAGGAAGCCAATGTTGAGAGGCTAGCACTGGAGTAATATGATCAAATTTTCTGGTTGTAGTCAAGACTCTAGCAGCCGTGTTTAGCACTAACTGAAGTTTATTTAGTGCTTTATCAGGGTAGCCGGAAAGTAGAGTATTGCAGCAGTCTAATCTAGAAGTGTCAAAAGCATGGATTCATTTTCCTGCATCATTTCTGAACAGAATGTTTCAGATTTTTGCAATGTTACGAAGATGGAAAAAAGCTGTCCTTGAAACATTCTTGATATGATCGTCAAAAGAGAGATCAGGGTCCAGAGTAACGCAGAGGTCCTTCAAATTTTAATTTGAGACGACTGTACAACCATCAAGATTAATTGTTAGATCCAATAGAAGATCTCTTTGTTTCTTGGGACCTGGAACTGGCATCTCTGTTTTGTCCGATTTTAAAAGTAAAACATTTTCCGCCATCCACTTCCTTACGTCTGAAACACAGGCTTCCAGGGAGGGCAATTTTGGGGCTTCACCATGTTTCACTGAAATGTACAGCTGTGTATCGTCCGCATAGCGGTGAAAGTTAACACTATGTTTCTGAATGACATCACCAAGAGGTAAAATATATAGTGAAAACAATAGTGGTCCTAAAACGGAACACTGAAATGTACAGTTGATTTGTCAGAAAACAAACCATCCACAGAGACAAACTGATATCTTTCCGACAGATAAGATCTAAACCAGGCCAGAACCTGTCCGTGTAGACCAATTTGGGTTTCCAATCTCTCCAAAAGAATGTGGGGATTGATGGTATCAAAAGCAGCACTAAGGTCTAGGAGCACGAGGACAGATGCAGAGCCTTGGAGGACAGATGCAGAGCCTTGGTCTGACGCCATTAAAAGTAATTTACCACCTTCACGAGTGCAGTCTCGGTGCTATGATGGGGTCTAAAACCAGACTGAAGCGTTTCGTATACATTGTTTGTCTTCATGAAGGCAGTGAGTTGCTGCGCAACAGCCTTTTCAACATTTTTTGAGAGGAATGAGAGATTTGATATAGGCCAATAGTTTTTATATTTTCTGTGTCAAGGTTTGGCTTTTTCAAGAGAGGCTTTATTACTGCCACTTTTAGTGAGTTTGATACACATCCGGTGGATAGGGAGCCGTTTATTATATTCAACATTGGAGGGCCAAGCACAGGAAGCAGCTCTTTCAGTAGTTTAGTTGGAATAGGGTCCAGTAACAAGCTTTAAAGACTATTTTCCTCAATGTGTCAAGAGATATAGTATTAGAAAACTTGAGTGTCTCCCAATACAGGGCTAAGATTGAATCGTACTACACCGGCTCCGACGGTCATCTTATGTGGCAGGGCTTGCAAACTATTACAGACTACAAAGGGAAGCACAGCCGCTTGCTGCCCAGTGACACGAGCCTACCAGACGAGCTAAATTACTTCTATGCTCGCTTCGAGGCAAGCAACACTGAGGCATGCATGAGAGCATCAACTGTTCCGGACGACTGTGTGATCACGCTCTCTATAGCCGATGTGAGTAAGACCTTTAAACAGGTCAATATTCACAAGGCCGTGGGGCCAGACGTATTACCAGGACGTGTGCTCCGGGCATGTGCTGACCAACTGGCAGGAAGCATGTCAGCAGGTAGCCTAGTGGATAGAGCGTTGGACCTGTAACCGAAAGGTTGCTAGATTGAATCCCCAAGCAGACAATGTAAAAATCTGTCGTTCTGCCCCTGAACAAGGCAGTTAATCCACTGTTCCTAGGCCATCATTGTAAATAAGAATGTGTTCTTAACTGACTTTGAATTTGAATTTGCATACCGCCCAAACAGATCCACAGATGATATTAACTATATTGCACTCCACACTGCCCTTTCCCACCTGGACAAAAGGAACACCTACGTGAGAATGCTATTCATTGACTACAGCTCAGCGTTCAACACCATAGTACCCTCAAAGCTCATCAATAAGCTAAGGATCCTGGGACTAAGCATCTCCCTCTGCAACTGGATCCTGGACTTCCTGACAGGCCGCCCCCAGGTGGTGAGGGTAGGTACTAACATCTGCCACGCTGATACTCAACACTGGAGCCCCTCAGGGGTGTGTGCTCAGTCCCCTCCTGTACTCCCTGCTCACCCACGACTGCATGGCCAGGTACGACTCCAACACCATCATTAAGTTTGCAGACGACACAACAGTGGTAGGCCTGATCACCGACAATGACAAGACAGCCTATAGGAAGGCTCTGACCTGGCCGGGTGGTGCAAGAATAACAACCTATCCCTCAACATAACCAAGACTAAGGAGATGATTGTGGACTACAGGAAAAGGAGGACCGAGCACGCCCCCATTCTCATCGACAGGCTGTAGTGGAGCAGGTTGAGAGCTTCAAGTTCCTTGGTATCCACACAAGGCACTACAAAGAGTAGTGCGTACAGCCCAGTACATCACTGGGGATAAGCTGCCTGCCATCCAGGACCTCTACACCAGGCGGTGTCAGAGGAAGGCCCTACAAATTGTCAAAGACCCCACCCACCACAGTCATAGACTGTTCTCTCTACTACCGCACGGCAACCAGTACTGGAGCACCAAGTCTAGGACAAAAATGCTTCTCAACAGCTTTTACCCCCAAGCCATAAGACTCCTGAACAGGTAATCAAATGGCTACCCGGAGTATTTGCATTGTGTGTCCCCCCCAACCCTTCTTTTACGCTGCTGCTACTCTCTGTGTATCATACACTGCTCAAAAAAATGGGAACACTAAAATAACACATCCTAGATCTGAATGAATTAAATTATAAATACTTTTTTCTTTACATAGTTGAATGTGCTGACAACAAAATCACACAAAAATAATCAATGGAAATCCAATTTATCAACCCATGGAGGTCTGGATTTGGAGTCACACTCAAAATTAAAGTGGAAAACCACACTACAGGCTGATCCAACTTTGATGTAATGTCCATAAAACAAGTCAAAATGAGGCTCAGTAGTGTGTGTGGCCTCCACGTGCCTGTATGACCTCCCTACAACGCCTGGGCATGCTCCTGATGAGGTGGCGGATGGTCTCCTGAGGGATCTCCTCCCAGACCTGGACTAAAGCATCCGCCAACTCCTGGACAGTCTGTGGTGCAACGTGGCGTTGATGGATGGAGCGAGACATGATGTCCCAGATGTGCTCAATTGGATTCAGGTCTGGGGAACGGGCGGGCCAGTCCATAGCATCAATGCCTTCCTCTTGCAGCAACTGCTGACACACTCCAGCCACATGAGGTCTAGCATTGTCTTGCATTAGGAGGAACCCAGGGCCAACCGCACCAGCATATGGTCTCACAAGGGGTCTGAGGATCTCATCTCGGTACCTAATGGCCGTCAGGCTACCTCTGGCGAGCACATGGAGGGCTGTGCGGCCCCCCAAAGAAATGTCACCCCACACCATGACTGACCCACCGCCAAACCGGTCATGCTGGAGGATGTTGCAGGCAGCAGAACGTTCTCCACGGCGTCTCCAGACTCTGTCACGTCTGTCACATGTGCTCAGTGTGAACCTGCTTTCATCTGTGAAGAGCACAGTGCGCCAGTGGCGAATTTGCCAATCTTGGTGTTCTCTGGCAAATGCCAAACGTCCTGCACGGTTTTGGGCTGTAAGCACAACCCCCACCTGTGGACGTCGGGCCCTCATACCACCCTCATGGAGTCTGGTTCTGACTGTTTGAGCAGACACATGCACATTTGTGGCCTGCTGGAGGTCATTTTGCAGGGCTCTGGCAGTGCTCCTCCTGCTCCTCTTTGCACAAAGGCAGAGGTAGCGGTCCTGCTGCTGGGTTGTTGCCCTCCTACGGCCTCCTCCACGTCTCCTGATGTACTGGCCTGTCTCCTGGTAGCGCCTCCATGCTCTGGACACTACGCTGACAGACACAGCAAACCTTCTTGCCACAGCTCGCATTGATGTGCCATCCTGGATGAGCTGCACTACCTGAGCCACTTGTGTGGGTTGTAGACTCCGTCTCATGCTACCACTAGAGTGAAAGCACCGCCAGCATTCAAAAGTGACCAAAACATCAGCCAGGAAGCATAGGAACTGAGAAGTGGTCTGTGGTCACCACATGCAGAACCACTCCTTTATTGGGGGTGTCTTGCTAATTGCCTATAATTTCCACCTGTTGTCTATTCCATTTGCACAACAGCATGTGCATTTATTGTCAATCAGTGTTGCTTCCTAAGTGGACAGTTTGTTTTCACAGAAGTGTGATTGACTTGGAGTTACATTGTGTTGTTTAAGTGTTCCCTTTATTTTCTTGAGCAGTGTATATACATAGTCACTTTAACTATACATTCATGTACATACTACCTCAATTAGCCTGACTAACCCGTGCCTGTATATAGCCTCGCTACTGTATATAGCCTCGCTACTGTTATTATTCACTGTCTTTTTACTGTTGTTTTATTTCCTTACTTATCTAATTGTTCACCTAATACCTATTTTTTACTTAAAAATTGCACTGTTGGTTAGGGCCTGTAAGTCAACATTTCACTGTAAGGTCTACACCTGTTGTATTCGGCACACATGACAAATAAACTTTGATTTGATTTGATCCTAGGTCCTGGCAGTGTTGTGCAGACTCAGGACAACTGAGCTTTGGAGAAATACGCAGATTTAAAGAGGAGTCTGTAATTTGCTTTCTAATGATCATGTTCTTTTCGTCAAAGAAGTTCATGAATTTATCACTGCTGAAGTGAAAGCCATCATCTCTTGGTGAATGCTGTTTTTTAGTTAGCTTTGCGACAGTATCAAAAATACATTTTGGATTGTTCTTATTCTCCTAAATTAAATTGGAAAAATAGGATGATTGAGCAGCAGTGAGGGCTCTTCGATACTGCACGGTACTGTCTTTCCAAGCTAGTTGGAAGACTTCCAGTTTGGTGTAGCGCCATTTCCATTAAAATTTTCTGGAAGCTTGCTTCAGGGCTCTGGTATTTTCTGTATACCAGGGAGCTAGTTTCTTATGACAAATGTTTTTTGTTTTTAGGGGTGCGACTGCATCTAGGATATTACGCAAGGTTAAATTTAGTTCCTCAGTTAGGTGGTTAACCAATTTTTGTACTCTGACGTCCTTGGGTAGGTGGAGGGAGTCTGGAAGGGCATCTAGGAATCTTTGGGTTGTCCGAGAATTTATAGCACGGCTTTTGATGATCCTTGGTTGGGGTCTGAGCAGATTATTTGTTGCGATTGCAAACGTAATAAAATGGTGGTCCGATAGTCCAGGATTATGAGAAAAAACATTAAGAACCACAACATTTATTCCATGGGACAAAACTAGGTCCAGAGTATGACTGTGGCAGTGAGTAGGTCTGGAGACATGTTGGACAAAACCCACTGAGTCGATGATGGTTCCGAAAGCCTTTTGGAGTGGGTCTGTGGACTTTTCCATGTGAATATTATAGTCACCAAAAATTGTAATATCTGCCATGACAACAAGGTCCGATAGGAATTCAGGGAACTCAGTGAGGAACGCTGTATACGGCCGAGGAGGCCTATAAACAGTAGCTATAAAAAGTGATTGATTAGGCTGCATAGATTTCATGACTAGAAGCTCAAAAGACGAAAACGCAGTCATTTTGTTTTGTAAATTGAAATTTGCTATAGTAAATGCTAGCAGCACCTCTGCCTTTGCGGGATGCGCGGGGGATATGGTCACTGGTGTGCCCAGGAGGAGAGGCCTCATTTAACACAGTAAATTCATCAGGCTTAAGCCATGTTTCAGTCAGTCCAATCACATCAAGATTATGATCAGTGATTAGTTCATTGACCATTGACTATAACTGCCTTGGAAGTGAGGGATTTGACATTAAGTAGTCCTATTTTGAGATGTGAGATATCACAATCTCTTTCAATAATGGCAGGAATGGAGGAGGTCTTTATTCCAGTGAGATTGCTTAGGCAAACGCCACCATGTTTAGTTTTGCCCAACCTAGATCGAGGCACAGACACGGTCTCAATGGGGGTAGCTGAGCTGACTACACTGACTATGCTAATGAGAAAGTCCACTAAGCTGGCAGGGTGGCTAACCGCCTGCTGCCTGGCCTGCACCCTATTTAGCAATGAATCCGCCGATAGGAACATTGAAAGATGCCTAATGGCTCTGTTAAACAAGGACAACCATATCTACATGCACAAACATCCATAGTGCGATCAGTATAACATAGAGCCTTCGAAATGCCACAAAGCAGGACTACATCTATTTAGAGCAGCAGTAAAAAAAAAATAACAATATATACAGGGGGGCACCGGTTAGTTGAGGTAGTATGTACATGTATGTAGAGTTATTTAAGTGACTATGCATAGATGACAACAGAGAGTGGCAGTGGGGAGGGGAAGGGGCAATGCAAATAGTCTTGGTAGCCATTTGATTAGATGTTCAGGAGTCTTATGGCTTGGGGGTAGAAGCTGTTTAGAAGCCTCTTGGACCTAGACTTGGAGCTCCGGTACTGCTTGCCGTGCGGTAGCAGAGAGAACAGCCTATGACTAGGGTGGCTGGAGTCTTTGACAATTTTTAGGGCCTTCTTCTTACACTGCCTGGTATAGAGGTCCTAGATGGCAGGGAGCTTGGCCCCAGTGATGTACTGGGCCGTTCGCACTACCCTCTGTAATGCCTTACGGTCGGAGGCCGAGCAGTTGCCATACCAGGCAGTGATGCAACCAGTCAGGATGCTCTCGATGGTGCAGCTGTAGAACCTTTTGAGGATCTGAGGACCCATGCCAAATCTTTTCTGTCTCCTGAGGGGGAATAGGTTTTTTCGTGCCCGCTTCCCGACTGTCTTGGTGTGCTTGGACCATGTTAGTTTGTTGGTGACGTGGACACCAAGGAACTTGAAGCTCTCAACCTGCTCCACTGGAGCCCCATCGATAACAATGGGGGCGTGTTCGGTCCTCTTTTTCCTGTAGTCCACAATCATCTCCTTTGTCTTGATCACATTGAGGTAGAGGTTGTTGTCCTGGCACCACACGGCCAGGTCTCTGACCTCCTCCCTATAGGCTGCCTCGTTGTTGTCGGTGATCAGGCCTACCACTGTTGTGTCATCGGCAAATTTAATGATGGTGTTGGAGTCGTGCCTGGCCGTGCAGTCATGAGTGAACAGGGAGTACAGGAGGGGGCTGAACACGCACCCCTGAGGGGCCCCTGTGTTGAGGATCAGCGTGGCAGATGTGTTGTTACCCACACTTACCACCTGGGGGCGGCCCATCATTCATATTGCACTGTACTGCCTTACCTATGTATTGTGAATCCATGAATTGGGGGTCTTCTCATCGACACCCACAGAACAAATCTGTTTAGAGTTTACATAAAATGTCATATATAGGGAGCTTGGCCCCAGCATTGCAGCTCTTATTGTGGGACATGACTACCACATTTTATTGATCCACAATTCATAGGTAAGGCTGTGCAGTGCAATATGAATGTCCAATATACATAGTAGTTTGACTGGTAAGCTCAATGTGGCTCACTTCACAGTGGTTTCAGAATCCCGCAATATTGAGCTACGATGCTCATATCTGTGTAAACTCTTCACAGTTGTGTTCTGTGGGTGTCACTGAGTAGACTGATACCCCATTTCATGAATCCACAATCCAAAGGTAAGGCTGTAGTGAAATAGAAGTATGCCACCAATGCAATTGTAAAGTCTAATACATCCACAGTGCGATCAACTGATTTTTGTTGAATTTATATAACATTCCAAACTTGTTTAACATTATCTAGTCCAAATATGGCAAGATTCCACTATTTGTATAAATGAAAATTAGGGAACTTTATTTTGAAGGCGAACCGCAAATTTCACTATTGTGGTTAATCCTTATTTTGGCTATTTTCACATAGGTAAGAGGACCGACCTATTTGTGTTGGTTTGTTGCGAGGAGCGCGCAACCGTCAGATTTGAGCTACATTCCGAGTCGCACCGTTAAAAAGTTCTACATGGTCTGATTAAGGTCTATTGACCGACATCTCAGCTACTATTAAAATAAATTAGAAGGAAGTGTGCCGAGTCTTTTTACAGTTTTTCCAGATTCTGCCTCATCGCTTAACAAAACATTGTTGTAAACATGCTCATGCACTTTAATGTATACATTTGCGGCTGTGGGTACAACAGATGACACGCACCCCATAGAGATAGAAGATTCTCGTGCCCAAAAGCCCATTTTAGTATGGGCAGTGTCCATTGAGGACTTTCACCATTTTGAAGTAGTCAACTGGGTGGGACTTCCTATGAGTTAAGGAAGGATCACATAATTATAGGTCATCATGAGGGAGGGATTAACCAATGAATTATACTCCTGAGCAAACATTCCATAACTGCAGGTGGCAGTAAATTGCCAACCTGTGCTTTATACCTGATTAAACACACTCTATGTGACAGTGTGGACATTTTCAGTTAGTTTGCCAACTCATAGAAGTAGTAAAAGCAGAAAACTGACTACTTCAATGGAGATGGCCTCAATGGCGCGGCCCATGCTCACAGACACATATACAATGATGCTATGGCTAAATCAGTATATGGCGCTCCCCCACCTCCACCCATAGACTGGCTCCAATAAACACTCATTATTTGGCGTCCATTGCATGTGGTGGTTGATTCCAATTGGATTGCGATGAGGAAATACAAAATGTTCACAAACACGAGTTACATCAAACTTGGTAAGGATTTATATTTGATTTCTAACTGCTTGATTAGAACTAATTCGACATATTGTTTTACATGTCAAATAGCAGAAGTTTTCATTCACCATGGAATGACAGAGTACTTCTCGCTGGGACATCCAGTTTGACCATCTAAAGCTGGTGACTAGTCCTGAATGTGGCGATGCTTTCCATTGTGTACAGCATATAGTCACGCATATTTACATAGACAATAAACCTAAACGTTCCTGATCTGTCACAAATGTTGAATATAATTATATTTTAACTTACTCAGCTAATTGACCATTTGACTGGGACCTCAATTATAACCGTTAAGTAAATTTCTGGATGCACAATATATGAAAAGTCTGCGCACGTACGAAAATGAGATTGTTCTGATTTATAACGGCGAAAATGCATATCTATGGTGTGCGCCAAATTGTACAGTCTTAAAATTGTGTGAACGAGCTTTAAAACTCCGCATGGAAAACGTCATCCATTCTCTTTTCAGGGTCACGTTCCCATCCAACCATTCCATGAGGTTTAATTACGTGACGCATGAAAAAAAGTCACGACTGGACTGATGGAAACATGAAATGCCGGTACAACGTTATAAAGGCCGACAGACAATGTGTTCGTTCGACATGGTGGGCTCTTTTTGTGTCATTAAAATTAATTATGCAATAAATGGTGGTGGAAACGCCTTTATGCGCAAATATTGATATAATAACCATCATGTCTAAGTAAACATGGAGTCATTGTGTGGTCCTCCCACAACGACTCGGGAAAGCATGAAGTTTATTATGTGGTGTTGGAGGGCCAGTAGGAGGCACCCTTTCCTCTGGTCTAAAAAAGATATCCCAATGCCCCATGGCAGTGATTGGGGACATTGCCCTGTGTAGGGTGCCATCTTTCGGATGGGACATTAAACGGATGTACTGACTCTGTGGTCACTAAAGATCCCATGGCACTTATCGTAAGAGTAGGGGTGTTAACCCGGGTGTCCTGGCTAAATTCCCAATCTGGCCCTCATACCATCAGTCACCTAATCATCCCCAGTTTACAATTGGCTCATTCATCCCCCTCCTCTCCCCTGAAACTATTCCCCAGGTCGTTGCTGTAAATTACTGTTCTCAGTCAACTTACCTGGTAAAATAAAAAACATACAAATTCTGCTACAGATAAAATAATTATGAACTTGGTGGTGAATGTGCAAGGTGATGAGCTTGATGTTGCTTTCCAATAATATATTTCTGGTGACGTGATGATCGATGCTTGGCTGCCATTTGACAAATACAAATAATATGCCTCTTATCCATAATAATATCAATGTAGTCTACCCGCGCTGTATCTGCGATCTGTTGGCTAGAGCGCATGCGCCAACACCAGAGTGGGCACATTCGCTACATAACTCAGTAGAGTTGAAAATGCAATGAACCCCATTTAACTTGTATTTTTCATTTGGTACGTGGGAATTTAACGGGAATGAATGTGCACTATGTCATCACGCACAGCTTTTTATCCGCAACAAGTCAGTTTGATGGCAACACATCTCTGGTTGGATAATGCGCATATTGATTTATGCAGATTTTAGAATATTCACATGAAAATCTGTTGCAAATTGGATGGAAACCTAGCTAATAACCAATGGCGTGTATTCATGGAAGCCAGGTATCCCCAAATATTTGACCCCCCCCCAAAAATGATATATACATATATATACATACTGCTCAAAACAATAAAGGGAACACTAAAATAACACATCCTAGATCTGAATGAATGAAATAATCTTATTAAATACTTTTTTCTTTACATAGTTGAATGTGCTGACAACAATCACACAAATAATCAATGGAAATCCAATTTATCAACCCATGGAGGTCTGGAGTTGGAGTCACACTCAAAATTAAAGTGGAAACCCACACTACAGGCTGATCCAACTTTGATGTAATGTCCTTAAAACAAGTCAAAATGAGGCTCAGTAGTGTGTGTGGCCTCCACGTGTCTGTATGACCTCCCTACAACGCCTGGGCATGCTCCTGATGAGGTGGCGGATGGTCTCCTGAGGGATCTCCTCCCAGACCTGGACTAAAGCATCCGCCAACTCCTGGACAGTCTGTGGTGCAACGTGGCGTTGGTGGATGGAGCGAGACAAGATGTCCCAGATGTGTTCAATTGGATTCAGGTCTGGGGAACGGGCGGGCCAGTCCATAGCATCAATGCCTTCCTCTTGCAGGAACTGCTGACACACTCCAGCCACATGAGGTCTAGCATTGTCTTACATTAGGAGGAACCCAGGGCCAACCGCACCAGCATATGGTCTCACAAGGGGTCTGAGGATCTCATCTCGGTACCTAATGGCAGTCAGGCTACCTCTGGCGAGCACATGGAGGGCTGTGCGGCCCCCCAAAGAAATGCCACCCCACAACATGACTGACCCACTGCCAAACCGGTCATGCTGGAGGATGTTGCAGGCAGCAGAACGTTCTCCACGGCATCTCCAGACTCTGTCACATGTGCTCAGTGTGAACCTGCTTTCATCTGTGAACAGCACAGGGCGCCAGTGGTGAATTTGCCAATCTTGGTGTTCTCTGGCAAATGCCAAAGGTCATGCAAGATGTTGGGCTGTAAGCACAACCCCCACCTGTGGACGTCGGGCCCTCATACCACCCTCATGGAGTCTGTTTCTGACCGTTTGAGCAGACACATGCACATTTGTGGCCTGCTGGAGGTCATTTTGCAGGGCTTTGGCAGTGCTCCTCCTGCTCCTCCTTGCACAAAGGCGGAGGTAGCGGTCCTGCTGCTGGGTTGTTGCCCTCTTACGACCTCCTCTACGTCTCCTGATGTACTGGCCTGTCTCCTGGTAGCGCCTCCATGCTCTGGACACTACGCTGACAGACACAGCAAACCTTCTTGCCACAGCTCGCATTGATGTGCCATCCTGGATGAGCTGCACTACCTGAGCCACTTGTGTGGGTTGTAGACTCCGTCTCATGCTACCACTAGAGTGAAAGCACCGCCAGCATTCAAAAGTGACCAAAACATCAGCCAGGAAGCATAGGAACTGAGAAGTGGTCTGTGGTCCCCACCTGCAGAACCAGTCCTTTATTGGAGGTGTCTTGCAAATTGCATATAATTTGCACCAGTTAGCTATTCCATTTGCACAACAGCATGTGAAATGTATTGTCAATCAGTGTTGCTTCCTAAGTGGACAGTTTGATTTCACAGAAGTGTGATTGACTTGGAGTTACATTGTGTTGTTAAAGTGTTCCCTTTATTTTTTTGAGCAGGTGTATATATATATATATTACAGTTGAAGTCAGAAGTTTACATACACTTAGGTTGGAGTCAAAACTATAGTTTTGGCAACTCGGTTAGGAAGTCTACTTTGTGTATGACACAAGTAATTTTTCCAACAATTGTTTACAGACAGATTATTTCACTTATAATTCACTGTATCACAATTCCAGTGGGTCAGAAATTTACATACACTAAGTTGACTGTGCCTTTAAACAGCTTGGAAAATTCCAGAAAATGATGTCATGGCTTTAGAAGCTTCTGATAGGCTAATTGACATCACTTGAGTCAATTGGAGGTGTACCTGTGGATGTATTTCAAGGCCTACCTTCAAACGGAGTGCCTCTTTGCTTGATATCATGGGAAAATCAAAAGAAATCAACCAAGACCTCAGAAAAAAATGGTAGACCTCCACAAGTCTGGTTCATCCTTGGGAGCAATTTCCAAACGCCTGAAGGTGCCACGTTCATCTGTACAAACAATAGTACGCAAGTATAAACACCATGGGACCATGCAGCTGTCATACCGCTGAGGAAGGAGACGCGTTCTGTCTCCTAGAGATGAACATACTTTGGTGCGAAAAGTGCAAATCAATCCCAGAACAACAGCAAAGGACCTTGTGAAGATGCTGGAGGAAACGGGTACAAAAGTATCTATATCCACAGTAAAACGAGTCCTATATCGGCATGACCTGAAAGGCTGCTCAGCAAGGAAGAAGCCACTGCTACAAAACCGTCATAAAAAAGCCAGACTACGGTTTGCCACTGCACATGGGGACAAAGATCGGGGGAGGCTTGCAAGCCGAAGAACACCATCCCAACTGTGAAGCACGGGTGTGGCAGCATCATGTTGTGGGGGTGCTTTGCTGCAGGAGGGACTGGTGCACTTCACAAAATAGATGGCATCATGAGAAAGGAAAATTATGTGGATATATTGAAGCAACATCTCAAGACATTAAGTTAAAGCTTGGTCGCAAATGGGTCTTCAAAATGGACAATGACCCAAAGCAAACTTCCAAAGTTGTGGCAAAATGGCTTAAGGACCACAAAGTCAAGGTATTGGAGTGGCCATCACAAAGCCCTGATCTCAATCCTATAGAAAATGTGTTGGCAGAACTGAAAAAGCGTGTGCAAGCAAGGAGGCCTACAAACCTGACTCAACTACTCCAGCTCTGACGGGGGGATTGGGCCAAAATTCACCCAACTTATTGTGGGAAGGTTGTGGAAGGCTACCTGAAACATTTTATCCAAGTTAAACAATTTAAAAAGGCAATGCTATCAAACACTCAATTAGTATATGTGAACTTCTGACCCACTGGGAATGTGATGAAAGAAATAAAAGATGAAATAAATCATTCTCTCTACTATTATTCTGACATTTCACATTCTTAAAATATAGTGGTGATCCTAACTGACCTACTAGGATTAAATGTCAGGAATGGTGAAAAACTGAGTTTAAATGTATTTGGCTAAGGTGTATGTTAACTTCCGACTTCAACTCGTGTGTGTGTGTGTGTGTGTGGTGTGTGTGTGTGTGTGTGTGTGTGTGTGTGTGTGTATATTACGCTACCGTTCAACATTTTGGGGTCATTTAGAAATGTCCTTGTTTTTGAAAGGAAAAACCATATTTTTTTGTCAATTAAAATAACATCAAATATATCAGAAATACAGTGTAGACATTGTTAATGTCGTAAATGACTACAGTAGCTGGAAACAGCTGATTTTTTTTTTTTAAATGGAATATCTACATAGGCGTACAGAGGCCCATTATCAGCAACCATCACTCCTGTGTTCCAATGGCACATTGTGTTAGCTAATCCAAGTTTATAATTTTAAAAGGCTAATTGCTCATTAGAAAACCCTTTTACAATTATGTTAGCGCAGCTGAAAACTGTTGTTCTGATTAAAGAAGCAATAAAACTGGCCTTCTTTAGACTAGTTGAGTATCTGGAGCATCAACATTTGTGGGTTTGATTACAGGCTTAAAATGGCCAGAAACAAAGACCTTTCTTCTGAAATTTGTCAGTCTATTCTTGTTAGAGAAATGAAGGCTATTTCATGTGAGAAATTGCCAAGAAACTGAAGCTCTGGTACAACGCTGTGTACTACTCCCTTCACAGAACAGCGCAAACTGGCCCTAACCAGAATAGAAAGAGGCGTGGGAGGCCCTGGTGCACAACTGAGCAAGAGGACAAGTACATTACTGTCTAGTTTGAGAAACAGATGCCTCACAAGTCCTCAACTGGCAGCTTCATTAAATACTATCCGCAAAACACAAGTCTCACAACACCAGTCTCAACGTAAACAGTGAAGAGGCGACTCCAGCATGCTGGCCTTCTAGGCAGAGTTACTCTGTCCAGTGTCTGTGTTCTTTTGCCCATCTTAATCTTTTATTTTTATTGGCCAGTCTGAGATGGGGCTTTTTCTTTGCAACTCTGCCTAGAAGGCCAGCATGCCCGAGTTGCCTCTTCACTGTTGATGTTGAGACTGGTGTTTTGCGGGAACTATTTAATGAAGCTCCCAGTTGAGGACTTGTGAGGCGTCTGCTCTAGGAAGAGTCTTGGTGGTTCCAAACTTCTTCCATTTTAAGAATGATGGAGGCCACTATGTTCTTGGAGACCTTCAATACTGCAGAAATGTTTTGGTACCCTTTCCCAGATCTGTGCCTCGGCACAATCCTGTCTCGGAGCACTAAGGACAATTCCTTCGACATGGCTTGGTTTTCGTTCTGACATGCACTGTCAAATGTGTGACCTTATATAGACAGGTGTGTGCCTTTCCAAATCATTCCAATCAATTTAATTTACCACAGGTGGACTTCAATCAAGTTGTAGAAACATCTCAAGGATGATCAATGGAAACGGGATGCACCTTTGCAATGAGACTCGAAATTGAGCTAAGGGTCTGAATACTTATGTAAATAACACATTTACATTTTTATTTTTTATTATACATTTCAGAAAATGTCTACAAACCTGTTTTCACTTTGTCATTATAGGGTATTGTGTGTAGATTGATGAGGAAAATGTTTTATTAAATCTATTTTAGAATAAGGCTGTAACGTAACCAAGTGGAAAAAGTCAAGGGGTCTGAATACTTTCCGAAGGCGCTGTATGCAGTGTTTATAAAGGAGGCCCCTGGTCCTTCAGGTGGTCGACATTTGAGACAATATCCACAGGAAAGTATTATTAAACCAACTTCAAAACGCGGGTCTCTGTGTGTGTGGCAATCATTTACATTTATACATTCACGTCATTTAGCAGACTTGCTTATCCAGAGCGACTTACAGGAACAGTTAGGGTTGAGTGCCTTGCTCAAAGGCACATTAACAGATATTTTAACCTCGTAAGGTCGGTGGTTCAAACCAGCGACCTTTCATTTATTGTCCCAACGCTCTTAACCGCTAGGCTACCTGCATCATGTGCACAAGAAGGAAGTACATGCAAGCATATTAACCGAAGTCTTGCAGGTGTTTAGGGTTTGTGCCAGGTGATAGAAATTTCAACGGCAGTACCGGCGCTCTAAAAAGTGAAATAATACTCTCTTGTGGATAGACTGAGTTCAAATGTAATTTTATTCAACATTCAAATTTATTTATAAAGCCCTTCTTACATCAGCTGATATCTCAAAGTGCTGTACAGAAACCCAGCCTAAAACCCCAAACAGCAAGCAATGCAGGTGTAGAACCACGGTGGCGAGGAAAAACTCCATAGAAAGGCCAGAACCTAGGAAGAAACGTAGAGAGGAACCAGGCTATGAGGGGTGGCCAGTCCTCTTCTGGCTGTGCCAGAACAACATTCTGGCTTGTAAGTCAACTTTCCAAGTTTTTGCACTGCATTGTTTCAGAATGTGTACCAATAATTGGTATCACAGTGTGATTTATTAGGCAAGTTGGTCACCTGCTTGACCAGCTGTAGCTGGTTGGTTAGTTAGACCATCTACCAGCTCTAGCTGGTTTGACAAACACAATTCACAATAGTAAACTGTAGCACATAGTTATAGCAAAGTTTGAATAACTGACGACTAAAAGAGTGCCTTCGATTAACTATTTATTTGCATCTTTTTTAAGTGGCCACCTATCACATTGGGTTGCGCATAAATGTTTTTCTTCTCATGATCAAGGTAGCCAACTATGCATAAGCATTGATTTGTTCCTAATGTAGTTTTGAACAAAAACAGTCCCATATGCAAGATGCATATATTTGTCATATATCATCAAAGAAATGACAAATATATATCATATGGATGACCATATATTTAAAAAGTATGTCCATTGCAAAAGTTGAACGCACTGACTAAGTCGCTCTGTCTTGAGTGTCTGCTTAATGTAATTGTAACAGGGGTAGCCTAACACAGGAGGCTGCTGAGGGGAGAACAGCTTGTAACAATGGCGGAATGGAGCGAATGGCATCAAACACCTGGAAACCATGTGTTTGATACTATTCCGCTCCAGTCATTACCACGAGCCGGTTCTCCGCAATTAAGGTGCCACCAACTTCCTGTGTAGCCTACCATCCACATATCTAATTATTTTCTTTTTTTTATATTCCCAGGTTAATTGTGACCTGTCCTGAATTCTACTCAAAATGTGTTCCATTCCTGGATTGCCAATGCCAGGATACCAAGTCACAGTTCTCATTACAAGGGTAAACCTAAATCCTGTCTGTTCTCTAGTGGAATTGTGGGGAAACTTTAATCAAGAAAGGCAACATGCTTACCAGCAAATGAGAAGGGGAGTTCAGATTCCCAGACAGAGGTTTTGTGAATCAGAAGGAAACCCTGGAGACTTGTGTCTAGCTCATCTGAATGTAACCTGGCACAGGGCTAGGATAATATCAAGACATGGGCATCATTACAATGTGTTTCTCATTGATGAAGGGAGAGCTCATGTTGCTACAAACAACACCTTAGCATGGGGTCAGAATGACTGTTTTCTTTTACCTCCAGAAGTGGAGTTCTGTGTTCTTGCCAATGTATCCCCCTTATCCCATGAAAACAAATGGACTCCAACAGCCTCAGATTTTTTGGAGTCTCTTTGCGGCAAAACAGTCAATGGAATGGTTCAGGATGTATTGATGCCAGACAGAACAGTCCTCCTTTATATTCCGATCATTAACAAACATATGTATGAAGTCGGCTTTGCCAGAAAGCTCCCCAGTGACAAGTTCAAACAACTTGTTCTATCGTCTCTGAACTTGCCAAAGAGTCAGGTCTCCTCCACAGAGACATTGCCACCTACAGTGTCACACAAACAGACTGATGCTGGGAGAGAACTTGAGAAGTTTCAACAATACTTCTATCCAGAACTGCTAACAGACTTCATTGAAACTGTGGAAGTCACAGAGGTGATAAACCCACAGCGTATCTTCTGCAAACTCTCAATTTTCTCTCAGGAGCTGGAGAAACTCTCTGAGCAGATTCATGAATACTATGAGGGAAGATCTACTTTTTGCAAGGCAAGACAGACGGCCTCAGGCGCTCCATGTGCAGCAAGAGGGGGCAATGGCAAGTGGTATCGATCTCTGCTACAGCAGGACATTGGATCAGAGAGTGCTGTGGAAGTACTACATGTTGATAATGGGAAGACAGACTTTGTCCATGTGGGTGACATCAGACCACTGGCTGCCAAGTTCTTCAGAATGCCAGTTGTAACTTATGTTTGCTCCCTCCACGGTATTGAGGATAGAGGCATTGGATGGACAGTGGATGAAATCAAGTATCTGAAATCTGTGCTGCTGCACAAGACCGTCATTGCAAAATTTGAATACCACAACTTGTCAGAAGGCATCAACTGTGTGACACTCTATGGAGACGACAATGTAAACATCAACAAACTTTTTGGAGTGAAAGAGAGATGTCTTCTGGAGTCAGAGAGGCCTCCACCACGAGTCACAGAGGAAAGCTTTGCCATAGACATACAAAACAGTGTGCATCCCCTTACCACTCCACACTTTCCGTCAGCAACAGAGACTGTCCTCAATGAACATTGGTTCCAAGTAGGAAGCACCTTGGAAGTCAAAGTATCTTGCATTGAAAGTCCGGCAAAATTCTGGTGCCAGATGGTACAGGAGAGTACAAGTCTTCAGATCCTTATGCAAGAAATGCAGTATCATTATACCTCCAGTCCTCCACAGCAAATTGATGGAGACATTTGTGTTGCTCTGGATCATGACAATGGTATGTGGTACAGAGCACGGATTGTTGAGAATGATCGGTCTCCCCATGTAGATGTGCGGTACATAGATTATGGACAAACCAGGCATGTCTCTCTGCAAGACTTGCGCCCCCTGGACCCAGTGTTTCGAAGACTGAAGACCCAGGCCTTTCAGTGTTTCCTGCAGAATCTGAACACTCCTACAAGTCCTGTTCCAGCAGATTGGAGTGATGCTGCCTCATCGGAGTTCCAGAAGTTTGTAGATTCCACTGCTGACTCCAATGTAGGATTGAAATGCACCATACATGCAGTCATGCGTGACACCCAAGGCTTGGTGGTTAATATGGTAGATATTGAAACACCAGTTCAAAGCGCATGCAAACTTCTGGTTCAGAAAGGAGGTAAGGCCCCTGCTCCTCTAAAATCTCCTCCACTTTCTTCTGCCCCCCCCGACACAGAAAACTTCTCATTAAACAACATTGAAGTTGGAGGGAAAGAGAAGGTGTGGATAACTAGTGCAAAAAGTGTTGCTCACTTCTATGGCCAGCTTGAAAGAAATTCTCATGTGATTGACAAATTGACAAAAGATCTTCAACATTTTTGCCACCAGCCACTGCAGAGCACAAACTGTCCTCAATCACTAGAAACTGTTTGTTTTGCTAAATATACTGATAGCCAGTGGTACAGAGGACAGATTAAAGCAACACATCCAACCCTTCAGGTTCACTTTGTGGATTATGGTGACACAGTCACATTGAGTCAATCAGACATCCTTCCCTGTCCTGTAGAAGCCGGCTCGCTCATGTCAGTTCCTGTGCAAGCTGTTCCGTTTGGGCTCTTCGGTGTTCCAGAAGATGTATCCCAAGAGGTCAACCGCTGGTTTGAAAAGCATGCCACAGACCTGAGATTTACCATCACAGTGGTGGCTAAAGACTCTGGTGGAAAGCTTTTAGTTGAACTGTATGACGGAACAACACATATAAATGAGATGGTCAGAGAGAAGCTAAAAGAGGCGAGACCAGGAAAAGAAATAATTTTAGTCCAATCGCTTTCTCTGAGCTCTAAACTATCAACTACTTCAAGACGCACAGATCAATTTCAGACCAAATTTAATTTGCCAGAACGTGTGCAAATGCCAACATCTCAGGATTGGGCTGCGAGGGGAACAGTAATAAAGCACAGTAGCACTGCAATGTGTTTCGCATCCCCGCAAAGAAAAGTTGGACAGTCTACTCCTCAGCAGTCACTGTTGGACAAACCTGAAAATAAGCCAATGGTTGAACATGATGGACAGATGTGTCGTTTCTCCAAACTCACAGACCTTCCCTCAAGACCCTTGAAACCAGGGTTGGTAACAGAGGTGTATGTTTCGCACTGTAACAGCCACTCTAGTTTCTTTATTCAGTTGACAAAGGATGAAGATGATATATTCTCTCTTGTGGAGAAACTAAATGGCTCACAGTCGTCTTGTGATGCCCCACCAGTTGACTTGAACAAACTGCAGCTCGGTGACTTGGTGAATGCGGAGTATCCCGAAGACAGCTCATGGTATCGTGCAGTTGTTAGGTGCAAACCTGGGAATGGAACCGTTCATGTTGAATTCATAGACTTTGGAAATGAAGCAACTATTCCATCCCTGAAAGTGAAACAACTCGACAAGCAGTTCATAGAATATCCCAGGTTCAGTATTCACTGTGTACTTAGTAGAATAACTAATGCTAACAACAAAGAGACATGGGAGGAAGATGTCACATCGATGATCAAAAAGGCTACAACAACAGAAAACGCTGAGAAGAAACTGGCATGCACATTTATGAAGGAGACCGGATCAGTTTGGGAGGTCAGTCTAGAAGATCAAGGTATTGTGTTGGCACATTCCTTAGTTGAAGCTAGTCAAACAGGCAGAGCAGATGTATCAGAACTGTCTTGTTCAGGTGAAAACACGATTCCCCTGCTGTACAAGAAGCCAAGCGTTTCCCAAAACCAGGCTTTGGATGTCTATGCGTCCTCTATAGTTGAACCTAACTACTTCTGGTGTCAACATGCAAACTCTGAGGAGCTATACAGGATCTCAAGAATTGTTCAAGAGTTTGTAAACTCTGCCCTGCAGGACCCTGTCCTAATGGATACCCTGAACCCCAGAAGTCCTTGTCTGGCTTTCTTTGCTGAAGACAACCAATGGTATCGAGCTCAGATCATTCACAAAACTAATGATCGTTTCACTGTTCTTTTTGTGGACTATGGAAATGAGTCCGAAGTTGATCTCAAGGCAATAAGGTCAATTCCACCTCCGCTACTAGAGAGCGCCCCTCAGGCCTTCCTGTGTTCTCTGGCTGGAGTTGAGCACCCAGAAGGCGCCTGGGATAACAACACTGTTGATGGGTTTTACCAGCTTATCGTTGACAAACCACTCAAAGTTACAGTTCAGAAAATGTATAATAACCTGGAAAGTCTCCCCCCACAATACCATGTCAAAGTGGAGTGTGAGGAGCATGTTATCAACGACTTGATGAGAAGTTACTTGCATTGCTCTGATTTGCACGTCCACAGCAAAACAGAGTGTGCTGATGAGTTCTTCTCCTCTGACGTGACCATTTCAAATGAAACCTTGAACCGGTCTGAGTATAAACGTCTTACACAAGAAATGACTCCCAAATTGAATTCCACTGAGGTTCCAGTGATGGACAGATCACCAAGCACCACGCAATGTTCAGGAGACACTCTGGCAGTCAGGACAATCTCTTATAATGGTCTTGCAGGAGTCTCCTCAAGTGGATCCAATGTACCTTCCAAGAGTGTCCCCAAACTTGAAAATCTTCCAAAACGATCAATAAAACCAGGTTGGGGAGCAGATGTCTATGTTTCACAATGCAACAGTCCATCAAGTTTCTTTGTTCAATTAGTAGAGGATGAAAGGTATCTGTTCTCTCTTGTGGAAAGACTCAATTCTGACCAATCAGATGGTGTTGCACGCAAGAACGTTGCCAATCCGCAGCCAGGGGATCTGGTGAATTCTGAGTTTCCAGATGACTGTTCCTGGTATCGTGCAGTCATTCTAGAAACAAATGGAGAAGACAAAATTCATGTGCAATACATAGACTTTGGTAATGAAGCATCCGTTTCACCCCTCAAGGTTTGCAGGCTGGACACCCAGTTCCTGGAGCACCCAAGATTTAGCATCCATTGTTCTTTAAGTGGACTTGCGGACACTAAATACAAAGGATTGGAGCAGGAAATTAGTTGCCAGTTCCAAAAAGTTGCAGGTGCGGACAGTGCAAGGAAATGGGAATGTAAGTTCATCAAAGACACTGGATCCACTTGGGAGGTCTGTCTGGACCAGAACGTCATACTAGCAGATTCACTAAATATGTGTTGTTCAGCTGGAGACTCTACTCACCTTGACCGACAAAGCCCAAGTTCTGGATCTTTGCCATCCCAGATAGAGAGGAGTGACAGAGAGCATAATACACTGCTGCAATTCTGGAAACTGGATATATTCCTGGGACAGACTTTGGATGTGTACGCCTCTTCCATAGCGGGCCCTGATTATTTCTGGTGCCAGTATGCAAACTCCGAGGAGCTTGCTGAAATCTCAAAAGTTTGCCAGCTCATTGGAAACTCTGAGCATAAGGACACAGTCCTCATGTCTACCCTGAGCCCTGGAAGTCTTTGTCTGGCTCTCTTTGCCGAAGACGAGCAATGGTATCGAGCTCAGATTGTTAGCAAAATTGATGTTATCTCTGTTGTCTTTGTGGATTATGGAAATGAGTCAGAAACTGATTTGAAGTCTTTGAAGTCTGTTCCACCTCAGCTACTAGAACACCCTCCTCAGGCCTTTCTGTGTTCCCTGGCTGAATTTGAGAACTCAGAAGGCAGCTGGGATGACAATGCCCTTGATGGGTTCTATGAGCTCCTTGCTGATAAGCCGCTGAAAGTGACAGTTCAGAAAATGGATAATAATAACAAGCTCCACATTCCTCAATACCAAGTGAAAGTAGAGTGTGAGGAGCTGATTGTGAATGACTTCATGAAGACTTGCTGGAGAAGCTCCCCCACCGAGTCTCAATCAGGTTTGTAAATGTTCTCAACTTTTTATTGAGAGTTGTACAGTGATCCACTTCTGAATAAATGGTACGTAGTATTTCACTGATGTTAATTTTAACTCTTTGCTTTTTGTTCTGTTGAAGGTTACCTGTGCTTCAGATTAAGTTTTTAAACTTTTGAATTCTAATATTGTTTAGTAATACTACTATACATTTCAAATGTTCAACTTTATTATCCCATTGGGAAATTTAGTTTGCAAATAACAAATATTGCCCCACATGTAAAGCCAAAATCAATCAATCTCAAGTCAATCATCAGTATACATTATATGCATGTACATTATAAATAATTAATGTAAATTCATGTTTCTTTTCAGAAGAAGCGGCAAATCATTGTAGCTGGCAACTGGAAGAAACTGATGATTGAATCTGGTTTGGTCAGATTTTAGTTTTTGCATCAAGACTTTAGTAGTGATGAAGTTGTTGGATCCTCAAGATTGTATATGTTAGCACATTGTAGACATTAATGGCTGCAAACAAATCTACAGGGGCGGCAGGTAGCCTAGCGGTTAAGAGCGTTTGATCAGTATACCCGAAAAGTCACTAGTTCGATTCCCCGAGCGAACTAGGTGATATCTGTCGACATGCCCTTGAGCAAGGCACTTTACCCTAATTGCTCCTGTAAGTCGCTCTGGACGAGCGTCTACTAAAATGTAACAAAATGTACTATTAAATATGACTATTTTCAGATTCAAAATACCATAGCTGTAATGTTTTTGTAACTATTTGAATATGTTATGTGGTGAATGATCTTGATTGCATGATCTTGTTTTATTTGTGGTGTCTGGGATTTCCACTTGTTGATTCTCCTCCAAAAGTTTGCATTTAGAGTTTTCCTATGCCAGTGATCTGTGTTAACTTTGTCCATGTGACTGACTAGTTTTCAATATAACTGCTACTAAACTTAATGCACTTGGAAACAACAGGTTTTGAAAAGCTTGTAGATGGGAATTTCAAAGAATGTTTCAATGACAGTGTTAGTATCTGTCTTAGAATGTCATGACATTGTACCTTGTTTGGAATTGAAAGCAATAAAATGGGACTTAATGCATTATCAAAGATATTGTTTGTAGTTTTATACTCAAGTTCAAATAGCCTACTTTTTGTCAGTTTGTTGCCATAATTGTCAAACATTTTTGTATAGTAGTCATGTATGAATTTGTTTTCCCTTTCATGATTAGAAGGATCAATTAACCCAAGTCCAATTCTGCCTTGAAGCAGGAAGTTTTACTTCCACCAATTTAAGTATTTTTAATGCTTGAGGGAGGAGTGGACAAGTGCACACCTCAGGAAGTATGAACGAATTGGGAATTGAGCTAATGTGTAAAACTTTTCCCCCCAGTCCAGTGGGCAAACATACTTCCTGGTTCATTCTTTCCCCTAGATGCTGATCATGGGTCAGTTTTGCATTTCCCCACTAATGGTTAAGGGTTGGGGGAGGGGAAGCTGATGCTAGATCTGTTCCTAGGGGAAATTCACCCTGGAGCTGTAAGACAACCCCTCTTGTGTTGTTGAATGTTGCTTGGCAACCTCTTTTTTTTCCCCCAATCATGTTAGAAATGACAGAGTTGCACCAGGCAGCTGCTGCTGGAGACTTTGATCTAGTGGAGGAGATTCTGAACAAGAAGAAATGTAACCCCAATCACAGAGACATAGACTGGAACTACAAGACACCGCTTCACTGGGCAGCAGCCAAAGGTAGTTGACTTTAGAAGGTTTGTGTCCATTAAACAAGAGGGCTGCATTCAGCAGGGTATAATGTTGTGGAACTTTCAGCTAGAAATATATTATAGAACAAACATGATGTACTGTTTTATAGAACAAACATGCCTCTCTGACATGTAGAATAAGCAATCACATGGGTTCTGTTTGACATGTTTATTTGCAACGTTCCACGTTTGCCTACTGAAGATGGTGCCCTATTCCCTATATAGTGCACTTCTTTTGAACAAATTTGTGCACTATTTAAGGAATAGGGTGCCATTTGGGGACACATCATTTATGAAATCATGCTTATTATGAACTGCATTGGGGGACTATCTTTCTTGTTTTATTTTTTAAATACGTTATTGTCACATTTAGTCCCTGTTTCCCAGGACAGACAGAGACTGTTAGAATTCTGGTGGAGCACGGAGCCAGAGCCTGCCTGAGAACTGATAGTGGATGGACACCTGCCCACTTTGCAGCCGAGGCTGGGAGACTTGGTGTGCTGCGCCTGCTCCACTCACTACACGCCCCCATAGACAAAGAGGACTTCTCTGGTGACAAACCAGTCAGAATAGCAGAAGTCTATGGACATAGTGACTGTGTTCGATTTCTTGAAAGGTATATATTGTCAGTGGTGAAAAAAGTACCCAATTGTCATACTTGAGTAAAAGTAAAGATACCTTAATAGAAAATGACATAAGTGAAAGTGAAAGTCACCCAGTAAAATATACTGCTCAAAAAAATAAAGGGAACACTTAAACAACACAATGTAACTCCAAGTCAATCACACTTCTGTGAAATCAAACTGTCCACTTAGGAAGCAACACTGATAGACAATAAATTTCACATGCTGTTGTGCAAATGGAATAGACAACAGGTGGAAATTATAGGCAATAAGCAAGACACCCCCAATAAAGGAGTGGTTCTGCAGGTGGAGACCACAGACCACTTCTCAGTTCCTATGCTTCCTGGTTTATGTTTTGGTCACTTTTGAGTGCTGGCGGTGCTTTCACTCTAGTGGTAGCATGAGACGGAGTCTACAACCCACACAAGTGGCTCAGGTAGTGCAGCTCATCCAGGATGGCACATCAATGTGAGCTGTGGCAAGAAGGTTTGCTGTGTCTGTCAGCGTAGTGTCCAGAGCATGGAGGCGCTACCAGGAGACAGGCCAGTACATCAGGAGACGTGGAGGAGGCCGTAGGAGGGCAACAGCGCAGCAGCAGGACCGCTACCTCCGCCTTTGTGCAAGGAGGAGCAGGAGGAGCACCGCAAAATGACCTCCAGCAGGCCACAAATGTGCATGTGTCTGCTCAAACGGTCAGAAACAGACTCCATGAGGGTGGTATGAGGGCCCAACGTCCACAGGTGGGGGTTGTGCTTACAGCCCAACACCGTGCTGGACGTTTGGCATTTGCCAGAGAACACCAAGATTGGCAAATTCGCCACTGGCGCCCTGTGCTCTTCACAGATGAAAGCAGGTTCACACTGAGCACATGTGACAGACGTGACAGAGTCTGGAGATGCCGTGGAGAATGTTCTGCTGCCTGCAACATCCTCCAGCATGACCGGTTTGGCGGTGGGTCAGTCATGGTGTGGGGTGGCATTTCTTTGGGGGGCCGCACAGCCCTCCATGTGCTCGCCAGAGGTAGCCTGACTGCCATTAGGTACCGAGATGAGATCCTCAGACCCCTTGTGAGACCATATGCTGGTGCGGTTGGCCCTGGGTTCCTCCTAATGCAAGACAATGCTAGACCTCATGTGGCTGGAGTGTGTCAGCAGTTCCTGCAAGAGGAAGGCATTGATGCTATGAACTGGCCCGCCCGTTCCTCAGACCTGAATCCAATTGAGCACATCTGGGACATCATGTCTCGCTCCATCCACCAACGCCACGTTGCACCACAGACTGTCCAGGAGTTGGCGGATGCTTTAGTCCAGGTCTGGGAGGAGAGCCCTCAGGAGACCATCCGCCACCTCATCAGGAGCATGCCCAGGCATTGTAGGGAGGTCATACAGGCATGTGGAGGCCACACACACTACTGAGCCTCATTTTGACTTGTTTTAAGGACATTACATCAAAGTTGGATCAGACTGTAGTGTGGTTTTCCACTTTAATTTTGAGTGTGACTCCAAATCCAGACCTCCATGGGTTGATAAATTGGATTTCCATTGATTATTTTTGTGTGATTTTGTTGTCAGCACATTCAACTATGTAAAGAAAAAAGTATTTAATAAGATTATTTAATTCATTCAGATCTAGGATGTGTTATTTTAGTGTTCACTTTATTTTTTTGAGCAGTGTACTATGTGAGTAATAGTCTAAAGTATTTGGTTTTAAATATACTTAAGTATCGAAAGTAAATGTAATTGCAAAAATATACTTAAGTATCAAAAGTAAAAGTATAAATAATTTCAAATTGCTTATATTAAGCAAACCAGACAGCACAATTTTCTTGTTCTTTAATTTACACACAACACGTAGACATAATTTACAAACAAAGCATTTGTGTTTAGTAAGTCCGCCAGATCAAAGGCAGTAGGGATGACCAAGGATGTGAGTGGACCGTTTTCCTGTCCTGCTAAGCATTCAAAATGTAACAGGTACTTTTCGGTGTCAGGGAAAATGTATGGAGTAAAAAGTACATAATTTTTTTAGGAATGTAGTGAAGTAAAAGTTGTCAAAAATATAAATAGTAAAGTAATGTACAGATACCTCCAAAAACTACTGAAGTAGTACTTTAAAGTGTTTTACACCACTGTTTCGTATATTTATAGTATTATATTTATTCAATTTCGGTGATTTAAAAAATATTTTTTTATTTTACTCTGCTCTGACACGCAAACTTTACTGTTGTGGTTAATTGACTCTAGTCTACTAAACATTTGGATAATGAATTGTGATTGATATAAGAATAACTTTCCCTCTTAACAGACTTCTTTAAGTGTAGTTTATGTACAGTAAACAACACTGCTCCACAGCTTCATTTCTATTATGTCTGAGGGGATATGTGTGATGTAGTACATGTGATTATTTATTTCTGCATCATGCACAATAATATGATTTCATTCACTGCTTTATTTGAATGATGTGTGAGGGGATTAATGGCCGTGTCCGAATACCGTAGGCCTACTTGCGTTCTTAGTAGTAGGCATTTTGGGTATACGAAAAAACGTGAATAGTAAAATATGAAATTCAGTAGGCTTTAAATGCCAGGATGTCATACTCATTTCGGCTTTGCAACTAGTCAGGGACAGACTTAGTGATTTGGAGGCTCCAGACAGAGGCCAGTATGAGACCCCCCCTCAACTGTAAAAATGTTTTACCTTTTAATGTGAACAAGTCATGTTTTCATCTGACAATTCCCTTCAAAAAGTAGGGTACCTTCACATGTTCATCCAAAAATAATTCCAGCATTTGAACTGTGTACACGCCAGCTTTCCTTCAATTCCAGCGCTTGACTTGGGATGAAAGCGGTGCAGGAGCGGTCTTTTTTCCCCAAGTTGGTCCATTAGACAGAAATTCCCAAATGACATTATGCTATAGAGACACCTGATTATTCTCTGTTAAGGTTTCATACACATTTTGACAGATGGAATTTCATGACTTCTCATGACTTTTAACCAAATTTCCATGACCAATAATTGGTGGCATCTATGTAGCCTACATGAAAGTCTGCATAAATGTGGTATTGACACTAGAAGGCTGCTGTTCTCTGATCCCATGTAGACCTACTATCTCCTGCCATTGTGCCCTTGATCAAGGCACTTAAGCCCCCACAAAGTAAAAGAATTGCACTGTTAGGCTACTTTATAAAACATGTGGTCAACCCTCCATCTGGAGAGATACTGGGAGTGCAGGCTTTTGATCCAGCCCTGAAACACTATTAAGGTCCTGTCGATCAGCTGATGTTTAGTTGTGTTCGAGTGGGGCTTATCAAGGTCCTGTCGATCAGCTGATGTTTAGGTGTGTTGGAGTGGGGCTTATCAAGGTCCTGTCGATCAGCTGATGTTTAGGTGTGTTGGAGTGGGGCTTATCAAGGTCCTGTTGCGCAGCTGATGTTTACCTCTATTTAGGTCCTCCTGGAGGACGGTTGGCCGTCCTTGACATAAAATATTGCAACATTACAACCAAATACGTCTTTATAGAATGATTCCCTCATTCAATGAATCAGGGATAAAATGGGTAAGGTAGTCTACTTCAAATCAAGGTAGCTAGTTAAGACGTTTATAACCGTATAAGGCTAAAATATTCACGTTTCAGGGGAGATCTATGCATAGCATGGAAGCTATTTGTCAATGAGGCAATTTTTGGGGAAAAATTACGTTCTCGGAATTATACTGAACATAAATGCAACATGCAACAATTTGAAAGATTTTACTGAGATAACAGATCATAAGGAAATCAGTCAATTGAAAAACATTCATTAGGCCCTAATCTATGTATTTCACATGAATGGGAATACAGATACAGTATGCATCTGTTGGTCACAGATACCTTAAAAAAGGTAGGGGCATGGATCAGAAAACCAGTCAGTATCTGTTGTGACTGCCATTTGCCTCATGCAGCACAACATATCTCCTTCGCATAGAGTTGATCAGGCTGTTGATTGTGGCCTGTGGAATGTTGCCCCACTCTTCAATGGCTGTGAAAGTTGCTGGATATTGGCGGGAACTGGAACACGCTGTCGTACACGTCAATCCAGAGCATCCCAAACATGCTCAATAAGTGACATGTCTGGTGAGTATGCAGGCCATGAAAGAACTGGGACATTTTCAGCTTCCAGGAATTGTGTACAGATCCTTGCAACATGGGCCTGTGCATTATCATACTGAAACATGAGGTGATGGCAGCGGATGAATGACACAATGGGCCTCAGGATCTTGTCACGGTATCTCTGCTTTCAAATTGCCATCGATAAAATGCATTTGTGTTCGTTGTCCGTTGTTTATGACTGCCCATACCATAACCCCACCACGGGCCACTCTGTTCACTATGTTGACATCAGCAAACTACTCGCCCACACACGCTATCAGAGAGAGTGCATTAAAAAAAAAAACGTTTAGTGTGGAATTACCTGTATGCTTATTTTTAAATGCCCTATTCACATCCATTCATTTTTCGGCTCCATACTGGGTTACTATCAGGCGTGTCCCGTGACACTTGTTGGGTCATATTCGTGTGTAGCCCAAATAAGAAAGAACCATTTTTGGAACACCTCCATCGCTCTGCTACCTTCCACTACAAATGCGGAAGGCCGACATTAGTGCATCATAGACATTAAAGTGGCGGATACCGTGGATTGAGACACAGCCCATACAAAATAAACATCTCTAGCTTAACAGATGGATTTTTTAAATATTTATTGCAGCTGATAATCAGATGAGGTAATGATGCTTTCAATACAACATGGGAAAAAAACTAGGTCAGATCATGACGTCTGTGATCTTCAGGTTGGAGCTCCAGAAAGAGGCCTGAGCTACCGACTTGGAATTCCGAGTTGGATGACCATTCAAAAAGATATTTCCTAGTCGGAGCTCATTCTTTTTTTCTCCAGTTGTCTTTCCTTAAATGCACTGAAGTTGGTAGTCAGAGATTTCCGAGTTGTTTTGAACGAGGTGTAAGAGGAAGCGCTGTACCAAAATTAACTAATGTCAGGAAGCAATGCAATTACGCATTAGATGACATTCTCAGTAAGGGTGAGTGAGTATAGTAGCCTATGTTAATATTTGTTGTTTACTAAACAGTATGTTCTAAATCCTATGATTAGTACACATGTGCAGTTTTAGTCAGTAGCCTAGTAGGCAAGACCGATTTCGGACACGGCCATCATTGTAGATTCCCAAATTGAACCATATTCCCTTCCCAGGGCTCTGGTCAAAAGTAGTGCACTTTGTAAGGAGTAGGGTTACATTTAGGATGGAAGCCCATGTGTGTTATGTGCAGTAGGTTACTTCCTTAATGTGATTGTCTGCATCATATTTCAGTGCAGAGCCAGAGTGCAGGGCCTACCGCCAGATGGCAGTGTTAAACGGTTTTCCCTTGGACGACACGGACAAGGAATGGGAGGAGCAGAGAAGATAGGAACTAAACAGGACTGCAAAACAAGGGATTACCAAACCAATTTTAAAAATGTTACACCACGAAGCACTAGTTGCATTTGGCAGAAAAATACAGACATTACATATGTCACTGGCCATACAGTATGAAAAACTGTTCTGGACACTTACTATAGATAGAAACAGGTGTAGGTTACACATTATGCAATTCATTTTCCATTCTACGAATTCCTATTATGTAATTTTACATTCTACATAACATATAGGCTATATTACAATAGAAAAATAAGGCTACAATTATAAATGACACTGCACATACTTCCTCAGTGTCATAATGTCAGTTGATTAGTATGGGGTTTCATTTACATGTAAACTAAGCCTAGATGAATAAACAGTATAGGCAGAAAACGCATCTAAAAAAAAAAAAATCAGAATTGTCAAACTGGATTAAAAAAATCATTTCGTCTTCATCGTGGATGCCAGTTTGGAACTTTCACTCACTGCTGATTGTACCTGCTGGTGAAGAGCGAAATAGATCATCAATTAGCTATGAAATTACATCCAGTTGGTTTAGACCATAAATTAAATTGTGATTTGTGAACTCACTTTCAGGTTGAAATATTTCAGTAGTGCAACACGAATCTGTTTGGAAGGAATAAAAAAAATGATTGTAATGGGTTTTTGTTTTGCTACATATTTCAGTCTCATTCATTAGGCATTGTTGCCTGGTTACCCATCCACATCACTCCAGCCAAACGCCACACTCACTAATGTTTCTTCTCCAACCGAGTGGGTGCGTTCAGTTCGATTCAACTTTTGCTAGGTTGTGTAAACGGTTTGTACTGAATGACACGTTTCCCTAAAATGTTCTCGAACTGACTGAGGTATGTTTTCTCTGTTGGGTGGGTGCGGTGTGGCTTAAAGCAATAAGTGATATATTTACAGGCCAGCAGCATTTCCCAACCCACAACCCAATAAATTATTTGATATTGAGATAAAAACAGCTGTATTGGACCTTTTTTCAGTAGCTTACCGGTTTTTCTCCAAAATATGCAGTGAGTAGAATGAAGAGACCCTGTAAGAGCATAAAAAACCAACAACATTAAAACCTTGGTACCTGAAGAAGGAAACCATGTTAAGTCTACTCCTGCTCCCCCCCCCCCTTCTGCTTTAGACATCGCCGGTTTACTAACCGTCGGTCTTGGCAACCATTCATTACTCACACCTGCGCCTCATCGTCAGGCACACCTGGACCTTATCACTTCCCTGATTACTCCCCCTATATATAGCACTCTGTTGGTATTTCCTATCAGGCATGATTGTTTCCATGTTCAGATGCAGTTCTTGTTTTTGTATCTGTACATGTTTGTTTATATTAAACTCTGCACCTGCTTCCTAACTCCCTGCGTCTACATTACAGAAGACAATTGTATATTAGTCAGTGTTGCATTCAATTCCCTTCTAACACAGTTGACTGAATTGAAATGGAGTTGACCCAAACCTAATCTCAGTCGTACCTGGAATGCGTTCAGCAGAGTGAAGGCATAGTTCACCAGGTAGGCTATAGGTCCTTTGGTGATGTCAAACATCAAAACAAAAAATCCAAAAATCCATGTCCCTCCAAAGATTGGGGTTAGAAGGACAACTGCTTTTAGGATACCTTTGGCCACTTCTTTTTCATCCTTAGTGTTGACTTCAAGACTTGGTCTCAGGAGCCTTATGATAACTACTAGCATGCAGAACACATTGATTACTACAATAGTGCCAACAGGCAGAATGAACGCAAAGATCGAGCCCTTTAAAAAACCTCCATAAATCAGCCAACAAGCCTCAGAGGTATAGTAGTAGTCCTTCTGGCCACTGTTGTAGGTGATAAATGTAATGAAAACAATTAACAGTGGACAGCAATAGCCAACAGAAAAGCACAGTCCCAAGCAAAACTTCTTGCTCATCTGATGGAACATAAATATCATCTGATGGAGAACCATGATACTCAGGCACAACATCCAGAAGAACATGGACAGGTAGCATAAATGCTTAATTACCACAAAGATCTGACACCAATTCTCTGGGATCTTGTCGGGGAAAGCTGAGGCGAGAAAGCTGCAGTCAGCTATCAGTAAACACAGGCAGATGTTAATGTGGGCTGTGTGGCGACAATACGACACGCTGGACTTGACAACAGATTTCCACACAATACATTCTATCACTAGACAGGAGAGAAGTGAGACAATTGAGATGCCCAAGCCCACATAGGTTATCTCCTTCATATAAGGAAGATTCTCTGGTTTCTTTGACATGAGGGTGGTGAACGAGGATAAGTGGTTGCATTCGCAATGGTTTTCGTTTTCAGGACCACTCCATTTACAACCTTCATCAGACCATTGTCTTTTTGTAAAATCCCAATATACACACTGTATCTTGTGGTTGCGGGGCCTTTCACGGATCAACTGGAAGTCTATTGAGATATCTGAAGATCCTTGACCAATGGTAGTGGACACCACAATGCTGTTTGGATCAGCGTCTGTTTGTTGCGGCTTTGGTAGATAGTTACTGAGAGATTTAAAACCTATAGTTTTAACCATCATGGAGCTAGTCCCTATGATTACGGTGACATTGAAAACTTTGTTCTCACAATGTTTCTCCGGCTGAGGTTCACAGCCATTCAACTCTATGTTTGTGTGTTGGTATGTGGTATTCTCGACATTTGACTGTATAACCAGGCCCTCAACAGAAATCAGATATTTTTCAGCCATGGATATGTTGGCACGGTCAGGTTTAGGACTCCATGACTTTTCAAGACTGCTATCCAAAAGATTGCTGGATGATATTAGAGCATCCTGAAAAGGGGGGGGGAAGTCATATTTTAGTCAATTTCATATTTTTTTTAAACATTTCTGTTTACTTAATCTTTTGTTATTATAAATCGTACATGCTGAAGAACAGATAAATAACATTCTGGTAAAGATGATTTTGGATTATACTTACTTGTAATTGTCCCTTATTCAGTTTGTAAAGTTTTTGAGATGCGTTGATTGCATTGTTCATGGTGAAGAGAATGGACACAGAAGCATTCACATTAGCAAAAGTGTTGATAGTTTCTGATTTATCGGTGGAAGACTTCAGACGTGAAAATATGTTCGCAGAATTTTTTTCAACTGACCCAAGTCCTATTGCAAGGTTCTGTAATGACAGAAGGAAAATGCATACAAAAACTACAGTTTAGAATAGGTGCCTTATAATAACAAAAAGTCATTTAAATGACAACACGGCCACCCAGCCACTTGTTTTGGGAAACAGCTGAGGGATGGGGCTGGAAGAATGTAACCACTCTGAATAAGATCAAAATTATAGTTTTAACCATGTTTTGAAGCTAGTGTTTGTTTACAAATACATTGTTTACAAACAATGGAATAAAAAACAAGATAATACATTGTGGGTACAGCAGTTGAACTAAGCTCATGAGGCATTTTAAGTTATATTATTCTAGAATGAATGGGTCTACGGGTTGATCCACCAATTCAGTGCCTTTTGAGAAGTGTAACTCGGTCCCCCCCAGAACATTTTTGATTTCCCCTAATTTTAACATTCTGTCATAAAGAGCACATGTTCAACTTCAGAAAAAAAGCTTTTCCCCATCTCAAGACGTAAAAAAAGACTATATAAGTGCATAATTGGTGCCAACTAAAGTAAGAGTTGACCATAACAGGGTTGACGATTTCATCTTAAATCAGCCATAAATCAATCCACTTTTGACAACAGGGAATGGCAATTTAATTCTTCACAAAAAAAACATTTCTAGACTTTCTTATCTATAAATAAATAAATGATAATCTTCAGAAATCACTTTGTCAAAGCAACAAAATAACTTTACAATGATGGTGAAAATGTTGAGACATTTTGGGGTGAAGTGGGTTAACACTAGAAGCTCCGATCCCAGTCATTTTGACTGCATGTTAATTCATTTAAAATGGAAATATCTCTGCAATGTCCCCCTCTGCCCTTGACAGTTTTAAGTTACTTTTTCAAATATTAAAGTAGTATAGTATCACAGAACATATTGTGAGGTTTCACTTACCTTTGCCAAATAACTCTTAAAATGTAAGAGATGAGCTTTATTTGAAAATATCACTTTTTCCAAGAAAAACCACTGTTTCTTTGTGCTCTACACATGAGCACGCTGCAGCAGATCGCTTACAGTAACATAAACTAATGAAAATGCTATTGTTTTTTAAATACTTTTTTTCTTGTTCGTATTCTGTTACCCAAGACCTTCATAAACACAAATGAAGGATCATTTTTCTGATAGCATTTATGAAATGTATTTATAAGACTGTTAGAACGTTGCAGTCAAAATGGCTGCTCATTGGCGTATTAAGGGGGTAGTGAGGCCCTGCTTTTTAAGTGTTAAAATCTTCCTAGAAGGCACAGAGGTTGTGCGGAGGGATGCTGAATTTTGTCACTTTAGCAAGTTTTATGCATATTAAAAATCATAATTTATAGAATTATTCATATGGTTTATATTAAAGGGATTTTAAAATTATTTTAAAAGGGTTTTTAAAATTCAATATTGGTTGTGGTATCCCAGGGGGTCTACCCCGGGGGATGGTAATAGAGGGGAGGTACGTGAGGCGACGTTGGCTCCCTCTGCTGGGCATACGGGAGCTGGGCACCCTGACACGGACAGCTAAGTGGAGGTAATTAGAGGAAAGTGCCAACCAGCCGTGGAGGCTAAATAAAAGGAGCACGATGGCACACAGCGGGAGAGAAGGGAGAGAGACGGACACCAGTTAAGAGAGAGAAGAAAGACATAGCAAAACCTAAGTTATTTCTTTGATATATTTATTTTCTGTCTTAGTAAAGTAGTTTTTTCGGACTAAAACCTCCCTGTCTCTGTGTCAATCTTTGCACGCTCAACCCAACACCCCACGGTTTACCACATGGTGCACAACTTCTACTTAAAATATAAAAAGTCACTTTTTGTGGAACGACCCATGATATATAATTAATTTAAATGTCCCTTCAAAAATGATTTGTTTTAATACCTGTGAATCAATTAGGATGTCATGTAGATCTACATTCACACAGTTAGATATTTCCTCCTCCCAAACTCCATTACTCGAACACCGTCTCTGGGTTTTCCCAATACCATCTTTACACTTCAGCACCGCCGTATAGTCAGCCTTTGCGTTTGACCAGGCACCTTCAGCTTGACAAAATTTTGAATTACCTGTGGAAATAAACAAAGTCTTTGACAATAAGTAAGAAATAGATATTCAAGACATCTTTACAAATTTTCACCATTTAGATGAACAAGAAATAGGGTTCCTTTATAAAAAAAATGTTTTAACCCTTATTTTACCAGGTAAGTTGACTGAACACATTCTCATTTACAGCAACGACCTGGGGAATCGTTACAGGGGAGAGGAGGGGGGGATGAATGAGCCAATTGTAAGCTGGGGATGATTAGGTGACCATGATGGTATGAGGGCCAGATTGGGAATTTAGCCAGGACCCCGGGGTTAACACCCCTACTCTTATGATAAGTACCATGGGATCTTTAGTGACCACAGAGAGTCAGTACACCCGTTTTAACGTCCCATCCGAAAGACGGCACCCTACACAGGGCAATGTCCCCAATCACTGGCCTGGGGCATTGGGATATTTTTTTTTAGGCCAGAGGAAGGGTGCCTCCTACTGACCCTCCAACACCACTTCCAGCAGCATCTGGTCTCCCATCCTGGGACCAACCCTGCTTAGTTTCAGAAGTTCTTCAAGACAATGGTTGAGTTCCAGGTCGACTACATTGAAGCTGCCTGCCAGATCTCACAATACTTGGATAGGATGATAACCACATCATATGATATAGCAATCTGATACCTGGATAGGATGATAACCACATCATATGATATAGCAATCTGATGCCCGACTGAAGTCGATGACGTGTCACACAACCCATGGTTGATGCACTTCAACGTCTGTAATGAAGTCGTCCTGGAACTCAACCAAGAATAAAAGAAATTATACTATACTGAACAAAAATATAAAGTCAACATGTAAAGTGTTGGTACCATGTTTCATGAGCTGAAATAAAATATCCCCAAATGTTTCCATACACACAAAAAGCTTTTTTTTCTCTCAAATTGTGTGTACAAATTTCTTTACATCCCTGTTAATGAACATTTGCCAAGATAATCCATCCACCTGACAGGTGTGGCATATCAAGAAGCTGATTAAACAGGATAATCATTACACAGGTGCACCTTGTGCTGGGGACAATAAAAAGCCACTCTAAAATGTGCAGTTTTGTCACACAACACAATGCCACAGATGTCTCACATTTTGAGGGGCCATGCAATTGTCATGCTGACTGCAGTAATGTCCACGAGAGCTGTTGCCAGAGAATTTAAAGTTAATTTCTCTACCATAAGCCGCCTCCAACGTTGTTTTAGAGAATTTGGCAGTAAGTCCAACCGGCCTCACAACCGCAGACCACGTGTAACCACGCCAGCCCAGGATTGTGGGATTGTCTGAGACCAGCCACCCGGACCGCTGATGAAACTGAGGAATATTTCTGTCTGTAATAAAACCCTTTTGTGGGGAAAAACTCATTCTGATTGGCTGGGCCTGGCTCCCAAGTGGGTGGCCCTGTTCCATCCCAGGCCCACCCATGGCTGCACCCCTGCCCAGTCATGTGAAATCCATAGATTAGGATCTAATACATTATTTAAATTGACTGATTTGCTTATATGAACTGTAACTCAATAGACTGTTTGAAATTGATCCATGTTGCATTTTTATATTTTTGTTCAGTATATTTATCTTAGATTTCACTGAAATTATGCTTGCATTTGTTACCCATTCCAAGAAGATTGGGGTATGCCGCTGAATGTTACTCTACCATTTTAGAGCATAATTGTTCATATGGCAGAATACACTGTTCATGCTGGATAATGGTACTGAAAACCTACTGTAGATAACAGGGATATTGACAGTAGCATTTTTCTCTTGGGACAGGATGTTCATAAATGTACATGTTACAGCTGGCTCTCGTAAACTGTTGCAGCTGACAGTCGTATCAATCCTGTAAATTATGCCATTACTGGTAACATCTGTGGAGGGATAAATTACAAGATATAACTGTCAAATGTGTTCAACTGTGCTCCTAATTGCATTTTAATAGCAACCGTTATAACATACAGTCTTAAACATAGCGTATTAACATGTGAGGACCATGAAGGGCAGAAAATTACCTTGTTGTTCATTTAATGGAGATTCAGTGTTGGTGGAATTCCATGTCACAGTATAGTTTTCAGTGCTATTCTTAATTTCACATTGAACTCTGACAAAGATTCTAGAATTTGCATTATCTATCTTGTAACAGTCTGGAAATTGGGGCGTGCTACTAATGTCAATTTGTGGCAGGAGCGCTATGTCTAGCGTTGCACTGGCTTTGTGGTTTATGGTCACATTGGATGATATTGGATTGAAGACACACGTGTACAGCCCTGCAGTTAAATGAAAATGAAAAGAAGAGAAACATGTTTTACTGTTTTATCTTACAATGAGTTAGTCTGTGTGACTCAAGACCACGTTAGCCCACTGACTTAAAGCCTAGGCATTAGTTATGGGAGCTAGCAGAAGTCCTCAGCCGACTCACTCATCATAAGAGTACAATTCACCCAACAAACTCCACTTCACAAACCGTAGGCCTATATCTGCACAAACCTTTCAGCACAGAGAAAAACTATGAAAATTGCATGAATATGTGCAAATAATGAATGTGTCCCAAATAGCAACCTTTACCTTTGCACTACTTATGACCAGGTCCTGTAAGTAATAACGTGCCATTTAGAACACACACACTATCTAATTGGCCCTGTGACCTGTCCTATCATCTTCTACTACACCATACAAAATAACAGATAACACATACCTTCCCAGATCTCCGTTGCGTGTTTGAGGTAAATTGTAGTGCTCTTGCTAGTGGGCATCACTGTAGCATCAGTACCTGTTGTTATGTCAAATGTTTTATTATCACTCCTTTTCAAAACCCATTCAATTGGTTTCATGTCGTCCTTGGTTTGGCAGAGAATTGACTGGTTAGAATCATATTTTACCGGGCCTTCTGGTACTGTGATCTCAACAACGCCTGTAAGAGAAAAGTACACAGAATATTTAGTAGCTTCTCACCTCTCCACCATGCTAGCGGATATGTGGTGAGCTGTGCATCACCATAGGGTGCTACTACACATTGGTGGTGGAAGAGGTGAGTTTCCCCCCCTTTACTATGTAACACTCTTTGAGCTCTGGAGAAAGAGCTTTAGAAATGGTTTCAAGTTTTATCAGTCGTATGTTCAGGATACACATTGTATACACCGTCCAATGAAAAGCTTACTTGCAGGTTCCTTCTGGACAATGCAACAACAATAAGAAATAACAAAATATTATAATACGAAGACAAAGAAAAAGGCTCAGTAGAATAGAATAAACAATTTAGCATAAGTATAATACAGGAGCAGTATGCCTTTGTTAAACTTTGCCCTGTGTAGCCCTCCCTGTGTCCCTACTAGCTTGGCCCACTTAGCTCCACTGTGAGGCCACTAATGCATCCCCCTCTCCACCGTCCATTTCTCAATAAATCACTTTTAGACGATACACCAGAAGAAGAAAATAAAATAAGAAAATAAACCACGACTTTGATAAATGTAAACTTTTTAAAATAGCATTTCCAAAACAAACCCTACAAAAAAATGAAACAACTATTATTGTCAGAGGTTGCGCTCAACCCCACCTGCCTCGAGCCGCCCAGGCTGGCATGGAACAGAGCGCACCCACAAACTCCAAGGTCAGTAGGCCCCACAGCCTATGCTGTCTCCAGCAGATCTTAAGACCCATCCAACTTGGGGATTTTTTTTTAACAAAAAATAAACATCTAATCTTCACTAAATAAACAAAAACAGGTTATGTGTTTCAGGTAATAGCCCTTACATCCCTTCATTACAACTCTAAGTCAATTCTCTATCATGCAACAACAAAAATATTAATCAAGATACAGAGAGAACAAGACAGAAGGAACAAAATACATAGGCCTACAGTGTATTCGGAAAGTATTCAGACCCTTGTTACGTTACAGCCTTATTCTAAAATGTATTAAATAAAAACATTTCCTCAGCAATCTACACACAAGACCCTATAATGACAAAGAGAAAACAGTTTTTTTGATTTTTTTTTAAATAGAAATGTCTTATTTACATAAGTATTCAGACCCTTTGCTATGAGCTCAGGTGAATCCTGTTTCCATTGATCATCCATGAGATGATTCTACAACTTAATTGGAGTCCACCTGTGGTAAATTCAATTGATTGGACATGATTTGGAAAGGCACACACCTGTCTATATAAGGTCCTAAAGTTGACAGTGCATGTCAGAGCAAAAATCAAGCCATGAGGTCGAAGGAATTGTCTGTAGAGCTCCAAGACAGGATTGTGTTGAGGCACAGATCCGGGGAAGGGTACCAAAACATTTCTGCAGTATTGAAGGTCTCCAAGAACATAGTGGCCTCCATCATTCTTAAATGGAAGAAGTTTGGAACCAACAAGACTCTTCCTATAGCTAGCCACCCGGCCAAACTGAGCAATCGGGGGAGAAGAGCCTTGGTCAGGGATTGTGACCAAAAACCCGGTGGTCCCTCTGACAGAGCTCTAGAGTTCCTCTGTGGAGATGGGAGAACCTTCCAGAAGGACAACCATTTCTGCAGCACTCCACCAATCAGTCCTTTCTGGTAGAGTGGTGAGACGGAAGCCACTCCTCAGTAAAAGAAACATGACAGCCGCTTGGAGTTTGCCAAAAGGAATCTAAAGACTCTCAGACCATGAGAAACAAGATTGTCTGGTCTGATGAAACCAAGATTGAACTCTTTGCCCTGAATGCCAAGCTTCACAGCTGGAGGAAACCAGGCACCGCTCAGCACCTGGCCAATACCATCCCTACGGTGAAGCATGGTGGTGGCAGTATCGTGCTGTGGGGATGTTGTTCAGCGGGCAGGGACTGGGAGACTAGTCAGGATCAAGGGAAAGATTATTATTATATATATTTTTACCTTTATTAAACTAGGCAAGTCAGTTAAGAACAAATTGTTATTTACAATGACGGCCTACCCCGGCCAAACCCTCCATTAACCCAGACGTCGCAGGGCCTATTGTGCGCCGCCCTATGGGACTCCTGATCACAGCCAGTTGTGGTACAGCCTGGTATAGAACCAGGGTCTGTAGTGACACCTCTCGCTGCGCCACTCGGGAGCCCAAGACGCACAGAGTATATCACAGACCTGCTCCAGAGCGCTCAGGGCCTCAGACTGGGGCGAAGGTTCACCTTCCAACAGGACAACGACCCTAAGCACACAGCCAAGACAACACAGGAGTGGCTTCGGGACAAGTCTCTGAATGTCCTTGAGAGGCCCAGCCAGGGCCCAGACTTGAACCCGATCGAACATCTATGGAGAGACCTGAAAATAGCTGTTCAACGACGCTCCCCATCCAACCTGACAGAGCTTGAAATGATCTGCATAGAAGAATGGGAGAAACTCCCCAAATACATATCAAATCAAACTTTATTTGTCACATGCGCCGAATACAACAAGTGTCGACCTTACCGTGAAATGCTTACTTACAAGCCCTTAACCAACAGTGCAGTTCAAGAAGAGTTAAGAAAATATTTACCAAATAAACTAAAGTAAAAAATAAAACAATTATAAAAAGTAACACATTAACATAACAAGAACGAGGCTATATACAGGGGGTACCGGTACCGAGTCAGTGTGCGGGGGTACAGGTTAATTGAGGTAATTTGTACATGTAGGCAGGGGTGAAGTGACTATGCATAGATAATAAACAGCGAGTAGCAGCAGTGTACAAAACAAATGGGGGGGGGGGGGGGGGGGGGTCATTTGATGAATTGTTCAGAAGTCTTATGGCTTTGGGGGTAGAAGCTGTTAAGGAGCCTTTTGGTCCTAGACTTTGCGCTCCGGTTCTCCTTGCCGTGCATTAGCAGAGAGAATAGTCTATGACTTGAGTGACTAGAGTCTCTGACAATTTTATGGCCTTTCCTCTGACACCTCCTATTATATAGGTCCTGGATGGCAGGAAGCTTGGTCCCAGTGATTTACTGGGCCATACGCACTACCCTCTGTAGCGTCGTACGGTCAGATGCCGAGCAGTTGCCATACCAGGCGGTGATGCAACCGGTCAGGATGCTCTCAATGGTGCAGCTGTAGAACTTTTTGAGGATCTGGGGACCCATGCCAAATCTTTTCAGTTTCCAAAGGGGGAAAAGGTGTTGTCGTGCCCTCTTCACGACTGTCTTGGTGTGTTTGGACCATGATAGTTTGTTGGTGATGTGGACACCAAGGAACTTGAAACTCTCGACCTGCTCCACTACAGCTCCATTGATGTTAATGGGGGCCTGTTTGGCCCGCCTTTTCCTGTAGTCCACGATCAGCTCCTTTGTCTTTCTCACATCAAGGGAGAGGTTGTTGTCCTGGCACCACATTGCCAGTTCTCTGACCTCCTCCCTATAGGCTGTCTCATCACTGTCGGTGATCAGGCCTACCACTGTTGTGTCGTCAGCAAACTTAATAATAGTGCTGGAGTCGTGTTTGGCCGTGCAGTCGTGGGTGAACAGGGAGTACAGGAGGGGACTAAGTACACACCCCTGAGGGGCCCCAGTGTTGAGGATCAGCGTGGCAGACGTGTTGTTGCCTATCCTTACCACCTGGAGGTGGCCTGTCAGGAAGTCCAGGATCCAGTTGCAGAGGGAGGTGTTTAGTCCCAGGGACCTTAGCTTAGTGATGAGCTTCGTGGGCACTATGGTGTTGAACGCTGGGCTGTAGTCAATGAACAGCATTCTCACATAGGTGTTATTTTTGTCCAGGTGGGAAAGGGCAGTGTGGAGTACAATTGAGATTGCGTCATCTGTGGATCTGTTGGGGCGGTATGCGAATTGGAGTGGGTCTAGGGTATCTGGGAGGATGCTGTTGATGTGAGCCATGACCAGCCTTTCAAAGCACTTCATGGCTACCGACGTGAGTGCTACGGGGTGGTAATCATTTAGGCAGGTTACCTTCGCTTCCTTTGGCACAGGGACTATGGTGGTGTGCTTGAAACATGTAGGTATTACAGACAGTCAGGGAGAGGTTGAAGATGTCAGTGAAGACACTTGCCAGTTAGTCCGCGCATGCTTTGAGTACACGTCCTGGTAATCCATCTGGCCCCGCGGCTTTTTGAATGTTGACCTGTTTAAAGGTCTTGCTCACATCGGCTACCGAGAGCGTTATCACACAGTCATCCAGCACAGCTGGTGCTCTAGTGCATGCTTCAGTGTTGCTTGCCTCGAAGCGAGCATAAAAGGCATTTAGCTCGTCTGGGCAGCTTGCGTCTGGATTTCTCTTTGTAGTCAGTAATAGTTTTCAAGCCCTGCCACATCCTACGCGCATCAGAGCCGGTGTAGTAGGATTCAATCTTCATCCTATTTTGACGCTTTGCTTGTTTGATGGTTCGTCTGAGGGCATAGCGGGATTTCTTAGAAGCGTCCGGATTAGTGTCCCACTCCTTGAAAGCGGCAGCTCTAGCCTTTAGCTCGATGCGGATATTACCTGTAATCCATGGCTTCTAGTTGGGATATGTACGTACGGTCTCTGTGGGGATGATGTTGTCGATGCACTTATTGATGAAGCCGTTGACTGAGGTGGTATACTCCTCAATGCCAGTGGATGAATCCCGGAACATATTCCAGTCTGTGCTAGCAATGCAGTCCTGTAGCGTAGCATCTGCATCATCTGACCACTTTCGTATTGAGCGAGTCACTGGTACTTCCTGCTTTAGTTTTTGCTTGTAAGCAGGAACCAGGAGGATAGAATTATGGTCAGATTTTCCAAATGGAGGGCGGGAGGAGAGATTTGTGTGCATCTCTGTGTGTGGGGTAAAGGTGGCCTAAAGTTATTTTTTCCTCTGGTTGCACATGTGACATTCTGGTAAAAACTTTGTAAAACTGATTTAAGTTAGCCTGCATTAAAGTCCCCGGCCACTAGGAGCGCCGCTTCTGGTTGAGCATTTTCTTGTTTGCTTATGGCCTTATAAAGTTGGCTGAGTGCGATGTTAGTGCCAGCATCGGTCTGTGGTGGTAAATAGACTGCTACGAATAATATAGATGAGAACTCTCTTGGTAAATATTGGGATCTGCAACTTATTATAAGGTACTCTACCTCAGGCAAACAATACCTCAAGATTTCTTTAATATTAGACATCGCATGCGAAGCTTGTAGCATCATACCCAAAAAGACTTGAGGCTGTAATCGCTGCCAAAGTACTGAGTAATGTGATATTTCAGTTTTTTTATTTTTATACATTTGTAACAATTTCTAAAACCTGTTTTTGCTTTGTCATTATGGGGTATTGTGTGTAGATTGATAAGGGGGAAAGCAATTTAATACATTTTAGAATAAGGCTGTAACGTAACAAAATGTTGAAAAAGTGAAGAGGTCTGAATACTTTCTGAATGCATACTTACTGAATGCACTGTATCAAGCATCCCAGAGTAGGAATGCTGATCTAGGATCAGGTCCCCTTGTTCATATAATATTATTAATTGACTGTGTTCATACAGTCAGACCAATTCTAATATTTTGTCACTAATTGGTTCATTTGATCAAGCAGATTAGCTCTTTTGCCACTAATTGGGCAATTTGAGAAACAAGGTCAGAATTGGCTTCCTGTGTAAACACAGCCATTGTGATCTAAAAGGTCATACTGATCCTAAATCAGCACTCATACTGTGAGATGCTTGATACATACGGCCCCCGATGTAGCTAGCCCCTGATTTAGATAGACATACCTGCTGTCTCTAGCGTGAACGTAGAATTCAGTATTTTTTCCAATTCTGCTGTTTTTCTTGCAAGGACATCAGCTAAAACGTTGTTGAGGTTCATCTCAAAAGCAACGATGACACTACCACGACTTAAAGCAAAAACAAGGGACAAGATCAGGTCTACGGTATGTCGATCCCACAAAAAATGTAACATCATTTGTAAACAAGCTGAATTACCTGAACCCTGTGATGCGTATGTCGTCAAATGAATTCAATGTACTGTACACCCTTTTCAGCTAAAAGGAAAAAAAGTGTTTGCATATAAAAAACAAATTAAGAATGATCATGCACATAGATCTGTGAAGAGTATATTGTCAACATAGTTTAATATGGTATTTGCAATAACATATCTAAATAACATATCTCCCTTTAAATTATAATTCCTGTCTTCATTCTGTGTGTGTCATTAAAACATTGTAGTAAACCATTCCCATATTTTAAACTATTTTTATATTTACAGTGTAAATTTGACACATACCATTGGCAATAATTTTCCAAGTAACGTTTGATATTCAACAGAGTTTGGATTGCTGTAACTTTCAAAATATACCTCTCCAGGTATGTTAAGTTGTCCAGTGACAGTAACTGTGAATAAAAGAGATCATTATTTGCAATGTGTACTGGGCCTTTTGCATTCTGTCTTTGAACTGGCTTGTGGAAAATGCAAACTGTTGACGGACTGGTATGTTTGATTATGTACACATTTTTGGATTAACACACACACACGCACACGCACACACACACACACAGAATACCTCTTGTTTCAGGGAGACACATTGGGTTTGTTTTTGTGGTTTCAAATGTGCAGTTTTTTTGTTTACAACAGTCAGGTGAAGACTGACACACTGCAACACTCCAGATATGCCCTGGTGTGCATTTGCACAGAGTTTTGTTTTGAACAGGGACACAATCTGTTGAAATAATTTGAATACATCATTTTAGCCATTTTTACCCCAAAATAAATCAAATGGAAATCAAATGAAAATGAAGGGAACACAATGTGTAGGCACATATAGAGTTTGCTTTATATAGGCCTATACTGAATAGACACTGGGTTAGACTTGTGTGTGTTTTTAATGAAATGTTTCCCATGTTAGAGTATTTGATACTGCATTAGTTAACCAGCTACAGTATTGCATACATATTTACCTGTTGTAACTTTAAGGGTGTCAACACTCACAGGATTGTCCATTCTAAAAGATTTGAGTATAGCATCAGTAACATTGTCCGGTATGGACGCCTCAGTCCTCAGTACCACATAGTAGACTTTTGTTGAGTTGTCTGAAACATGCAAAACACCATGCAAAACATACTGTAAAAATAGATGATGTAAAGTTTGAAGTACTGTACAAGGAATTCAGAGTAAGAGCAGGCATGCAAATGATAAATTGTCAGATGCTCACTGTTTACCTATACCTCTATCAGCAGCACTATGTCATGATTATGGAATCCTGTCACATTACTGTGTTACCTATATGGCAGGGTTGGGGTCAATTTAATTTATATTCAGTCAAATGCTTCCTGAATTAACTGAATCTAAATGGAATTGACCCCAACAACCCTTGTGGCACCTTCATTTCTGGATTGCTTCCAGACTATAGATTATGTCCCAGATGATACTTGGAGCCTAGCCTCCTACAACCAGACTGATCTGACAAGCTCGGGAGATCAGTCTGGTTGTAGGAGGCTACCTGCAGCCATCCCTCACTGAAAGTAGTGCACAGGTTAGGGTAGTGGATCAAAAGGGAATAGGGTTAGGGTAGTGGAGCAAAAGGGAATAGGGTTAGGGTAGTGGACCAAAAGCGAATAGAGTTAGGGTAGTGGACCAAAAGGGAATAGGGTTAGGGTAGTGGACCAAAAGTGAATAGGGTTAGGGTAGTAGGCCAAAAGGGAATAGGATTAGGGTAGTGGACCAAAAGGGAATAGGGTTAGGGTAGTGGACCAAAAGGGAATAGGGTTAGGGTAGTGGGCCAATAGGGAATAGGATTAGGGTAGTGGACCAAAAGGGAATAGGGTTAGGGTAGTGGACCAAAAGGGAATAGGGTTAGGGTAGTGGGCCAATAGGGAATAGGATTAGGGTAGTGGACCAAAAGGGAATAGGGTTAGGGTAGTGGGCCAATAGGGAATAGGATTAGGGTAGTGGACCAAAAGGGAATAGGGTTAGGGTAGTGGACCAAAAGGGAATAGGGTTAGGGTAGTGGGCTAAAGGGTGCCATTTGGGAGGTAGACATAGTCTTTAAAATAGGGAAAAATGTAAATGAATTTACCATTTGCAGAGACCTGAGCAACAGCAACAAAAACACATCACATTAGTACTCAAGTACATATGTTCAGCAGGAACAAACCAGAAAGATACATTATAGAATTATTATGGAATCGGGCCATTTTTCAAGTTTGTAATTAAGTATTTGGTTTGCTACAAACATATAGCTGAAATCTTGACCAACCTTGTTGCAAGTTAGTCCTAGAAAATATAAAAGAATGAAAGTCTTCATTTTGTAACCTTCAGATGGAGACAGAGATAGAAATGGCAGTTGGTGTACAGCACAAACACAGTTGAAAGTCATTTACATTCCATCCCAACAAGATAACGGCCAGTGGAACTGTCAATACTTGGATAAACCCATGTTCACTTGGGAGTTGTTTTTCCACTGGTGTTACATTGAATAAATAAAGTAACACATGCACACAACAAATTCTTGACAGACTTACTGGTATAACAAATGTTTGATTATTTACCCATTTTGGATTACACACACACACACACACACACACACACACACACACACACACACACACACACACACACACACACACACACACACACACACACACACACACACACACACACACACACACACACACACACACACACACACACACACACACACACACACACACACACAGAGATATTAATCTGGACCTAATCATGAAATGGAATGAATTATTATTCACAGGGTTAATAAAGGCACAATCGGTTTCAATGTCCTACTGTTCAATGGTCCATTCATTAAAATGTAGGTTAATATCCCCACATAATTAAATAGAAGGGCGATTCCAGCATTATGGACATTACATTTGTATGCAAAATCACAAATGTAATGTCACACAGAATGAAACTTTTGAAGTGTGTGTCTATAGTACCCCTGGGGTGAGTGTATACCAATGGAGGCTGGTGGGAGGAGCTATAGAGATATATCTCCATATGTTTGATGTGTTTGATACCGTTCCATAAATTCCATTCCAGATATTACAATGAGTCCTATAGCTACTCCCACCAGCTTCCACTGGTATACCCTGTATATGCCCCAAAAAGTGGATTTCTAAATATTGGCATGTTGGAGAAATATAACCACCACAAAACTTATTGAAACAGAAAATGTGTAGGTCAACTTTACAAATGTTGACCATACAAAATACAGTAGACAAGGGATCTTTTTGTGTCGGTAAAATGAATTATGCGAGAAATGTTGGTGGAAACACTTTTATGCGCAAATATTGACATAACAACCATCAAATGGAAGTAAGTCACGCGATGACATGATGTCTGGTCCTCTCACTACAACTCGTCGGGAAAGCGTGCAGATTATTAGGCTATATATGAAATACATTATGATGAATTTAACAGGGTGGTGAAAATGCAAGGTGATGAGCTTGATGCTCCTTTCCAATAAATATTGAGGGTCTTATTCTGGTGACATGCTCATCGATGCTTGGCTGCCGTTTGAAAAATAAAAATAGACTTTCAATAATAATCTCATCATGTAGGCTCTCCTACCCGCTCTGTATCTGCAAACTGACAGGTAGAGCGCTGTCACCACCTGGCCATAGAGAGGGTTTTATTCTCTATTTTGGTTAGGCCAGGGTGTGACTAGGGTGGGCATTCTATGTCCTTTTTCTATGTTTTGTATTTATTTGTTTTGGCCTGGTATGGCTCTCAATCAGGGACAGCTGTACATCGTTGTCGCTGATTGGGAGCCATACTTAGGTAGCCTGTTTTCCTTTGGGTTTTGTGGGTGGTTGATTTCTGTTTTGTGTTGCTTACCTGACAGAACTGTTTGGCTGTCGGTTTCTGTTTCTCTGTTTATGTGTTCTCGGTAAAATAAATGCATGATGAGCACTAACCACGCTGCACCTTGATCTACTCCTTCAGACGGCCGTTACAAGCGCAGTGCCAATACCAGAGTGGGCACACGCTATTTAGGTGAAAATGCCCGAAAAGCCAATGTTTGGAGGATATATTGGCACAGGTGTTTTTAGGCCCCTCAAAACACTGCTTTTTATAGTGGAGATCAAGTTTATAAATTGCCTGGCTGGGCTGATGAGACAGCGGATTGAGCAGTCAGATGGAACAGAGTAAATAGGCATTTTAACATAATAGATGTATCAGGCTGTAACTTGTAGAATAGACACAGGCTGGAATGTGGTTTTAACCAATCAGCATTCAAGATTAGACTCATCCTTTGTTTAAATGCCTATAACACATTTTTTTGTGAGAAACCTATTAGTAGAGTTGCAAATGCAATGGAAACCCATTTAACTTATATTCTTTTGTGGGGAGGGGATTTAAAAAAAAATATGTATGTGCACTATGTCATCGCGCACAGCTTTTTATCTGCAACAACTCAATTTGATGGGAAAATGGGCATAGTTTTTATAAAGATTTCTGAATATTCACATGGAAATCTATTGCCAATTGGATGGAAACCTAGCTACTAATGGTCAAAATTAATGCAATTTCCAACTTAAATGTTTCAAATATTGCCTGAACTCCCACATATAGACCTTAAGGATAATTATGAACGTGGCTTCATTTGGAAATTACTACATTTATTTGTACATGCTCAAGTTGACCTTCCCACAAAATCGGCCAGAACTAGAATTATATGACCTCTATGAACATAACATTGATTCTTGAAGAATATAAAAAGTGCAGAAGCAGTTATACTGAATATAATTCAGAATGAGTTGAGAATACAGAATGATTAACACCAACCTCTTCTCCATGATTCCCCCGATAAATATAATCAAAATATTAACATTAATATTTTAAGAATATAAAAAATGCAGAAGCAGTTACACTGGATAGAATTGAGAATATGAAGAGTACCTACCTCTCTTCCTTGTCTCCCTCGAAAGTATCATCAAAATATGAATCAGCAAGCGAGGTGAAGCACACCATCCATTCCTGAGCAGACTTGTAAGTCTGAGAGTAACTTCAGGTTGATATGCTGTTTTTGAGAGCCATAGAAAACATGAAACTGTAAACCAAAACGTCCCCTGTCCATTTGCATCAGAGAGGCCACATTATGAAAAGTAGATATGCAAAGTGATGATGTAGGCCCACGTGCATCATTCCCTAATATGTTTATCATTATAGAACCCTGTGCTTGTTGAAGCAAACTGCAATTTGCATAGTCCACACCAAGTGCAGTAGGTCTAACCTTTTCTGAGTCAAGATCACTTTCGCAGTCAATCAGCAAGCTGAGATCTACTGCCCAGATTTTATTTTTAACATGACTTAAATGTTTTTACATTAACCTAATAAAACCAGTTCTGTAGGAATTAGTTTTGTGCAGTATGCCTAATACATTATCACAGCATATTGGCTATATGCCTGTCCTGACAATATTGTTCTTCTCAGACCATATTATATTTCAAAACTCGAGCTTTGATAACAAAATAGATCAGTTGATGTAGCATTTGCAAGGCACAGCTGAGCATTAAAGCAAAATAATTTGCAAATAATGTGCTTTTTATTTTACTGGACTGGTGGTACCTGCATCTGATGTTCATGGTGCTTTCAAAACAACTGGGAACTGAAGAAACAAGGCAAATCAAAGCGATTTTTCCCAGTCGGACATCGTTTTATTCCGAGTTCCCAGATGTCTTGAACGCACTGAAGTCGGAAGTCCGAGTTCCAAGTTCCCAGTTGTTTTGAATACGGCATTAGTCTCATTAGGGGGAGGGAGAGAGCAGCAGAGGGTCCACCTCTCACTGTCCCGCCTCTCTCCTTCCTTTCCTCCAGTGAAACTGACCAGAGAGGACACGGTGTTCAACCTAATTGCGAAACTCGAGTCGCACCGCATCCGTCTTTGTCTCATACACAAATTCATCTTGTTTCTATGACCAGAGAAAGGGAAATATTCCTCGATATTAAAATAGATACGACGAGCTGCTAATAACAATAAAAACGCAGGGATGTCGATACACGTGGCCAGTAATTAATTTTAGCTACAGCGCCAGTGGTACTATGGAGAAGTGCGCTTTATGTTTTGTAATAGTGTCGAATAAAAACTGAATCATGAACTCACTCATAAAAGCAGCAGCGCATTGCTTTATTATTTGACAGTCTCACTCGGATCATGTTTTTTTATTTTAATTTTAAATTATGACATTTCGTGTAGGCTACACTTCGCTTGAAGTTGTATGTCCTGGGATTTGGGATATTGGCCAGCGCAGCGGAGTTTTTTTTCTCCAGACAAATTAAAAAGTAAAACACGTATACCTTTATTTAACTAGGCATGTCAGTTAAGAACAAATTCGTAATTACAATGACGGCCTAACAACAACGCTGGGCCAATTGTGCGTCGCCCTATAGGACTCCAAATCACGGCCGGTTTTAATACAGCCTGGAATCGAACCAGGGTCTGTAGTAACGCCTCTAGCACTGAGATGCAGTGCCTTGAACATGGGGCATTAGACCACTGCGCCACTCGGGAGCCCGCCCGGTGCGCACGGCTTCTGGATTAAGTGCAAATACCGGCAACAGCTCAACACGAATTTTAAAAAAGGAGCGCAAGCCTTAATCGTTAGCTTTTCTACAGAAATGTTTGGTGATCGATTAGGAAAGGCTTGAAGATCGAACACTTGGTGACCACTGGCCTAGGGCGTCTAGGCCCCTTATTTTATAACTCGTTCTCCAACCAATATGCATCAATTGAGGAGCATGAATTGAAGTGAATAGGAAATTGAGTTACTCTTGCGAGGACAGTGGAAGTTGATAAAATGTATTTTTTTAAAACCCAGAGCAATGGCCTTCATCTGGATTTTACACACACACCCGCCACCCACACAAAAACAGGCTTTCTATGGGTTTAGGGACCAATCACAATTGGAAAGCAAAACAAAATCCGGATGAAGGCCAACACGCTGTCTTACCATTAACAATAAAGAAGCTCTGTTATCAACTTCCACTGTCCAAGACTTGCTGAATTTCCTCTTTATTGAAATAACACAATGAATGATACAGATCAGGGTTTTATTATTCACTAGATGCTTGGCCGTTATTTAGGACGACTTGTTTAACTGATCAATGGGGGTGCAATGATTCTCACAATGTGCCAAATATGTACTGAAACCCTGCATCATATTTAACCAATATTCTGGCAAATCGGTTAAATAAGTCTGTGAGAGGACTACTGTGAATTTCTGGGTTCGAATCACGTGTTCGTTCACTCGTCAGAACGTTGCCGAGCAACTTGATACAGCAACTGCCAGTGCTTCCAAACCAAGTCCACGGATCTCTTGTTGCACTTTGTTGATGAACAATAAGATAGCTAGCTAACCACTTGAACAGTTCATACAGAAAATGCTGCGAATTATTTGAGAATATCAACTTCTGACATTTTGATGTTGAGCCTGGCAGTTGATAATGGAGGTAAGTAGCTAGCAAGAGCTGTCAGTTAGCTGCTTATGATGTTTTCATTCATGATGAATTACACATTTAGCTAGCAACTGCGTTACCCTTATACTGTCAGGGTTGGGTAGGTTACTTTGTAAATGTAATCCGTTACAATTACTAGTTACATGTGCAAAATTGTAATCAGTAACGTAACGTTTGGCTTAGTGAAGACATCAAAACTAGGAAATAACACATATGGAATCATGTAGTAAACCAAAAAGTGTTAAATCAAAATATATTTTATATTTGAGATTCTTCAAGTAGCCACCCTTTGCCTTGATGACAGCTTTGCACACTCTTGGCATTCTCTCAACCAGCTTCATGAGGTAGTCACCTGGAATGCATTTCAATTAACAGGTGTGCCTTGTTAAAAGTTAATTTGTGGAATTCCTTTCCTTCTTAATGCGTTTGAGCCTATAAGTTATGTTGTAACAAGGTAGGGGTGGTATACAGAAGATAGCCCTATTTGGTAAAATACCAAGTCCATATTAAGGCAAGAACAGCTCAAATAAGCAAAGAGAAATGACAGTTCATCATTACTTTAAGACATGAAGGTCAGTCAATCCGGAGTTCAAGAACTTTGAAAGTTTCTTCAAGTGCAGTAGCAAAAACCATCGCTATGATGAAACTGGCTCTCATGAGGGCCGCCACAGGAAAGGAAGACCCAGAGTTACCTCTGCTGAGGATAAGTTCATTAGAGTTACCAGCCTCAGAATTTGCAGCCCAAATGCTTCACAGAGTTCAAGTAACAGACACATCTCAATATCAACCGCCGTGTCTTTGTGAGACGCAGAGTAGGTGAACGGATGATCTCCGCATGTGTGGTTTCCACCGTGAAGCATGGAGGAGGAGGTGTGAGGGTGCATTGCTGGTGACATGTCAGTGATTTATTTTGAATTCAAGGCACACTTAACCAGCATTGCTACCACAGCATTCTGCAGCGATATTCCATCCCTTCTGGTTTGTGCTTAGTGGGACTATCATTTGTTTATCAACAGGACAATGACCCAACACACCTCCAGGCTGTGTAAGGGCTATTTGACCAAGAAGGAGAGTGATGGAGTGCTGCATCAGTTGACCTGGCCTCCACAATCACCGACCTCAAACTATTGAGATGGTTTGGACCGCAGAGTGAAGGAAACGCAGCCAACAAGTGCTCAGCATATGTGGGAACTCCTTCAAGACTGCTGGAAAAGCATTCCAGGTGAAGCAGGTTGAGAGAATGCCAAGAGTGTGCAAAGCTGCCATCAAGGCAAAGGGTGGCTACTTTGAAGAATCTCAAATATAAAATATATTTTAATTTAACACTTTTTTGGTGACACCGTGTGTTATTTCATAGTTTTGATGTCTTCACTATTATTCAACAAGGTAGAAAATAGTAAAAATAAAGAAAAACCCTTGAATGAGTAGGTGTGCTAAAACTTTTGACTGGTAGTGTAGGTGTGTCCAAACTTTTGACTGGTACTGTATGTTACCAAATGCAGGATAAATCAATGTTAAAGTTTACATAGCTGGCCATATATAGAAGTTACATTTTACTTTATGGGTTGGCTATGTAGGCTTCTTCTAACCCATCGCTTTCTACTACATATAATTATACTATTAAGTGATATCTTTACATTAAAATCCAAAGTCTATTGGAATTCCAGTCATTCCAATAAATGTTATACCCCTTGATCTTCAAGAATAAGACTTGGAAATATGGACACACAGATTGCCCTTTTAAGTCTATCAAAACTGTGCGAGTTTGAGCATGTGTCCATTAGGCCTATGGATTTTTATTGTTAACAGCATGAATTAGATTGAGAAATAAAAGCCCCACTTTTATTCCATAGGTTGGGATCCGCAATATGCAGCTGTTGCAAGAGTGCATTTTTCACTGGCTGTCCACAGGTTTCAAAAACAATGATTGATTGGCAGCTTAAACTTCTTGAATTCAACCATTATTGGGTTCAAATATACATTCAGATTTGTGAACAGCCATCCACAACAACCACAATCCGTAAGGCGCAAATAGCTAAATGAGAGAGCAGCAGTGTGATTCACATTAGTGCGCTATGTAGATATCAATAGTAAAATGATATACGTATTGCTATAGACTACACCACTGCTGTCATCCTTACCTCCAAGCGTTTTTCAAGTTGGATCATCTTTGGATGCCGACAGCAGTCTCAGACATAGCTTGAACTGTAGCCTACAAAAGCCCATTTCTGCTCTTTTCCCGCGATCCATCAAACACATTTGGTGTGTCATCATAGTGGTCTCTGACTTGCATCTTTTTTCAATTCTGATTTGCATGTCATTGAGAAAACAGAAGTGTCAAAGATTTTTTTTTCGCAAACAACCTTTCTGAATGTAAAAGTAATCCTCGAAGTAATCATCAAATTTTTAAAAAGTATCTATAATCTGATTACAATATTTTTGCTGCTAACGTAAGGGATTACAGTTGCCGGTTTTTGTAATCCCTTACATGTAACGGATTACATGTAATCCATTACTCCCCAACCCTGATACTGTAACATGTATCCCATGGATCTGGCTAACTAATGACATAGTCTTCTAGTTTATGTCATTATAACGCTAGCTAATGTGAGATTTTCAGCATCTGACGGTTTCAAACTTCCAGCAGACTCCAGGCTCTTCTTCAGGAAAAGGATCCAATGAACTTCCACCAAGGATTGATACTTTACTTCACAGGAAGAATGTCAAGGAAAAAGAAGAGAGTTACATTTCTATGTAAGTTTGTCAATTATATAGCAAAGTGGTATTTTGAATTCAATAAGAAACGTAGCTACTTGTCAGTATGGATTTGAATTTTTTTGTCATTTTTACAGGTTACTAAAGAAAAACAAACATGTCAACAGATCATGCATAAAATTTTGTAAATTATCAGGTGTGGGAGAATCTCCCCCTGAAAATGCACTATCATCAAATGTGTCCAGGTCTCCTTTACATGGAAGGAACATTAAGAAAAGTGAGTCTCATCCTCATTTGTTGTATTTTAATGGATTTTGTAAGCAAAATCATTGTGCGCGCAACATTTCTGTTTCTCTAGGTGGCTGCTTGTTCCAGCCCAGCAAGCAGGAGCCACTGTGTCTGAAAAGAGGGGTCATTGAACCAATTAAACACTTGTGTAAAGCCTCAATGATCCCCGACACATGGAACTACAAAGGAAAGAGAGTGAAAGACGTCCGCTTCGATGCAAAAGGTAGATTACCCCGAAACAGCTACACGGAACTGGTTGATTAAGCTTTTTTGCTGCACTTAGCTTTTTTTTTTAATGTAGGCTATTCTGTACATAGCCTACATGTCAGGGTGAGGACATTAGACGTAGCATAATTATTGTACATTGTTGGTTCTCAACAGAGCCTGACAATGACTGTGTTGTGAGCCACATAATCAGATTGAGAGAAAAACTGGGCTGGTCCACTGAGATTCCTGACAGGAGAATAGCAAAAGCATGCCCACAAAACATACAGGTTGGTTTACACCATTTTAGCTACTAGCCTATATGATCAATTGATGTGAACTTTATCATTGAGTCTCTGCAGTCCACAATTTATATATATATATATATATATATATATATATATATATATATATATATATATATATATATATATATATATGTATATGTATGTGTGTATAACAGTTAAATTGTGTTATTTTTTAAAATACACTAGAGATATTTTGTCATCATTGGCATACGTCTTCATAATCAATACATAATATTTTAATCAATGCATATCTAACTTCCTTATGGATGTTGTGCAGGAAATCCCTGAGGAGACTAAAAAGGATCCTGGAGAGTATGTGTACTGTCTGATGAGGAACAGAGGTGACCTCAAGATCCAGCCCAACCCCTATGATCTTCAGGTGGTTTCTGTCCAGACAGCTAAACAGAGCTGTCAGTACTGGACCGTTAGCGCTTCATGCATATTCAAGGTCAGTTCAACTAGTTCACCGTTGAATTGTTAAACGTTGGTGAAAATACATAGGGTGCGTTTGTAAATTCACTCTGGCTATCTACTCCGATTTCAGAGCACTCTCGTCTGAGTATGCCAGAGAGCAGAATAACTGATGAATTTACGAATGCTCAACACCCGTTGAATATGGCCGGTGTCAGTAAACGTCGGCAAAAAAGTGTAATTAAAATGTTGCCAGCAGAACAGTTACTGTCACCAACCCTCTAGATAACATGAAAACACCCTAACCAGCTCTGCTAGGGCGAGTAAAATGGTCAGAGTGAGATTTTTCTCTCATTTGTGTCTGGAAGTAGCTAGCAAGCTAGCCAACGTTAGCCAGTTAGCTTGGGTGCTTGACTGCCGTTGTGAGGACAGAACATTCGGATCAACCCTACTCCTCGGCCAGAGCTTCCAGTGTGCGCTCTGAACGATCGGAGAGCGAAACGCTCTGAATTTACCAACGGACAATCTGACAACGCTCTGAATTTACGAAGGGACAATCTGACAACGCTTTGAATTCATGAACGCACAGAGCGCACTCTGGCACTCCAGATTGAATTAATGAACGCGCAGAGCGCACTCTGGCACTCCAGATTGAATTAACGAACGCACAGAGCGCTCTCTGGCACTCCAGATTGAATTAACGAACGCACAGAGCGCACTCTGGCACTCCCGATTGAATTTACGAACGCACCCATAGATTGCTATTCTCTGTATAGTGCACAACTTTTGACAAGGGACACAAGTAGTGTACTATATATGGCTTTTGTTACTATTTGGGACACACACATAATTTACTCCTATTTTATGGGCAGGTTTCCCAGAACACAAGTAAAGCCTAGTCCTGGGCCTGTATCCACAAAGCATCTCAAAGCAAGAGTGCAGATCTAGGATCTATCCATCTAATCCTATGATTTATAATCTAACCAATTAAACTGATCCTAGATCAGCTCTCCTACTCTGATCGTTTTTTGGGGATATGAGCCCTGGCATGTTCAATGGAGATTCTTCAACGTGTTTTTAATTTTAGTCCAAGACTAGGCTTAATCTGTGTCCAGGAAACCATCCCAAAGAGTCCACCTCACTCGGTTTTATTTTATAGGTGTCTGTTTTGGAGGACAGAAGTGGTGAAATCATGTCTGTGATAGACTGGCTTTCTGAAAGAGAACTGTTTTTCAAAATCTTCAAGTTGCCATTGTTTGCAAAATTCAGGTTTGTATGGTTATTCATAAAGAAGGATGATGAAAAGTGTGTATCTGATATGTGTATGTGGAAAGTATGATATAATACCGTAAAATACTGTAATCCAGTTTTACAATGAACTTTTTGCTCTCTGTAGAATTTGGAAGGCATTTACAATCTGGAAGGTCACAGTATGCCACTCAAAGACCAAAAAAGCTAAGTGAGTGTTAATCAAATATTACATGTCACATGATATTTCATTTGTCTTATAATAAATCTCCGTACGGCCAGTGTTGCCTGTCTTCTTCTTGTTCTTCTTGTTCTGCTTTTCTTTGTCTCCACACTATTAAATACCTTCCAAATAGAATTTAAGAGCTTTTGAAATACATTTTTTGTAATCTACTTTTTTTTTTAGGGAAATATTATCCAAAGGTATTTTTTTTACTGATGACATCTTCTTGAGATGTCTGGTTGAAATCAAAGGACTTTTTGAGATGGCCAGTGACAAGACAAGATATGGGGATTCTGACGGTGCCATTGTTTTAACAAAGGTAGGACCATGTTTTTTTGAATAACTATCTTGTTTTCAACTCCTTTCTAATAACATGGTTTTGTTTATTCTACCTAGTTGGATAAATCCACCACATACTCCTTGATAGGATTCTGTGAGGCCCAGACCCAACAATGTGCTGTAGCACTGAGACAACTTCACTGTCTTCACCACAAAGTTGCCACTTTGATTCGCGCAGCTTGTCTGAAGGTACACTGTATTAGTCCTTTAGATTGTTACGAGGACATGTCATTTAAGAGTCCTGAAAAAACATCTGTCACTATCCTCTGCTGATCTACCCTGGTTTTGATGTTTGGCATGACAACAACCATAGGTGTTGGCATGACAACACAAACAGATCTGAGCCCTAATTCATAAAGAACCTCAGAGGCGGAATGCTGATATAGGATCAGATCCATGGAATATTTTATGCAATAAGGCACGAGGGGGAGTGGTATATGGCCAATATACCACGTTCTAAAGGCTGTTCTTAGGCACAATGCAACGCGGAGTGCCTGGATACAGCCCTTAGCCGTGGTATATTGGCAATATACCTCAAATCCCGAGGTGCCTTATTGCTATTATAAACTGGTTACCAACTTAATTAGAGCAATAAAAATGAATGTTTTGTCATACCCATGGTATACGGTCTGATATACTACGGCTGTCAGCCAATCAGCATTCAGGGCTCGAACCACCCAGTTTATAATAGTCAATATGATCTAAAAGGCTAAACTAATCCCAGATCAGCACTCCTATTCTGAGACATTTTATATTGAATAAGATATATTCAGTATATCATTGTACTGTATTTTTTCTTGTCAGGCAGCAGAGGTCCAGGGTGCAGAGAGACTGTTCCTTCCTCTGTCCTCTCAGTCGACCAACAGGCCGCTGTATGCTGAGGTGGCTGAGTGGAGGATGCTCTTGTGTCGCTTCAGCCACTTCCTCAACATGATAGACAGAATGTTTGAAGAGATGCTCTGTGTCTTGGTCAGATCTGCAGTTCAACTCCTTCTGTTGTTCCTCCGAGAGTCCTCTAACACTAATGGAGTGAACGAGAGAAGACAAAAGACAAAGTAAGTGGTTTTTAAGGGAAATATAGTAAGGTTATGGCATTTGTCAATGAGTTTAATTAGCATGCTTGCGATGTTGAAATATTTGCTTCTGTACTCGCTAGAAAAATGGCAAGGATGGATGCAAGTGGACCTTATTTAAATATTATCAAAGAGCCAACTGGTCGTAATGCGGCGCATAAACTTTGTTCACACAGCCAAGGCCAACCACAGCTTGTTAACAAGGTAGATCAGCTTTTATCTATTGTGCCAATGTGGTCAGAAACATGTAAACATGACTAAACAATGCTTCACTTGTAATACTAAATTGACTTGTAGTATCACATTTTCTAGTAATCTCTCATGGACAGACTTTAGTTCTGGGTTAACTAAGATTACATTTCTAGATGCTACCAGATTTTAAAAAGGAGGAGCCTAAAGAAGAGATCCAGGCTGTATTTGAAGTGAACGTCCTGCTTACAGTCACACCTGTGAACCAGCCAATGACAGATGATGTCTCAGCCAAAGGGACAGCCACAACAGAGCTCCACTCTGAAGTTGACACAAAAGGTGAATCCCATTTATAGTAAAAAAAACCCAGCTAAAATAGATATTAACTCTTTGAGCTAAGGTGTTCAACTTAAATGTCTGCTGAAGCTTAGTGTTTTCTCAACCTAGATACGGAGAAGGATAAAGAGGTTTCCCGTGAGGAGACTCCACGGCGGTATGACTTCACTTATATATTACAATAAACTGTATCGTTCCATGTTCCTCTATTAGAAAAATGTATGAATTTCACAAATATCAGCTAGTGTTTTTCTGCTAATCTGTCAGTCAGCTGTCAGTGAAGTGATTATATTACACAGATGCTGTTGTTTTCCTTCTCCTAGTTCGCCCAGCAGACGAGTGAAGCTAACCATCTATCCCTGCCTTGATGACTTCACACTGCACATTCAACAGGTGCTACAGGGATTTCAACAAGTCATTGGTAAGACATTCTCTAAAGATTTCAATTCACAGCCTTGTTGTCTTGTAAATACTGTAGGTTCATAAGTATTATGCTGTTTTAAAGTGCAGAGCTTTGCCAGACGGTAATGGACTGTGTCCCAGATGGCACACTATTCCCTACATGCAGCATACAGTGCCTTCGGAAAGTATTTAGACCCCTTGACTTTTTCCACATTTTGTTACGTTACAGCCTTATTCTAAAATGCTTTTTTTTACTCATCAATCTACACACAATACCCCATAATGACATCACAATACCCCATAATGACATCACAATACCCCATAAGGACAAAGCGAAAACAGTTTTTTTTTAATTTCTGCAAAGTTATAAAAAACTGAAATACCTTATTTACATACAGTACCAGTCAAAGTCTGGACACACCTACTCATTCCAGGGTTTTTCTTAATTTGTTATATTTTCTACATTGTAGAATAATAGTGAAGACATCAAAACTATGAAAAGTGTAGTAACCAAAAACGTGTTAAACACATCAAAATATATTTTATATTTGAGATTCTTCAAAGTAGCCACCCTTTGCCTTGATGACAGTTTTGCACACTCTTGGCATTCTCTCAACCAGCTTCACGAGGTAGTTACCAGGAATGCATTTCAATGAACAGTTAATGCCTTGTTAAACGTTAATTTGTGGAATTTCTTTCCTTCTTAATGCGTTTGAGCCAATCAGTTGTGTTGTGACAAGGTACAGGAGGGGTGGTATACAGAAGATAGCCCTATTTGGTAAAAGACCAAGTCCATATTATGGCAAGAACAGCTCAAATAAGCAAAGAGAAATGACAGTCCATCATTACTTTAAGACATGAAGGTCAGTCAATCCGGAAAATTTCAAGAACTTTGAAAGTTCCTTCAAGTGCAGTAGCAAAAACCATCAAGCGCTATAATGAAACTGGCTCTCATGAGGACCGCCACAGGAAAGGAAGACCCAGAGTTACCTCTGCTGCAGAGGATACGCTCATTAGAGTTACCAGCCTCAGAAATTACACCCCAAATAAATCCTTCACAGAGCTCAAGTAACACACACATCTCAACATCAACTGTTCCGAGGAGAATGCGTGAATCAGACCTTCATGGTCGAATTGCTGCAAAGAAACCACTACTAAAGTATACCAATAATAAGAAGAGACTTGCTTGGGACAATGACAGGACAATGACCCAACACACCTCCAGGCTGTGTAAGGGCTATTTGACCAAGTGATGGAGTGATGCATCAGATGACCTGTCCTCCACAATCACCCAACCTGAACACAATTGAGATGTTTTGGGATGAGTTGTACCGCAGAGTGAAGGAAAAGGAGCCAACAAGTGCTCAGCATATTTGGGAACTCCTTCAAGACTGTTGGAAAAGCATTCCAGGTGAAGCTGGTTGAGAGAATGCCAAGAGTGTGCAAAGCTGTCATCAAGGCAAAGGGTGGCTACTTTGAAGAATATCAAATATAAAACATAATTTGATTTGTTTAACACTTTTTTTGGTGACACCATGATTCCATATGTGTTATTTCATAGTTTTGATGGCTTCGCTATTGTTCTACAATGTAGAAAATAGTAAAAATAAAGAAAACCCTTGAATGAGTAGGTGTGTTCAAACTTTTGACTGGCACTGTATAGGGAATAAGGTGCCATTTGCGACACATCCATGAATAATTAGTAATCTACAGAAATGAAATAAGCACTGGATTGTAACAATTATCCCTCACTGTTTTACAGTTACACATTTGCCCTATATATTAATTACATTGATTTCACTCAGCCAAACAGACATCCTTCAACCAAGACCCTAACCTCCTGGATTTGCACTCGCCTCCTGTGTTTGACCTGAAACTGTCTGTTGACGAGGAGCTGGAGAAGGAAAGAGACCAACACCTCCGACCATGGCCTGAGCTGGAGCTGTTACTGGGGACAGATCCCGCTTTCCAATCTGATGTACGTAACTATGCAGCACTCACAGTGACACGTATACACATCTCACACGTACACATGTCACCTGTATGGCATGTCACACTATCACACCAGCATCATCTAATCATGTGTTATACGCGTCGGAGGCGGAGCTGTTCTCAGTTACATGCTCTTAGCAGATGCTCTTATCCAGAGAGACTTACAAAGTTAGTGTATTTAAGTAGGGTGACCATACGTCCTCTTTTTCCCGGACATGTCCTCTTTTTGGACCAGAAAAAATGCGACCGGCCGGGATTTCTAAATCGCCCAAAATGTCCGGGATTCGGCTTTTGCTTTCTATAGTCGCCATTCATTGTGTGCGTTTTTGGGGTTTTGCATTGCTTTGACCATTCTCTTTAGGTCCCGCCTTCTCACACGCCACCATTGGTGGGTCATGTAGGCCTACACAAACATTGGTCAAACTGCATCTCAATCATTACCCTCACCATGGCAACAGCCAAGAGACAGAGCAACAGCTTGCTTGTCAACAGTGGCACATGGCTCCAGAACAGCGTAAAAATGCCCAAACGCAAATGTAAATTCACAGACGATTTACAGAGAAAATTCCCGTGTTTTCGTCTTGGTCGGGGTCCGTGTGAAGCAGAATGCATGACCTGCAAAGCTGGCACGTATGTGTCAGTGTAAAAAAAAGGTGCTAGCGACCTAGAAGCCCACATAAGCTCCGCAAAACACAAAATTGCATTTAAAGGAGAGAGTTCGTCAGGTAAATTTAACTGACTATTTTGTGAGAGCAGGTAAAACAGAAGTTGCATTCCACAACACTAGGGTGACCATACGTCCTCTTTTTCCCGGACATGTCCTCTTTTTTGAAAACTAAAATATGGTCACCCTAATTTAAGGTAACTAGGTACGACAACCACATATCACAGTTAGGTTTCCATCCAATTGGCAACAGATTTTCATTCCAAAAGAAATCATCTGCATAAAAACAATATGCACATTTTCCCACCAAAGATGTGTTTCCATCAAATTGACTTGTTGCGGATAAAAAGCTGTGCGTGATGACATAATATACATAAAAATAACACTTGCTGTTAAATTCCCATGTACCGAATAAAAAATACAAGTTAAATGGGTTTCCATCGCGCTTTCAACTTTACTGATGGTTTTGTCACAAAAACTGTTGCGTTATATAGCAAAAGTGCCCACTCTGGTCTTGGAACGCGCGCTCTATTTGTCAAACGGCAGCCAAGCATCGATCAGAATAAGACCCTCTATATTTATTGGAAAGCAGCATTAAGCTCATCAACTTTCACCACCCTGTGATGTTCATCGTAACTTATTTAATCTGTAGCCTAATAAACTGCATGTTTTCCCGAGTTGTAGTGGGAGGACCACAACATATGAAATCAAAATGTATGTCACATATTTTATAAATAACAGGTGTAGACTAACAGTGAAATGCTTACTTACAGTGCCTTCAGAAAGTATTCACACCCCTTGACTTTTTCTAAATTTTGTTGAGTTACACCCTGAATTTAAAATGGATAATATTTAGACTTTGTGTAACCAGCCTACACACAATATCCCATCATGTCAAATTTGTGGCGGCAGGTAGCCTAGTGGTTAGAGCGTTGGACTAGTAACCGAGAGGTTGCAAGATCGAATCCCCGAGCTGACACTAAATCTGACCAGGTGAAAATGTGATGGCCTGTTCCTAGGCTGTCATTGAAAATAAGAATTTGTTCTTAACTGACTTGCCTAGTTAAAGGTACATTTTTTTATTATAATAATTAAAAAAAAGTCGAATTATATTTTTACAAATTAATTAAAAAAGAAAAGCTGAAAAGCTGAGTCAGTAAGTATTCAAACCATTAGTTATGGAACGCTTAAATAAATTCAGGATTAAAATGTGCTTAACAAGACACATAATAAATTGCATGGACTTGTGTGCAATAATACTACCTCATCTCTGTACCCCACACATACAATTATCTGTAAGGTCCATCAGTCGAGCAGTGAATTTCAAACACAGATTCAACCACAAAGACCAGGGAGGTTTTCTAATGCCTCGCAAAGAAGGGCATCGATTGGTAGATGGGTAAAAAAAAAGCAGACATTAAATGTCCCTATGAGCATGGGGAAGTTATTAATTACACATTGGATGGTGTATCAATACACCCAGTCACTACTAAGATACAGGCGTCCTTCCTAACTCAGTTGTCGGAGAGGAAGGAAACCGCTCAGGCCAATGACTTTAAAATAGTTAGAGTTTAATGGCTGTGATAGGAGAAATCTGAGGATGGATCAACAACATTGTCGTTACTCCATAATACTAACCCAATTGACAGAGTGAAGAGAAGGAAACCTGTACAGAATACAAAAAAAATCCAAAACATGCATCCTGTGTGCAATATGACCAAGAACCCAATGGTCACCCACAGAGCTCCAGAGTTCCTCTGTGGAGATGGGAGAACCTTCCAGAAGGACAACCATCTCTGCAGCACTCCACCAATCAGGCCTTTGTTAGAGAAGCCTGACGGAAGCCACTCCTCAGTAAAAGGCACATGACAGCCTGTTTGGAATTTGCCAAAAGGCACCTAAAGGACTCTCAGACCATGAAAAACAACATTCTCTGGTCTGATAAAATCAAAGATTAAACTCTTCGGCCTGAATGCCAAATGTCACGTCTGGAGAAAAACTGGCACCATCCCTATGGTGAAGCATGGTGGTGGCAGCATCATGCTGTGGGGATGTTTTTCAGCGTCAGGGACTGGGAGACTAGTCAGTATCGAGGGAAAAATGAACGATGAAGTACAGAAAGATTCTTGATGAAAACCTGCTCCAGAGCCCTCAGGACCTCAGACTGGGGCAAAGGTTCACCTTCCAGCAGGACAATGACCCTAAGCACACAGCCAAGACAACGCAGAAGTGGCTTCGGGACAAGTCTCTGAATGTCCTTGAGTGGCCCAGCCAGAGCCCGGACTTGAACCCGATTGAACATCTCCGGAGAGACCTGAAAATAGCTGTTCAGCGACGCTCCCCATCCAACCTGACAGAGCTTGAGAGGATCTTCAGAGAAGAATGGGAGAAACTCCCCAAATACAGTTGTGCCAAGCTTGTAGCGTCATACCCAAGAAGACTCGAGGCTGTAATTGCTGCCAAAGGTGCTTCAACAAAGTACTGAGTAAAGGGTCTACACACTTGGAGTATGTAAATGTCATATTTCAGTTTTTTATTTTCAATAAATTTGCAAAAATGTATTATAAAAACCTGTTTTTGCTTTGTCATTATGTTGTATTGTGTGTAGATTGATGAGGGGAATTTAAAAAAAAATCAATTTTAGAATAAGGCTGTAACGTAAGAAAATGTGTAAAAAGTCAAGGGGTCTGAATACTTTCCAAATGCACTGCATACTGTAGGTAGGTAGGGATAAAGTGGCTAGGCAACAGGATAGATAATAGATTGAACTGTAGCAGCAGCGTATGTGGAGCAGTAACAGCAGTGTATATGGTGAGTGTGAGTGTCATCAGTAAGCATGTGTGCGCATGTTATGTGTGTGTGGATATATGTACAGTAGTGTGTATGTGTGTGTTGGGATGTCAGCGTGTAAGTATGTGCGAGTGTTTGGGTAGAGACCAGTGTGTGTGTGCATAGAGTCAGTGCAAGAGAGTTTGTTCAAAAAAGTGTCAATGCAGGTAGTCCCGGTAGCCATTTGATGAACTATTTAGCAGCCTGGTTTACAAGTCTTATGGCTTGGGGGTGGAAGCTGTTCAGGGTCCTGTTGGTTCCCGACTTGGTGCACTGGTACCGCTTGTGGTGTGGGAGCAGAGAGAACAGTTTGGCTTGAGTGACTGGAGTCTTTGACAATTTGTTGGGCTCCTGAGTGGCGCAGTGGTCTAAGGCACTGCATCTCAGTGCTAGAGGCGTCATTACAGACCCTGGTTCGATTCCAAGCTGTATCACAACCGGCCGTGATAGGGCGGCGCACTATTGGCCCAGCATCGTCCGGGTTTGGCCGTGGTAGGCCGGCTGTTGTAAATAAGAATTTGTTCTTAACTGACTTGCCTAGTTAAATAAAGGTTAAATAAAATAAAATTCCTCTGACACAGAGGTCCTGGATGGCAGGGAGCTCTGCCCCAGTGATGTACTGGGCCGTACTCACCATTCTCTGAGCCTTACAGTCAGGTGCCTTGCGGCTGCTGTACCAAGCGGTGATGCAGCCAGTCAAAATGCTCTCAATGGTGCAGCTGTAGAACTTTTTGAGGATTTGACGGCCCATGCCAAATCTTTTTAGCCACCTGGAGGGGAAAGAGACACTGTAGTGTCCTCTTCACAACACCAAAAGTATTGGGATAAATTCACTTATGTTTATAAAAGTAGTAAAAAGTGAAGTATTTGGCCACATATTCCTACGCAATGGCTTCGTTAAGCTTGTGACTGTACAACTTCTTGGATGCATCTGCTGTTTGTTTTTGTTTTTGTTTCAGATTATTTTGTGCCCGATAGAAATGAATGATAATATTTTATTGTGTAATTTTGGAGTAATTTTGGAGTTAACATTTCTACATTAATGTGGATGCTACCATGATTATGGATAGTCCTGAATGAATCGTGAATAATGATAAGAAAGTTACAGGCCAAATATCATAGCCCCAAGACATGCTAACCTCTCACCATTACAATAACAGGGGAGGTTAGCATTTTATATCATACCCCCAAGACATGCTAACCTCTCACCTTTACAATAACAGGGGCGGTTAGCATTTATGGGGGGTATGATCTTTGACCCTTTGTAATTTTCTCACAAGTCTTTGACTTTTACTTCATAGTTATTGTAAAAAGTGCTGGGGGAGGGAGGGTCACTGTGGGGGTCACTGTGGGATTAATTGAGATTATTTTTGAAGAGGTATTTTCCATAGAAGTGTAGTTGTTTGTCACTTACCTATTACTAGTTTGACATGTTTTCCTATATTCTAAATATGGTTTGTTGACATATGACATAGACCTTGATACAGATGATACACATCTGATGTGTTTGTTGATTTCTAGCTGTCGGACATCCTCAGTACCGTCCAGCGAGGGATGCAGGAAGTGGAGAAGCACTGTCAGAGGCTAGACAAGTTCTGTGATATGGTGGAGACAGCCATGTTGACTGACATGGATGGGTTCTTGGCCGGGGAGAAATGGTCTCCCCAGGATATCAAGGCCATCTTGGCGGTGCACACAGAGAGCATCAGGCTGATGAAAAGGATAGAGACTGAGACCCGTGTCAACATGATCCTGGTCAGATGTCACCAGTACCAGTCAAACTGCCTGCTCTACCCAGAGGCTCTCATCTTTACCATTCACTCCATGCTCCCCTCCATTGTAAAGAAGAAGAACCTGGAACTGATGGAGGTTTGTTAAATAGTACATTAGTATACCATAGTTTCTGTTAGTGTTGATGTTTAAGCGAGTCTAAATACCAGATACTCTACCTACAGTCATGAAGTAAACTTTAGACTTCATGCATAATTCATGTTCAGGCTATTCATATTTTGAAGTTATTGTAACTGCGTTGAGGAGCGCTTTGACCGGTACTACTTTTCGGTTATACTTTCCTCTCTCCATCTGTTCAATCAGGTGATCAGAGGAGCTCTTAAAAAGCTGGATAAAGACATTTTTACAGTGGAAGAGTTTGTTGAGCATCTGACCTTCCTGAGTCGGATATCTGTGCAGATTCCAACTCTGGAAAGACAGTATCAGTTCCTCATCCAGCTCTATAGTATGGCTAAAGAGTACCAGATCACTATCTCTCCTGAGGAGCTGGCTTTGTACCAGCACCTCGTCCCCAGCTTCCAGCATCTCAAATCCGCTGTCATGATCTGTGAAACCAAGAGGGATGACAACATCTTCAAGTTCAGCGTTGATCTGGGCAAACACTTAAATCAACTCAGATTTGAGCTTGTTCTGGTTAAAATGAAGGTACGGTTGATCTTTTAGAAGTTGTTGTGCTTTTCTCCCTCCTTAATACTCAATAAGAGTCATTATTCTTGATTGTGTTTTAACATGTGTGTATCTATGATTTCCTCTTCCGGACAAAGCTGCCTAGCCTGGTCTCACACCTGTTCGTACTGCCAATGGCCGGACAACAGATGTAGGACCAGGCTTAAAGATGTCACAAATTTCTTATTTCTCAGGTGAACAATCCCATCCTGCTTTGCTCCTATACGTCTCCCAAAGTGGCCAATGAGATCCTCCAGGCTCTCTCAGAGGAGGTGGCCATCTACTCCAATAAGGCATACAGCTACACTAGCTATGGAGAGCTCCTGAGAAACTCTTTTTCAATGAAGAAGATCTCCACTGTGGTCCGCATGAAGCAGTGCCGTGGTTCTAACGCTGCCGAAGTGGAGGCAGAGCTGTCTGAGGTGGACTGTGCCCTGACGCTGAGGAAGATGCTCTGGGGGATGCAGAAGGAATGGGATAAACAGTACAGCCGTTGGAGAGCCACCACCTTCGAGCTGCTCAATGTGGATGATCTGCAAAATGATGTCAGCCGCTTTACACAGACCATCTACATGTTAGAGAAAGGTCTCAGAGTGATATTTTAGGATCATTATTGTTGGGATTCACCACCATGTCAGGTGGTTCTCTGTTATCACAAGTGTTGCTGTGTTAAATGATGGTGTGAATGTAAAGGAATTAATTTATGTGAAACAACTGATAAACGTTGTTTTCTTTGTCATTCAGGTTTACCTGAAAACAACATAGTTCCCATTCTGAAGCAGAAGGTGATGGACTTCAAGCTTTGTCTACCCATCATCGTAGCTCTCAGAAACCCTTATCTCCGTCAGAGACACTGGGAAGACATCCAGAGCTATATCGGACGATTCTTCACCAAAGAGGATAACTTCACCCTTGGAAACCTATTAGACATAAAGGTAGGGCATGGTAGCAATGAAATATCTACCTTGCTTTTCTACGAATTTCTGGAAAAATGTTCAGAAATCACGTTCAGGGCCATTTCTAAGTTCTAACATTGCGATCATTATATGTTTTTTTTTTTAACCTACTTTAGTTGAATCCACTATTTGTAAGTGGCTCAGGATAAGAGCATTTACTAAATTACTATAATCTGAACCTAAAATTAAATTCTAGATTTCCCTCTGTGACATGTATGCAGATTCTTCAGCAAAGTGGTTCAATAGGGGACATCTCCACTACTGCCACCAATGAGGCCACTTTAGAGAGCATCCTGTACAAAGTGATTGACCTGTGGAGGAGCACAGATTTCCGTCTGATCACCCACCAGTCTGACACATCCACGGTGAAAATCATCGTCTCGGCAGACGACGTCATGGCACAGCTGGAAGAGAGTCAGACCACCATCATGAGCATCAAGGCATCCCGCTACGCTGAGCCTATCAAGGTCAGGTGTCATTCAGATCTGACCGGAGAGACGTGATGATTCGTTAAAAATAACATGATTTGAATAAATATTGCCCCTTTTCATATCATAGATTCTAGAAATTCGTCTTTCGCTTCAAACCCCGAATGGACTCCCGAGTGACGCAGCGGTCTAAGGCACTGCATCTCAGTGCTAGAGGCTTCACTACAGACCTGGTTCAATTCCAGGCTGTATCACAACCGGCTGTGATTGGGAGTCCCATAGGGCGGCGCACAATTGGCCCAGCGTCGTCCTGGTTAGGGTTTGTCCGGGGTAGGCCGTCATTGTAAATATGAGTTTGTTCTTAACTGACTTGCCTAGTTAAATAAAAGGTTAAATAAAGATGAAATCAAAATATATAAATAAAACCCATTTATGCAGAATTTGAGAAATATAATATTTGTACATAATGGAATCACTCTGTTATTTCAAGAAGAGAAATAAGTTAAGTTCTCTGAATCTTGTAGTTTTGTCAGTTGTTGGGGGACAAGGTGGTATTTGTTAGCCTGGTCCCAGAACTGTGTGTTCTGTCTTGCCAACTCCTATGGACATTGTCATGCCACACTGCGTAACAATGACCATAGGAGTTGGCAAGACAGAACAAACAGACCTGGGACCAGGCTTAGTATTATTGTGTGTGATGACAATGTGATTTCTCTCTTGTTTAGTATCTGATAGATGAATGGGAGAGGAAGCTGAACCAGTTCTCTCATACTCTGGAGGAGTGGGTCATGTGTCAGAAGAGATGGCTCTACCTGGAGCCTATCTTCTCTGCTGGAGGGATTCAGAGGCAAGGCAGCTATTTTAGTTTTACCTTGTGTATGACGCTTATTAACCTGTGTAATAACGGATGAGGTGTGTGTCATGGCACTTTGGTTTGTATTGTTTATTGTGTTGTCTTGTCTACGTGTTTCATCTGCTGCTGACAATTCATCTATACTGAACAAAAATATAAACACAACATGCAACAATTTCAACGATTTTACTGAGTTACAGTTCATATGAAGAAATCTGTGAAATATAAGTAAATAAATTCATTAGGCCCAACCATGGCAGGGGCGCAGCCATGGTTGGGCCTGGGAGGGCATAGGCCCATCCACTGGCCCAGCCAATCAGAGTTTTTCCCCACAAAAGGGTTTTATTATAGCCAGAAATACTCCTCAGTTTCATCAGCTGTCCTGGTGGTTGGCCTCAGGAGATACTACAGGTGAAGAAGCTGGATGTGGAGGTCCTGGTCTGGCGTGATTACACATGGTCTATGGTCTGTGGTTGTGAAGGCGGTTGGACGTACTGCCAAATTCTCTAAAACGATGTTGGAGGCGGCTTATGGTAGAGAAATTAACATGAAATTCTCTTGCAACAGCTCTGGTGGACATTCCTGCAGTCAGCATGTCAATTACACGCCCCATAAGAACTTGAGACATTGTGTTGTGTGTTGTGTGACAAAACTGCACATCTTATTGGCCTTGTATTGTCCCCAGCACAAGGGGCACCTGTGTAATGATCATGCTGTTTAATCAGCTTGTTGTTATGCCACACCTGTCAGGTGGATTGATTATCTTGGCAAAGGAGAAATGCTCACTAACAGAGATGTAAACACATTTCTGCACAAAATTTGAGATCAATAATTTTTTTGTGCGTATGGAACATTTCACGGATCATTTATTTCAGCTCGTGAAACATGGGACCAACACTTTGCATGTTGCATTTATATTTTTGTTCAGTATATTTTTTATTATTACATAGGCTTCTGGTTGATGATTTTGGAAATTGTTCTTTTGACAGCATTTTAAAGACAGACCTTGCACATGTAGTCATCATCTGATATAATATGGGGTAGATATCTACCTGGAGTAGGTTTAAGGTCCAATGGAGCCGTTTTTATCTCAATATCTAATCATTTCTGGGTAACAATTAGGTACCTTACTGTGATTATTTTCAATGAAAATGGTCAAAAATAAACTAAAATAGCTTCTTAGCAAAGGGCAATTTCTGTGAGTGGTCTGAGTGGGGGGTGGGGTGGGGGGGCTGGAACTCTTTCTTATTGGTCTATTAACTCATTTACTGCATGGTGATGTCAACAGGCAGGCAAAAAATCCAACCCAACAAAACAGGCTGAAATTTCAGCCGGTCTCATCAAACAGCTTTTACAGGGCATTATCATTATTTCACAGTATTATTCCAACGTCATAGTGTGGAAACAGTGTATATATAAAACACGGAAAAATCACGTTTTTAAGAAGACACAGTACCAAAAAAGTGATTGAATGTAATCCAAAATATGTACTTTTCTGACTTGAAATGAATGAACCTCATCCTATTAGACAGCTCCCAGCAGAGGCCAAGGTGTTCTTGCAGGTGGATCAATCATGGAAGGAGATCATGAGGAGGACAAATGACAGGCCTAATGCCCTGAGAGCAGCTACCGCCCCTGGGGTCCTGGAGATGCTGCAGGCTGGCAACGTCCACATGGAAAAAATACAGAAATGTCTGGAGGTACTGGAGGGATTTAGCGTGCCTGGGTGCCAGACTGTTTCTGCTATCTGGAGGGAGTTAGGGTGCCAGAATGTTTCTGCTATCTGGAGGGAGTTAGGGTGTCTGGGTGTCAGAATGTTTCTGCTATCTGGAGGGAGTTAGGGTGTCTGGGTGCCAGACTGTTTCTGCTATCTGGAGGGAGTTAGGGTGTCTGGGTGCCAGACTGTTTCTGCTATCTGGAGGGAGTTAGCGTGCCTGGGTGCCAGACTGTTTCTGCTATCTGGAGGGATTTAGGGTGCCTGGGTGCCAGACTGTTTCTGCTATCTGGAGGGAGTTAGGGTGCCAGACTGTTTCTGCTATCTGGAGGGAGTTAGGGTGCCAGACTGTTTCTGCTATCTGGAGGGAGTTAGGGTGCCTGGGTGCCAGACTGTTTCTGCTATCTGGAGGGAGTTAGGGTGTCTGGGTGTCAGAATGTTTCTGCTATCTGGAGGGAGTTAGCGTGCCTGGGTGCCAGACTGTTTCTGCTATCTGGAGGGATTTAGGGTGCCTGGGTGCCAGACTGTTTCTGCTATCTGGAGGGATTTAGGGTGCCTGGGTGCCAGACTGTTTCTGCTATCTGGAGGGAGTTAGGGTGCCAGACTGTTTCTGCTATCTGGAGGGAGTTAGGGTGCCAGACTGTTTCTGCTATCTGGAGGGAGTTAGGGTGCCTGGGTGCCAGACTGTTTCTGCTATCTGGAGGGAGTTAGGGTGCCTGGGTGCCAGACTGTTTCTGCTATCTGGAGGGAGTTAGGGTGCCTGGGTGTCAGAATGTTTCTGCTATCTTGTCAACTCCTTGTCATTCATTGTCATCTCAAACATGGCAATTCCATAATGAGTAGAAACAAACTGGAACCCAGGCTAGCATATCACAATATACAGCAGACTGGAACCCAGGCTAGCATACCACATGATACAGCCGACTGGCACGCAGGCTAGCATACCACATGATACAGCAGACTGGAACCCAGGCTAGCATACCACATGATACAGCAGACTGGAACCCAGGCTAGCATACCACATGATACAGCAGACTCTCAAAAGGACAATGCACTTAATTTCCTGTCTGTCTTTAGGGTCAGCTGGGCTGTAAAACCTTTGACATTTTCATTTGCAACTCTCACACAACATTTATCTTATCCTAGTTACTTTCAGAGTTGCTGTTTATTCAATACTTGACTGTTTGTTTCGTTTTCTGCAGGATTATTTTGAATCCAAAAGAACAGTTTTCGCAAGATTCTACTTCCTCAGCAATGAGGAACTGCTGGATGTTCTGTCACAGAGCAAAAATCCCAACGCCATTCAGGTTCCCATCTCATAGTATAGGCTAACCATTCAAAAAGAAATGACTTTCTTTAAAAAAAAAAATAATAACATAAGCAGCAGCTGGAAGTTAATATTTCACTTTTATACAGCAGACTTTCAAAAGCACAATGTACTTAATTTCCTGTCTGTAGGGTCTAGCTGAGCTGTAACCTCGTCTCCAGGCTCAATTACTACCGCATATAGAGACTGGTAACACTGCTTCAAAGTGGGACTTGAAAGGGCTGTGTTTAAAATTGAGGCGGGAGATGGAGCGAGCCTGCTACAGATGCAGGATCTTAATTTGAGCCAGTTTGCTACAACAGGAAAATAATGAATTATTATGTGGATTGTAATTAATGGACATTTTTTATAGGGGTTGATACATTTTTTGTTATGGCAAATGAAGTCTGACATATTTAAGTGGAAATTACAAACTTTCAAAGCCTGTTTAAACCTCAAATACACTACAAGTTCGCATTTCCTGCTGTGGAAAATTCTCAGCAACAAAAGAGTAATCAAATTAAGATCCTACGTCTGTACAGATCTATTAGCTGGGACTTTGAAAAATGGTGAAGATCGTTCTATCACATAGACCATCTTATTTTTGGGAAGCCCAATTGATTCTGAGTTCGGACATATAAACTTACAGTACCAGTCAAAAGTTTGGACACACCTACTCATTCAAGGGTTTTTATTTATTTTGACTATTTTCTACATTGTAGAATAATAGTGAAGACATCAAAACTATGAAATAACACATATGGAATCATGTAGTAACCAAAAACGTGTTAAACAAATCAAAATATATTTTAGATATTAGATTCTTCAAAGTAGCCACCCTTTGCCTTGATGACAGCTTTGCACACTCTTGGCATTCTCTCAACCAGCTTCATGTCGTAGTCACCTGGAATGCATTTCAATTAACAGGTGTGCCTTGTTGAAAGTTAATTTGTGGAATTTCTTTCCTTCTAAATGCGTTTGAGCCAATCAGTTAAGTTGTGACAAGGTAGGGGTGGTATACAGGAGATAGCCCTATTTGGTAAAAGACCAAGTCCATATTATGGCAAGAACAGCATCAATAAGCAAAGAGAAATGACAGTCCATCATTACTTTAAGACATGAATGTCAGTAAATCCGGACATTTTCAAGAACTTTGAAAGTTTCTTCAAGTGCAGTCGCAAAAACCATCAAGCGCTATGATGAAACTGGCTCTCATGAGGACCGCCACAGGAAAGGAAGACCCAGAGTTACCTCTGCTGCAGAGGATATGTTCATTAGTTAACTGCACCTCAGATTGTAGTCCAAATAAAAGCTTCACGGAGTTCAAGTAACAGACACATCTCAACATCAACTGTTCAGAGGAGACTGTGTGAATCAGGCCTTCATGGTCGAATTGCTGCAAAGAAACCACTACTAAAGTACACCAATAAGAAGAAGAGACTTGCTTGGGCCAAGAAACACGAACAATGGACAGACCAGTGTAAATCGGTCCTTTGATCTGATGAGTCCAAATTTGCGATTTTTGGTTACAACCGCCGTGTCTTTGTGAGACGCAGAGTAGGTGAACAGATGATCTCTGCATGTGTAGTTCCCACCGTGAAGCATAAAGGAGGTGTGTTGGTGTGGGGGTTCTTTGCTGGTGACGCTGTCAATGATTTATTTAGAATTCAAGGCACACTTAACCAGCATGGCTACCACAGCATTCTGCAGCAATACTCCATCCCATCTGGTTTGTGCTTAGTGGGACTATCATTTGTTTTTCAACAGCTGGTTGAGAGAATGCCAAGAGTGTGCAAAGCTGTCATCAAGGCAAATCGTGGCTACTTTGAAGAATCTAAAATATATTTTGAGCGAGCCGGGTGGTGGACAGATTAGCTGGGCTGTAAAAGCTTGTGAAAAATTCAGACATTTTCATTCACAACTTTCAAACAATATTTATGTTCATTCAATCAATTTAATTCAATCCATTCTCTACAACACTTTTAAGCCTCATCTTGTAAAATGCTTCAGCAACATCCGTCACCTGGACATCCAGGAACATGCTACGATTTACCATGTGGTGGCAAGCATACGTTCAGCCGAGGGTGAAACTGTGACCCTGCCAAAGTAAATACTCTAATCATGATAATAAACCAAATGGAAACATTTACATTTAGGCTTAATTCATGTTTTTTTTTTCTGTTACCGAGAATCCCATCACAACTCTTTCTTCTCTTTTGATTCTTTAGAAATGTTCAAATACGTGGGCCAGTGGAGCAATGGATGGGAAATGTGGAAACAGCAATGTACAACACAGTGAAAAGGTACAGTAACCATTTTGCATGCAGCTTTTCCTTTCCTGTTCAAAAGGTGTTGATACAGTACAGTGAGGGAAAAAAGTATTTGATCCCCTGCTGATTTTGTACGTTTGCCCACTGACAAAGAAATGATCAGTCTATAATTTTAATGGTAGGTTTATTTGAACAGTGAGAGACAGAATAACAACAAAAAAATCCAGAAAAACGCATGTAAAAAATGTTATAAATTGATTTGCATTTTAATGAGGGAAATAAGTATTTGACCCCTTTGCAAAACATGACTTAGTACTTGGTGGCAAAACCCTTGTTGGCAATCACAGAGGTCAGATGTTTCTTGTAGTTGGCCACCAGGTTTGCACACATCTCAGGATCCCACTCCTCTTTGCAGATCTTCTCCAAGTCATTAAGGTTTCAAGGCTGACGTTTGGCAACTCAAACCTTCAGCTCCCTCCACAGATTTTCTATGGGATTAAGGTCTGGAGACTGGCTAGGCCACTCCAAGACCTTAATGTGCTTCTTCTTAAGCCACTCCTTTGTAGCCTTGGCTGTGTGTTTTGGGTCATTGTCATGCTGGAATACCCATCCACAACCCATTTTCAATACCCTGGCTGAGGGAAGGAGGTTCTCACCCAAGATTTGACGGTACATGGCCCCGTCCATCGTCCCTTTGATGCGGTGAAGTTGTCCTGTCCCCTTAGCAGAAAAACACCCCCAAAGCATAATGTTTCCACCTCCATGTTTGACGGTGGGGATGGTGTTCTTGGGGTCATAGGCAGCATTCCTCCTCCTCCAAACACGGCGAGTTGAGTTGATGCCATAGAGCTCCATTCTGGTCTCATCTGACCACAACACTTTCACCCAGTTGTCCTCTGAATCATTCAGATGTTCATTGGCTAACTTCAGACGGGCCTGTATATGTGCTTTCTTGAGCGTGGGGACCTTACGGGCGCTGCAGGATTTCAGTCCTTCACGGCGTAGTGTGTTACCAATTGTTTTCTTGGTGACTATGGTCCCAGCTGCCTTGAGATCATTGACAAGATCCTCCCGTGTAGTTCTGGGCTGATTCCTCACCGTTCTCATGATCATTGCAACTCCACAAGGTGAGATCTTGCATGGAGCCCCAGGCCGAGGGAGATTGACAGTTCTTTTGTGTTTCTTCCATTTGCGAATAATCGCACCAACTGTTGTCACCTTCTCACCAAGCTGCTTGGCGATGGTCTTGTAGCCCATTCCAGCCTTGTGTAGGTCTACAATCTTGTCCCTGACATCCTTGGCGAGTTCTTTGGTCTTGGCCATGGTGGAGAGTTTGGAATCTGATTGATTGATTGCTTCTGTGGACAGGTGTCTTTTATACAGGTAACAAGCTGAGATTAGGAGCACTCCCTTTAAGAGTGTGCTCCTAATCTAAGCTCGTTACCTGTATAAAAGACACCTGTCCACAGAAGCAATCAATCAATCAGGGGTCAAATACTTATTTCCCTCATTAAAATGCAAATCAATTCATAACATTTTTGAGATGCGTTTTTCTGGATTTTTTGGTTGTTATTCTGTCTCTCACTGTTCAAATAAACCTACCATTGAAATTATAGACTGATCATTTCTTTGTCAGTGGGCAAACGTACAGAATCAGCAGGGGATCAAATACTTTTTTCCCCTCACTGTATATCCAAGGGAACTTTTAGCCTGATACAATAATCATGTTTCAAATAATTTCAGGCGCTTGAAGTTAGGAGTGTCAGAATGGAATCCTCAGAACTTTAAGAAATGGGTCCTCTCTCACCCCGGACAGGTCGTTCTTACCGTGGTAAGTTACCATTGCGATGTATAGATTTAACAGGAATATGATTGGACTTATTACTATCCACCTACACAATTGGGAAAACCCCACCATGTGTTAAACAGTGTATCGTCTTCCTCCAGTTCCTGTTCACTAGGCTGATGAATGTAGTGACTGTTACCCTGTCAAAATTACATCAACAGCCAAGGAAAACGTAAGACCAAAGTAAATGTGAGACCATCAGACTTTTCACACCGTCTTCTTACATTGTGTCCAACGTGTTCTAAACACATGCCTGGTCTCAGATCTGTTGTCTCCTTCTATAGCCTGGTCCCAGATCTGTTGTCTCCTTCTATAGCCTGGTCCCAGATCTGTTTGTGCTCTTGCCAACTCCGTTGCTGTCATTGTCAAACCAAACATTTTGGCATGACATTTCCATAAGGAGTTAGTAAGAGAGCAGAAACAGACTAGTACCCAGGCTACCAAAACCCCTCCGTCACCCTCTGTCCCCTAGACCCAGATCATGTTCACTAAGGACTGCCAGGAAAGCTTCAGCAGTGAGAGGCAGCTGGAGAGCATGGTGGTGGTGAAGCAGCAGGTGATCCACAATGTGGAGGAGCTGGCTGACCTGGTGTCCGAGCCCCTGCCCTGTCACCAGCAGGCCACCCTAGAGGCCCTGCTCACCATCCTGGTCCACTGCAGAGACGTCCTCAGCCATCTCCTCCAGAACCGCATCACCAGTGTGGACGACTTCGAGTGGACAAGGTCACAGCTTTGATCATTGTTGTTACTGCTAGTATAGATTTTTCTTGAAATACCTGGCCTTATGTAGATTAGTTCCAGATCTTTTTGTGCTGTCTATGATCAGAATAACTCTTATTCTTAGGCCAAATATATCTAGGATCAGGCTAGGACTTCTGAGAATGTTTTGTCAAATTCTCTGAGTTTGAGATGATTGTTGATCATTTAGGTAACCTTCAGAGCTGCACAAGACTTACCTACATGAACAACTTAATTTTATAGATTAAGCCAACCAAAACAGATCTCCAGATGCAACATTTGTACTTTTTATATATTTTTTTGTCATTGGTTCTGTTGGTTTCAGGCAGCTCCATTATGTCTGGTATGACAGCACCTCTCTGTGTTACGTGGTCCATGCCCAGGCTTCCTTCATTTATGGCTATGAGTACCTGGGCTGTTCTCCTCGACTGGTCATCACGCCGCTTACTGACCGATGCTGGCTGACCCTCACTGGGGCCTTGAGCCTCCATCTGGGGGGCGCGCCTGCCGGACCCTCTGGAACAGGCAAGACAGAGACGGTCAAGGACCTGGCCAAGGTAAGGACCTGTCACTGAAGTTAGGAGAAAAACCTGGGAAGTATTTAGTAAGTTAGTCGGTGTGTGGACCTGAAAATGCCAGTAGTAGAAAAAGAGAATGTCCACACTCTTGGGAAACCACTGTCGCTGGCATCCTTGTAGCTCTGTGTTCAAACTGATACTGTATTTACAGGAAGTAAAACCATGTTGGTGTTGTTTTCCTTTGCAGGCGCTTGGAAAGTTCTGTTTAGTACTGAACTGCTCTGACAGTCTGGACTATAAGGTAGCCATGGACATTTCTATTCTCATTAGAACTTTATAGCTATTGTACTTTTGATGCATTGAAATATGTTTGTTCAAGCTCATTGCATCAGTTGTAGAGACTGAAGAAGTGGAGTAGAAGTATGTATACATTATACTGTGAGTTAGTTGCACAAATGTAGAAATCAATAAAGTAGTCGTGTAATTTATCTCATACAGTTGTCTCTCTCTGTGACATTCCCTTACCAGATGATGGGGAAGCTGTTCTCTGGCATGGTGCAGTCTGGTTCCTGGTGTTGTTTTGATGAGTTTAACCGTATCAACGTAGAGGTGTTGTCAGTCATCGCTGCTCAGCTTCAGTCCATTAAGGCCGCCATGCATAGTCACAGTTTACGGTATGCCTCTGGAACTTACTGTATTCTTTAGACTGATTTGTATTTTTACGGCTTGAAAGTTTTTCATTTTACATTGGTTTAACTGAACAGGTGAATAGCTTAGGTTAATTAGTCAAATGTATTCGATATTTACTGTTTTTACCAAAGGTTTATGTTCGAGGGAAGAGATATCCGACTGAACGCCTCATGTGGATTCTTCATCACCATGAATCCAGGGTAACGTGATCTGTCATGTTTAGTTTAAGATCATACCCTTTTAATAACCTTTAATAAGCGTTAATAACCTGTTATCAAGGAAAAGGGTGACTACTTTGAAGAATCTAAAATCTAAAATATATTTTGATTTGTTTAACACTTTTGGTTACTACATGATTCCAAATGTGTTATTTCATAGTTTTGATGTCTTCACTATTATTCTACAATGTAGAAAATAGTAAAAATAAAGAAAACCCCTGGAATGAGTAGGTGTATCCAAACGTTTGACTGGTACTGTACATACATACACACACACATATAAATACATACATATATACACACACACATACACATACAAATACATACATATATACACACACATCTTTAAAAAATATATATTTTCTTTATTACCCTCCAACCCTACCACCCCTAACCCAATTGGAGCAAACTAGTGAACAACAATGCTTAGGCCTGTATTTCCAGTTCATACATACTATGTACATTCTATGGACCCAGTCTATTTTACAATAGTTCTATTTTGTTTGCTTTTACTCCTGTCTTTCCTCTACCCTCAACCATCTATTTCTTATGTCCATCCGGTTTGATTTTTATTTGCCATGTCTTTGAAGTTGACCTCTCTCTTTCAGTTGCAAAGGTCGAGTGGATCTCCCTGATAACCTAAAGTCCCTGTTCCGGCCCGTCTCTATGATGGTACCTGACTTTGACCTGATTGCTGAGATTATGTTGTTCTCTGAGGGCTTCAAATCAGCCAAATCACTGTCCAGGAAGATTGTCAACCTATACCAGCTCGCCAGCAAGCAGCTGTCTCAGCAGGTTGGACTTACATACACTCTTAGAAAAAAAGGTGGTATCTTGAACCTTAAAGGGTTCTTCAGCTGTCCCCATAGGAGAACACTTTGAATAACTATTTTTGTTTGCAGGTAGAACCCTTTTGGTTCCATGTAGAACCCTTTCTACAGAGGGTCTACCTGGAACCAAAAAACATTCTCCTACAGGGACAGTCGAAGAACACTTTTGGAACCATTTTTTCTAAGAGCAACATTACAAACATTTCAGTTAAAACAGTTGAAACAAACAGTTGAACATTTCAGTTAAAACCGTTGAATATTTCAGTTAAAACCGTTGAACATTTCAGTTAAATATCAAATACATACTGTAACTGTTCATGTTAATGTTTATAACTATGTTCATAGCTTTGGCATTCTGAAAACTTTTGTTTAGCTTTTTTGTTGATGTCTTAAGTTTTGTCTTTGTGTTTTTTTCCCCTTCGTTTCGTGGTTCTACTGTAATCTAGGACCATTATGATTTTGGAATGAGAGCCATAAAGTCAGTGCTAGTTCTCGCTGGTCAGAAGAGAAGATTCGCAGCTCTGTCGTAAGTATTGTGGCAAACCTCTTCAAAGTTAGGAGCGTTTGTCACAACTTGAGTGGGAAACTGTCACCAAAGTCAGCCCAGAATGAAAGTTCTTTCGAACATGACAGTACCTGTGTGTTTGTTTCTCTGTCCTGGTCCACCCAGGCCGCAGGTAAGGTCAAGGATAGCAGGGTTCGGTACACAAATCTGGTTCTCAGTAGGTCCAGGTCTAAACGCCAACAGGTAAGTCCAAAACAGTCCAGCTCGTACACGGTAAATCCAGCCAATGTAGATTGTCTCTTTCTCTATGGTTCATAGATCCTTCCAGCCCTCTCTCTCTCTTCCTGGTTTTTCTTGACCCTTTATCTGTGGGTCAGCTCCACCTTCTGAGGGTTCCCCTTGCTTCTGGGAATTGTAGTTTTGGCAGTCGGCCATTTTGTGCTCTGTAGTTCTGATCGGGGTGGCCATTTTAGTGATCAGGCAGAGCCCGTTTATTAGTTCTGCCCTCACATATCTGCCATTTATCACTCGACCCCCTTCTTTGCCACAGTATTAAAGAAACAAGAATCCTCTGCATTCTTGAGGCCAAAAGGCATTCCCTTGAATTGGTACAACCAAAAGGCTGTGTCACTGGTCACTACCGTCTTCTCTCATTCATCTCAACTTGCCAGAGTTGTTGTAGTAAAAACATTGTGAGTAAATACTGTGTGATATTCCAGGTGTGGCCTGACACCAGAGGACGAATACTGCGTTCTGATCTGTGCTTTACAAAACTCGAACTTACCCAAGCTGGTTCCTGAGGACGTTCCTCTGTTTAAAAGCATCATGGAGGATCTCTTCCCTGGCATCGTCAATCCCAAAACTATCCATCCTCAACTAGAGGTAATTCCTCGCCACGTGTACTCACACAGTCCGGTGTAGTCGGTGGTTGTTCTGGTAAAGTAAATAGAACTTGGTTAGATCACTTGGCTGCATGTTTTTTTGGTTGTTGTGGTTAAAATGTATGTCATATGCTTGTATCTTCTCTAGATCGCCATAGCTAAGGCTACAGAGATGCTTGGATTACAACAATGGCCAAATCAAGCAGAGAAGGTTACACAGCTGTATAGCCAGATTTTGGTCAGTATTTGGTTTCTTAAACATCCCGGGTCCATACTTACGAACCCTTAGATGGAACAAAAATGCTAGGTGTTAGATTTTCCCATTGGAAAACATGTCAGAATTAGCTGCCTAGCTACCACGAGTTACTTGTATTTCTGGGAACAAATAACAAATCAACCAATGACTTCCGTTAAGGACTCTCATGAAAAAGTGTTAAATCACATCCAACTATGTCTACTTCTTTAGTTGGTTGAAGAAGTATTTGTTAATGGAAATAATCACGCGGGCCAGCTGGTGGTGTTAGCGTAGTGGCTAAGTGTAAAATGTTTTCCGATGGGAAAAGCTAACACCTAGCATTTTTTGTTCCAGAACGTCTACACCTGAGGTTTAAGCAAGCGTTGTCCTGTTGATATTGTGATTCATTCAATTCACAATATCATTCAACTTCAATATTGATGTTGCAGGCTCGAGGAGGGGTGATGTTGATTGGTCCTACCGGAGGAGGGAAGACAACAGCGAGACTCATCCTGCAGCACGCTCTACACCTGCTGCCCTCTCTGTCTGAAGTCCACAGGAGGACCAGCGTCTTTATGCAGGTACTGCACATCTCTTTAGACACATCAGATCGTTTCCTGAAAACATCTGTCAGTGAATGTTTTTAAGTGTGTTTAAACATGCCACTGCAGCTAAACTGGTGCCGATTTGATTCCTTTCAGATATGGTAGTGTTAGATAGTATGTTTGTGTGTGTTGTTTAACGCTGCAATATGTCACTTTTTGTGGCAACGCGACCAAATTCATATAGAAATGTGAGTTATAGATCTGTCATTCTCATTGAAAGCAAGTCAAAGAAGCCGGGTAGATCTGTTCTATTTGCTCCATTTCTATGCTTCCCGTTCTTAAGTTTTGTTTTTGCGTCTTTTACTTTCGGTTTTGTACATCAGCTTAAAACAGTAGAAAATACAATGCAATGATTATCTATTGCTTGTTTTGTCACATAAACTGAAATTAGGCAAACTGTTAGAATGTTAGCAACCAGGAAATGGTGTCGTGATTTCTGCATATAGCAGCCTGGTCCCAAATATGTTTGTGCTGTCTTGCCAACTCCTGTAATTGATTGCTGTGCTTGTTTCATTCTTTCTCTTAACTTCCATTGGGTAGTTGGCACCGAGTTCAGAGGTCCACGTGGAAAGCTTCACCATCAACCCCAAGTGTGTGAGCTTTGGAGAGTTGTACGGCCAGGTAGACCCCAACACTCTGGAGTGGTCAGACGGCCTGTTCGCCTCTGCAGTCAGAACCTACGCTAAAGAACTCTTCGAACAAGACAACAAGACTTCCAAAGACAGCGAGAGCAGGAACACCTCCTCTTCAGTCAGTTCTTATTGCATTTACATTTGAGTACTTTAGCAGATGCTCTTATCTAGACTAAACTACATTTCAGTCATGCATTCAACTGAAGTAGGTAAAACAACAATCACGATCCTTGCAAGTAAAATCTTTCTGAAAATAGCCGCCATCTATAAAATCATTGCTAGGAAGAGTTAAGCACCATTCTTTTTATTGCTATTCATTGTTTATGATCATTCATTCTAAGGATACTGTCATTTACGCTGGTAACATTGGCCACACATGGGCTCTGTCTTCCCTTTCAGGATGTTTTGAGTGACTCCACTACACCCTTACCTCCCAGCAGTTATCAACGTATGTCTTAATGAACTCTGCTTGTGGTTATCACACAGTATAGTATCACACAATATTTGACAATGTTATCATTCAGAAATACATATATTTAAATGTGTCTCTTTCTTATTTCTTAGATAACTTCGTGGTTGACAACTGGCGTTGGATCATAATGGATGGCCCAGTGGATATCCTGTGGGTCGAGAACCTGAACACCGCGTTGGACGACAACAAGACGCTGTGCCTGGTGAACGGAGAGAGGATCAGCCTGCCAGATGGCATTAGGTTCCTGTTTGAAGTGGATACTCTCAGCCAGGCCACCCCCGCTACCATCAGCCGCTGTGCCATGGTCTACATGGTACTGTGTCAAGATGCATTATGTTCAACCAGACCTACTCTTCAGAATGGTTCCCTGGACTCAGATTAATTCTCGTCCTGGAGAATCTCCATTGCAAGTGTCCTCCGGTCCAAGATTAGGCCTAATCTGGGTCCGGGAAACTGGACCCCAATCTGTTATAGGTTTTCATCTAATGTATTAAACTACAGTAGTTTGTTATACAAAGTTAGAATATTTGGATTATATATATTTTTTCATCGCCACTCCAGGATCCAGTTGACCTGGGCTGGAAGCCGTACGTGAGGCGCTGGCTGTCCCAGCTGCCCAGACAGCTGAGCAGAGAGGGAAGGAACCACATCCAGCAGCTCTTTGACAACAGCATCACCCAGGGGCTGAACTTTGTCAAAAAGCACCAGAAGCTGCTCAACTTCCAGATCCCGGAGATGTCCACAGTCATGACTGTCTGCAGCATCCTGGGGGCTCTCATTAACTTCATGCAGGGGAATGGTGGCCTGGGTAGGACAATCTTCTGTAAAGCTAAGCATCATCTGTATTTCTTCTTCTTCTACTTCTACTACTTGTCTTTCTGTCCGTGTGGATGTTGTATTGTATCCTATGTGGACTTTCAATAAGTTTGGTCCAAGTTTGATCAAATTTTCATTCCGTGGTGTCACAGGACTAAATCTTGAGACATTGTCAGAGGAAGACATTGGGAAGACCTCTGCAGACAATGAGTCCACAGGAAAAGGGTACGTATAAATTAAATCTATTGCTGTTTGTAGATACTATGTTATCTTGGTTCAGCTTTAGTAAAGTTACTGTATATTTCTAATCTGTCACAGGGAGGATAACAAATGGTTTCTACAGAAAAACCCTGAAAAACTCAAGATTCTTCTTGGGAAGCTGTTTGTCTTTTCATACGCCTGGGGAGTGGGAGGAGTTCTAAACCATGTAGATGACTATGATGATTCCCCATCTGCTACTAAAGACAAAAGCTGTCACCTCCTCAATGTTTCACACGCATTCAAAAACCTGATCCACAAGTTGTTTGAAGGCGCACCTTGCGGTATGTGAATAGAATAATTCATCATGTCCAGGGACTGCAGAGGAAAATTTGCAATTTAGCTAAATCTGGTACAATGACATGTTGTACATGGTCTCTGACAAATGAACAAATAAGTAATGCTATAGTGTCCATTATATTTTCTTTTTTGTAGAACTTATCCCTCTTCATCAAACTTTATTTTGTCTCTGAATATTTCAGGTGTGTCTTTACCGGCAGGGAATCGTATGATCTTCAATTACTTTGTGGATCTACAGACAGGTGCCTTTGTTCCCTGGGATGAGTTGGTTCCTAGCACCGAGAGTCTAATACGCAAAGGTTTGCTCACAACTTTACCCTCTCTGGTGTGCAGGAAGCATCCATACATGCACTTTTCAATCGTACCATTCAAGAGTGCTAAGATGAGTTTCAAGTTTATTTTCCTTATGTAATTTCACTGGAAATCATTCTCACCAGAGCTCTCACGTTAAAACAACAGCATTAAAAACAGCAGCATTAAAACTTACAGCATTAAAGGTTAGGGACTCACATTATACGTTCATTTCCTCAGGACTGAACACATCCTCAGGTTCTGAATCATTGCAGTTGGGAGGAGTCCTGGCAGAGTCTAACACAACAGATACCACCAGCTTTCTGAGATCAGGCCCCATCTGCAGCAATGATACTGTCCGCTACTCCTTTCTAATGAGCCTGCTGCTGCTCAACAAACAACCAGTACTTCTCACAGGTGATTCAGTTGAGATTTCACTCTGTATTATATAAGAATATAGGATCATTCTTTCCCCCAATTACATGCCTGTTGCTTACTATTCATGTTCTTGACAGAAAAAAATGGTTGTCTTTAACCAACTATTTTATCATTAAAGAGATTTAAGAGGTCTCATAATGAGGTTTGAATTGACTATTAGTGGGTTCTGGAGTTAATGAGGTTTGTTTTGACTATTAGGGGATTTTGGAGTTAATGAGGTTTGTTTTGACTATTAGGGGATTTTGGAGTTAATGAGGTTTGTTTTGACTATTAGGGGATTCTGGAGTTAATGAGGTTTGTTTTGACTATTAAGGGATTCTGGAGTTAATTAGGTTTGTTTTGACTATTAGGGGATTTTGAAGTTAATGATGTTTGTTTTGACTATTAGGGGATTCTGGAATGAATGAGGTTTGTTTTGACTATTAGGGGATTCTGGAGTTGGAAAAACCATTCTCATCCAAAGTATTCTAAAGAAACTACAGGAAGACGGAGGAGAAATGGTGAATCAAGGGACTATACTGGGACAAGTCTTTCTACACAACCAAGCCAAGACAGCCAGGTAAAGCTAACGTAAAAAACGATTCTCTTTTGTTGATCTTGTAAAAAATACATTATGTTGAGAAAGACAGTGAGCTTCAGTATTATTGTGTAAGAAAGGCCCAGAGAGGCTGAGAGACTGATACGAATGAGCAACCTAATGTACTGTATCTTTTCTCCAGCCTGTTGGAGGATGTTAACCTGCTGACAGCTGTGTTTGGGGGAGATGCAGATAAGTCTACAGGCGATGATTCATTAAGTAAGGTTTAGTCAGGACTATCTAGTAGTCGTCAGTAGTAGTGAGCTTATCTAGTGAGTAAAGTTAGTAGTCTGACTAAAAGCCACATGTTCTCCTATTACCCTTCTCCTGAGAAAATGCTTTTTTCTTTAATGTGAACAATTTATTGTTGTCATAATAATTAAAACCATAAATATTTACAACTAAAAAGTTGGTCTTTTCCAGGTGGCTTGTTAAGCAGCATGCCGTTTGGAGTGTTGCGCAGGATGCGTAGTCCCAGCCATACCTCAGAATCCTCAGGAATCCTGACCTGTACCCTCCAGTGCACTGCTCGTACAACCACTGCCTACATACAGGCACACATGTTACAAAACCTCGTCAAGAAAGGCAAAAATAACCTTGGTGCACCCAAAAATAAGTCGGTGAGTAAAATGTCATTACATAAACATGTCTGATAATAAACATTTTAAGTTTTGGATGCTCAAAGTACTCTAATGGATTTAAAATACACTAAAGATAGATGCATAATCAGCTTTGATGTTCTATGTTTCTCTCCTCAGGTCTTGGTGTTTGTAGATGATTTGAACATGCCAACACTTGATAGTTATGGCGCCCAGCCTTCCATGGAGTTGATTCGCCAGTTCATCGAGCTCCAGGGAGTATTCGATGCCAAGACTCTCACCTGGAAGGTACAGTACAATAACCATGGTGTTATTAGAGTTCGTGTCTACCATTTCCCTGTGATGTGTGATGCAAATCATAGCTATGTAAAACAGAACCCGTTGGAATTCCTGGGAGGCTTATTTTCTTCCTCGTTTGACATCAGATGTGATGAATAGGCCTAGTCTCTATACAGAACTGTGTTCTTGTGCTTTCTATTACTTTTATGCCAGCTCTTTAATTGTTTATTTTCTTTAATTTAAAAAAAATAATTATTTTGTAATTTGTCCTCCTTTTCCCCCCAATTTTGTGATACCCAATTGCGATCCAATCATGTCTCATCGCTGCAGCTCCGCAACGGGCTTGGGAGAGGCGAAGGTCGAGCCATGCGTCCTCCGAAACAAGACCCACCAAGCCGCGCTGTTTCTTAACACCTACTCGCTTAACCTGCTAGCCAGCCACACCAATGTATTGGAGGAAACACTGACGACTGAAGTCAACTGATGACTGAAGTCAGCCTGCAGGCACCCGGCCTGCCACAAGGAGTCGCTAGAGTGCGATGAGCCAAGAAAAGCCCCCCGGCCAAACCCTCCCCTAACCCGGACGACGCTGAGCCAATTGTGCACCGCCCTATGGGACTCCCGGTCACGGCCGGCTTTGACTCAGCCTGGGATCAAACCCCAGGCTGCAGTGAAGCCTCAACACTGCGATGCAGTGCCTTAGACCGCTGCGCCACTCGAAAGCCCCCAGGTCTCTCTTAATAATGAATATATACTGTAACAATGATGTTTAAATATCTGTTTCTACAGAGCATCCAGGATGTGACTCTGTGTGCAGCCTGTGCCCCTCCGGGTGGGGGCCGTCAGAACCTCAGCCCCCGTCTTCTCAGACACTTCTCTGTCCTGCTGCTGCCACACCCCTCTAGCAACACCATGCAACACATCTTCCAGGTCATTGCCACTCAGTCTTTAGTGGATTAGCTGCAGTACATCCTATACTAAGCCTACTGTTTGTGTAAGTGGCAGCTGTGTCGCTATGTAATATCAAATTAGGGAAGTACCTGAAACCAATGCTTTCTGTCTGGTATATCAACCAGGTCCAACTCGGGAAGTTCTTTGGTATCAGAGATTTCTCCAAGGAGGTGCGTAAATGCAGAGAGGCCTTGGTGTCTGCCTCCATCGCTGTCTACATTGAGATGTGTCAACGTATGATGCCCACTCCAGCCAAATACCACTACACATTTAACCTCCGAGACCTGTCCAAGGTAAGACACACACATTCTCATTGGTTTCTCTTCTTCCACTGTCTTTTACTATTGTGTGTGTTTAAGATTGTCTACATTACAGTCAGACTGCACAGAATCACTGATCTACAAGTCACCTTGCACTGCACCTAACTACTCATTATGTGATCAACATGAGTGATTCTGCACCTCGCCTTACTCAAACTGATCCTCTTAAACACTGTGATTAGCTTAGGTATGGAGAGAGGCGCTTGACTAGCTGATATGCATTGGTAATCTCTCTATAGCTGGTCCAAGGCCTGATGCAGACCAGCGACTCTCAGATGAACTCATTGGTAATCTCTCTATAGCTGGTCCAAGGCCTGATGCAGACCAGCGACTCTCAGCTGAACTCATTGGTAATCTCTCTATAGCTGGTCCAAGGCCTGATGCAGACCAGCGACTCTCAGATGAACTCATTGGTAATCTCTCTATAGCTGGTCCAAGGCCTGATACAGACCAGCGACTCTCAGCTGAACTCATTGGTAATCTCTCTATAGCTGGTCCAAGGCCTGATGCAGACCAGCGACTCTCAGCTGAACTCATTGGTAATCTCTCTATAGGTGGTCCAAGGCCTGATGCAGACCAGCGACTCTCAGCTGAACTCATTGGTAATCTCTCTATAGGTGGTCCAGGGCCTGATGCAGACCAGCGACTCTCAGCTGAACTCATTGGTAATCTCTCTATAGGTGGTTCAGGGCCTGATGCAGACCAGCCACTCTCACCTGAACTCATTGGTAATCTCTCTATAGGTGGTCCAGGGCCTGATGCAGGCCAGCGACTCTGAGCTAAACTCAGAGGAGGCTGCAGCCTACCTGTTTTCCCACGAGACCTCCAGAGTGTTCCACGACCGCCTGGTCAACGAGCAGGACAGAGAACTGTTCTTTCAGATACTGTCCAACGAGCTCCACAGTTACTTCAAGGTACTGGTAGCCAACGTGTCAAGAGAGGTCTCACGTGTACACAGTAACTCAACTGCTGAAATGTGTACTGCAGACGCACTTCAGGCCATTCAGAATGAGGTCTCTTTTCTTCTACTGTAATCCATTTATGCCAAGCTTATGCACATTTTGATTCCTGTGTTGCACTTATAAAAGGTTTTATTTGGGGACAGTTTGCAGACGCTCTTTCCCAGAGCGACTTAAAGTTAGTGCATTCATCTTCAGATAGCTAGGTGAGACAACCAAATTCCTATGTGTTGAAAGTAGCCTCCCGAATGGCGCAGCAGTCTTAAGGCACTGCATCGCAGTGCTTGAGGCGTCACTATAGACCCGGGTTCGATCCCAGGCTGTGTCGCAGCCGGCCGCGACCTGGAGACCCATGATGCAGCGCACAATTGGCCCAGCGTCGTCCGGGTTAGGGGAGGGTTTAGCCGGCTGGGATGTTCTTGTCCCATCGCGCTCTAGCGACTCCTTGTGGCGGGCCGGGCACATGCACGCTGACTTCGGTCACCAGTTGTACTGTGTTTCCTCCGACACATGGGTGTGGCTGGCTTCCGGGTTAAGCGAGCAGTGTGTCAAGAAGCAGTGTGGCTTGGCAGGGTCGTGTTTCGGAGGACGCATGGCTCTCGACCTTTGTCTTTCCCGAGTCCGCAGGGGAGTTGCAGCGATGGGACAAGACTGTAACTACCAATTGGATACCACGAAATTGGGTCAGACCACCCTTTGCCTCCAGGGGCATGGAAACGTTGCTCAATTGGTATCAAGGGACCTAACGTGTGTCAGGAAAACATTCCCCACACCATTACACCACCACCACCAGCTTGTACCGTTGAGTCCAGGCAGGATGAGTCCATGGTCTCATGCTGCTTAAGCCAAATCCGGACTTTGCTATCAGCATGACGCAATAGGAACTGGGATTCGTCAGACCGGGGAATGTTTTTCCACTCCTCAATTGTTCAGTGTTGGTAATGGCGTGCCCACTGGAGCTGCTTCTTCTTGTTTTTAGCAGATAGGAGTGGAACCCAGTCTGGTCGTCTGCTGCAATAGCCCATCGGTAACAAGGACCGACGAGTTGTACGTTCTGAGATTCCGTTCTGCACACCACCGTTGTACTGAGACGTTATTTGTCTGTTTGTGGCCAGCCTGTTAGCTTGCACCATTCTTGCCGTTCTCCTTCGACCTCTCATCAACGAGCTGTTTTCACCCACAGGACTGCCGCTGACTGGATGTATTTTGTTTGTCGCACCGTTCTCTGTAAACCCTAGACACTGTCGTGCGTGACAGCCCAGGATGCAGGCCGTTTCTGAGATACTGGAACTGGCGCGTCTGGCACCAACGATCACACCATGCTCTAAGTCGCTTAGGTCACTAAGTTTGCCCATTCTAACGTTCAGTTGAATAGTAACTGAATGCCTCAATGCCTGTCTGCCTGCTTTATATAGCAAGCCACAGTCACGTGACTCAATGTCTGTAGGAGCGAACCATGAACGGGGTAGTGTACCTAATAAACTGGCCACTGAGTGTATAATGACTTTCCAGTTACTTTTTCTTGTAACTTCTTTGTGCATGACTGTTAAGGTGTCCTGGCCACCAGAGGAGCTGATGAGAGAACCCATAGCATTCGGAGACTTCCTGGATATGAGCATCCCAACTGCTTCTAGGATCTATAAGCACCTGCCAGATTTTAAGAAGATCCAGGCTGTGCTGGAGGAGTGTCACACTAGACATGGAAGGAAAGCCTCTCAGGTACAGTTCACCTTAGCCACACTGACTCACCCACAATAACATCTGCTAAACACGTGTATGTTACCAATACAATTTGATTTGATTTGACTACTTCTTTACAGTACAGTAAACTACCAATGCGCAATCTCGATAAGATTAATATCTGCATGATAATAACAAATGTATTTTGTAAATCTGATGCGTGTGTGTGTGTGTGTGTGTGTGTGTGTGTGTGTGTGTGTGTGTGTGTGTGTGTGTGTGTGTGTGTGTGTGTGTGTGTGTAGTTCCCCATGGTGTTTTTCAGGGAGGCAGTGGAACACATCACTAGAGCCGCCCGGGTTTTCAGATTGAAGGGAGCACACATGATGCTGGTACCTGTCCTGGACACACCTTTTAGACCTCTGATGTCACTGAGACACTTTCCCTGTATGCTCTCTTTTAGAGTGTGGACGGTAACTGTAACGATAAATTAGAAATAACTGTAAACGGACCGTTTATCGTTCTGCAGTACACCTGTCAGTCAACTGATCAAGACATCCTGTGGCAGCTGTAGGCCTAGTAATAACGTGTATTCGTTGTCATAGTGACAACACAGACCATTCGGTGATTCAGGGTGTGTTCGTTGTCATAGTGACAATACAGACCATTCGGTGATTCAGGGTGTGTTCGTTGTTATAGTGACAACACAGACCTTTCACCGCTTCAGGTGTGTTCGTGTGTTCGTTCGTCAGGGTGTGTTTGCAAATAACACTTCAATGTACATGTAATTAATGTGGCCACCAATATGCTCACACATGCCCAGTTATTCAGGCAAGCTTACCTTGCCCTCTGCCGTCTCTTCTCTCCGAGCAGCCTAGCACACCTACAAACAACAACGATTTAATATAACCTGTTTTTGATTGGTCGTCAATTTTTTATCGTCAGAGGGAAAGGGAAAAAAACCTCTCTTGTTCTCCACTCTTTGTGTAGTTATCGTTGTAGCGCTCCTGTTCACTTGAATTAGAACTGTTTTAATTGAACAATACTATACTAACTGAAGGATAAACCATATAGCTCAATAATATGTTGTTCAGGTTCCCAATGGCTATTGCATCACTATTACACATTCATGGCTCCTTCCTGCTATTTGATTGATTGATTCATTGATTGAATGATTGATTGATTGATTACTGATAATGACTGACCACTTTATTCCCTCTGTGTAGATTGGACTGGATGGCACAGGGAAGGAGGAGTGTGTGACTCTGGCCTGTCATGTGTCTGGAAGCCATCTCTACAGGCTGTCTGTCTGCCGGAACTGCAGCTACTCAGACTTCAGAGATGACTTGAAGAGGGTGTTCAGACAGGCCGGGATCCACCGTAAAAACACTGTGCTGCTCATCACTGACTCAGACATCGTCAAGGTCAGTTTAAAGTGTGAAAGACAGTAGGAAGATTAGCTAGCCTGGTCCATATCTGTTACGTACTATCGTTAGCTAGCCTGGTTCAGATGTGCTATTATTAGCTAGCCTGGTTCAGATGTTATGTACTATCATTAGCTAGCCTGGTTCAGATGTTACGTACTATCATTAGCTAGCCTGGTTCAGATGTTATGTACTATCGCTAGCTAGCCTGGTTCAGATGTTACGTACTATCATTAGCTAGCCTGGTTCAGATGTTACGTACTATCGTTAGCTAGCCTGGTTCAGATGTTACGTACTATCATTAGCTAGCCTGGTTCAGATGTTACGTACTATCATTAGCTAGCCTGGTTCAGATGTTACGTACTATCATTAGCTAGCCTGGTTCAGATGTTACGTACTATCATTAGCTAGCCTGGTTCAGATGTTACGTACTATCATTAGCTAGCCTGGTTCAGATGTTACGTACTATCATTAGCTAGCCTGGTTCAGATGTTACGTACTATCATTAGCTAGCCTGGTTCAGATGTTACGTACTATCATTAGCTAGCCTGGTTCAGATGTTACGTACTATCATTAGCTAGCCTGGTTCAGATGTTACGTACTATCGTTAGCTAGCCTGGTTCAGATGTTACGTACTATCGTTAGCTAGCCTGGTTCAGATGTTACGTACTATCATTAGCTAGCCTGGTCCCTAGATCGGTATCATTAGTAAAAGTAGTCCATTCTATTGATCACCTGTGACATCTTCTCTGTTTTGTTCAAAGGAGTCAGTCCTTGAGGATCTGAACTGCATTCTGAAATATGGAGATGTCCCTGGCCTGTTTGACAACGATGAGATTGATTCAATCACTGTGGATCTCAAGTCAACCATGGAGAGCTCTATCGGTGAAAATAGAGAGGAGATGTACTCTTATTTCATAGAGGTACAGTACGGTATAATATTCGCTGTAGATTTGTTGATTTATGCCATGGTTTGAGAAGAAGCATTTGACTTCTTCTTCTTCTTTAGCAAGTTCATCAGAGACTACACATCGTCCTGGCCCTGAGCCCTGCTGGGATGCGTCTGAGACAGTACTGTTGGGCCCACCCGGCCCTGCTCTCCTGTTGTAACATAGACTGGTACTGTGAGTGGTCTAAAGACGCTCTGCTGCAGGTAGCCAGCAGCACCTACATCAACTCTGACGACTTTGACTGGCTCGGACAGGTACAGTAGTTCCCCATTCACCAGATAATAATCACAAGCGTTATTTGTATGTGTACTACAATTAAACTTCTATCTGCAAATGTGTACATGAAATAAACCAAAAACAAAATAAGGTTAATTGTACATATTGAATGAGGATTAGGTCCAGAATCTGGAACCCCTGTTGTCTACCTTTCAGGTCCTGCAGAACAAGGTAGCCAGAGTGTGTGTGGATATCCACTACAGCTCAACCCAGATGGCTGCTCAGTACCTGCAGGAGATGAGAAGGCCCTACTACATAGTCCCCAGCACTTTCATCGAGTACATAGACACCTTCACCAAGATGTGTCGTTCAGAGGGGTCTAAGCTCCATAATGTCAGGTAAAGGCTGGAGGTTGATTTATTCATTGATTCATTTGTTGGTTGTGACTGTTATTTTCTTGGAAATGATGTTTGCTGAGCGGAGAGCAATATTAAATGGACTGTATATAATCTGTTTTTCCCACAGAGATCGCTTTAGTAACGGACTCTCTATATTATCTGAGGCAACATCTCTAGTCACTGTCATGCAAGATGAACTGCTAGCTCTGGGCCCACAGATAGAGGAGAAGTCAAAGGTAAATAACAGAGGGTTCAATATCAAGATAGGGTGTTCAGATTTTGAGAGAGCGAGAGAGTGTAACTAATTGATTGTGTGTGTGTGTGACTGACTGATTGTGTGTGTGTGTGTGTGACTGACTGATTGTGTCTGTGTGTGACTGACTGATTGTGTCTGTGTGTGACTGACTGATTGTGTGTGTGACTGACTGATTGTGTGTGTGACTGACTGACTGACTGACTGATTGTCTGTGTGTGAGACTGACTGACTGATTGTGTGTGTGTGACTGACTAATTGTGTGTGTGTGACTGACTGATTGTGTGTGTGTGTGTGACTGACTGATTGATTGTGTGTGTGTGACTGACTGACTGACTGACTGATTGTGTGTGTGTGACTGACTAATTGTGTGTGTGTGACTGACTGATTGTGTGTGTGACTGACTGATTGTGTGTGTGTGTGACTGACTGATTGTGTGTGTGACTGACTGATTGTGTGTGTGACTGACTGTTTGTGTGTGTCTGACTGACTGATTGATTGTGTGTGTGTGACTGACTGATTGATTGTGTGTGTGTGTGTGTGTGTGACTGACTGATTGATTGTGTGTGTGTGACTGACTAATTGTGTGTGTGTGACTGACTAATTGTGTGTGTGTGTGACTGACTAATTGTGTGTGTGTGACTGACTGATTGTGTGTGTGTGACTGACTGATTGTGTGTGTGACTGACTGATTGTGTGTGTGACTGACTGATAGTGTGTGTGTGACTGACTGACTGACTGACTGACTGATTGTGTGTGACTGACTGACTGACTGATTGTGTGTGACTGACTGACTGACTGATTGTGTGTGACTGACTGACTGACTGTGTGTGTGTGACTGACTGACTGATTGTGTGTGACTGACTGACTGACTGATTGTGTGTGTGTAACTGATTGTGTGTGTGTGACTGACTGATTGTGTGTGTGTGAGACTGACTGACTGATTGTGTGTGTGTAACTGATTGTGTGTGTGTGACTGACTGATTGTGTGTGTGTGACTGACTGATTGTATGTGTGTGACTGACTGATTGTATGTGTGTGACTGACTGATTGTGTGTGTGTGTGACTGACTGATTGTGTGTGTGACTGACTGATAGTGTATGTGTGACTGACTGATTGTGTGTGTGACTGACTGATAGTGTGTGTGTGACTGACTGACTGACTGATTGTGTGTGACTGACTGACTGACTGATTGTGTGTGACTGACTGACTGACTGTGTGTGTGTGACTGACTGACTGATTGTGTGTGACTGACTGACTGATTGTGTGTGTGTAACTGATTGTGTGTGTGTGACTGACTGATTGTGTGTGTGTGACTGACTGATTGTATGTGTGTGACTGACTGATTGTATGTGTGTGACTGACTGATTGTGTGTGTGTGTGACTGACTGATTGTGTGTGTGACTGACTGATAGTGTATGTGTGACTGACTGATTGTGTGTGTGACTGACTGATAGTGTGTGTGTGACTGACTGACTGACTGACTGATTGTGTGTGACTGACTGACTGACTGATTGTGTGTGACTGACTGACTGACTGATTGTGTGTGACTGACTGACTGACTGTGTGTGTGTGTGACTGACTGACTCATTGTGTGTGACTGACTGACTGACTGTGTGTGTGTGTGTGACTGACTGACTGACTGATTGTGTGTGTGACTGACTGACTGATTGTGTGTGACTGACTGATTGTGTGTGTGTGACTGACTGACTGATTGTGTGTGTGTGTGACTGACTGACTGACTGACTGACTGATTGTGTCTGTGTGACTGACTAATTGTGTGTGTGTGTGACTGACTAATTGTGTGTGTGTTACTGACTGATTGTGTCTGTGTGTGTGACTGACTGATTGTGTGTGTGTGTGTGTGTGTGTGTGTGTGTGTGTGTGTGTGTGTGTGTGTGTGTGTGTGTGTGTGTGTGACTGACTGATTGTGTCTGTGTGTGTGACTGACTGATTGTGTGTGTGTGTGTGACTGACTAATTCTGTGTGTGTGACTGACTGATTGTGTGTGTGTGACTGACTGATTGTGTGTGTGTGTGTGTGACTGATTGTGTGTGTGACTGACTGATTGTGTGTGTGACTGACTGTTTGTGTGTGTCTGACTGACTGATTGATTGTGTGTGTGTGACTGACTGATTGATTGTGTGTGTGTGTGTGTGACTGACTGATTGATTGTGTGTGTGTGACTGACTAATTGTGTGTGTGTGACTGACTAATTGTGTGTGTGTGACTGACTGATTGTGTGTGTGACTGACTGATTGTGTGGCTGACTGACTGATTGTGTGTGTGTGAGACTGACTGACTGATTGTGTGTGTGTAACTGATTGTGTGTGACTGACTGATTGTGTGTGACTGACTGATTGTGTGTGTGTGACTGACTGATTGTATGTGTGTGACTGACTGATTGTATGTGTGTGACTGACTGATTGTGTGTGTGTGTGACTGACTGATTGTGTGTGTGACTGACTGATAGTGTATGTGTGACTGACTGATTGTGTGTGTGACTGACTGATAGTGTGTGTGTGACTGACTGACTGACTGACTGACTGATTGTGTGTGACTGACTGACTGACTGATTGTGTGTGACTGACTGACTGACTGTGTGTGTGTGACTGACTGACTGATTGTGTGTGACTGACTGACTGACTGATTGTGTGTGTGTAACTGATTGTGTGTGTGTGACTGACTGATTGTGTGTGTGTGACTGACTGATTGTATGTGTGTGACTGACTGATTGTATGTGTGTGACTGACTGATTGTGTGTGTGTGTGACTGACTGATTGTGTGTGTGTGACTGACTGATAGTGTATGTGTGACTGACTGATTGTGTGTGTGACTGACTGATAGTGTGTGTGTGACTGACTGACTGACTGATTGTGTGTGACTGACTGACTGACTGATTGTGTGTGACTGACTGACTGACTGATTGTGTGTGACTGACTGACTGACTGTGTGTGTGTGACTGACTGACTCATTGCGTGTGACTGACTGACTGACTGATTGTGTGTGTGACTGACTGACTGATTGTGTGTGACTGACTGATTGTGTGTGTGTGACTGACTGACTGATTGTGTGTGTGTGTGTGACTGACTGACTGACTGACTGACTGACTGATTGTGTCTGTGTGACTGACTAATTGTGTGTGTGTGTGACTGACTAATTGTGTGTGTGTTACTGACTGATTGTGTCTGTGTGTGTGACTGACTGATTGTGTGTGTGTGTGTGTGTGTGTGTGTGTGACTGACTGATTGTGTCTGTGTGTGTGACTGACTGATTGTGTGTGTGACTGACTGATTGTGTGTGTGTGACTGACTGACTGATTGTGTGTGACTGACTGATTGTGTCTGTGTGTGTGACTGACTGATTGTGTGTGTGACTGACTGACTGTGTGTGTGTGTGTGACTGACTGACTGTGTGTGTGTGACTGACTGACTGTGTGTGTGTGACTGACTGACTGTGTGTGTGACTGACTGATTGTGTGTGTGACTGACTGATTGTGTGTGTGACTGACTGATTGTGTATGTGTGACTGACTGACTGACTGACTGATTGTGTGTAACTGACTGACTGACTGTGTGTGTGATTGACTGACTGTGTGTGTGTGTGACTGACTGACTGACTGATTGTGTGTGTGTGACTGACTGACTGATTGTGTGTGTGTGTGACTGACTGACTGATTGTGTGTGTGTGTGACTGACTAATTGTGTGTGTGTGACTGACTGACTGATTGTGTGTGACTGACTGATTGTGTCTGTGTGTGTGACTGACTGATTGTGTGTGTGACTGACTGATTGTGTGTGTGTGACTGACTGATTGTGTGTGACTGACTGACTGATTGTGTGTGTGACTGACTGATTGTGTGTGTGTGACTGACTGATTGTGTGTGACTGACTGACTGATTGTGTGTGTGACTGACTGATTGTGTGTGTGACTGACTGATTGTGTTTTACTGATTGACTGACTGATTGTGTGTGTGACTGACTGATTGTGTGTGTGACTGACTGATTGTGTGTGTGACTGACTGACTGATTGTGTGTGTGTGTATGTGACTGACTGATTGATTGTGTGTGTGTGACTGACTGACTGACTGATTGTGTGTGACTGACTGACTGGTTGTGTGTGTGTGACTGACTGATTGTGTGTGTGACTGACTGATTGTGTGTTACTGATTGACTGACTGATTGTGTGTGTGACTGACTGATTGTGTGTGTGTCTGACTGATTGATTGTGTGTGTGACTGACTGACTGATTGTGTGTGTGTGTATGTGACTGACTGATTGATTGTGTGTGTGTGACTGACTGACTGACTGATTGTGTGTGTGACTGACTAATTGTGTGTGTGTGACTGACTGATTGTGTGTGTGACTGACTGACTGATTGTGTGTGTGTGACTGACTGATTGTGTGTGTGTGTGACTGACTGATTGTGTGTGTGTGTGACTGACTGATTGTGTGTGTGACTGACTGATTGTGTGTGTGTGACTGACTGATTGTGTGTCTGTGACTGACTGATTGATTGTGTGTGTGTGTGTGACTGACTGATTGATGTGTGTGTGTGTGTGTGTGACTGACTGATTGATTGTGTGTGTGTGACTGACTAATTGTGTGTGTGTGACTGACTGATTGTGTGTGTGTGACTGACTGATTGTGTGTGTGACTGACTGATTGTGTGTGTGTGACTGACTGACTGACTGATTGTGTGTGTGTGAGACTGACTGACTGATTGTGTGTGTGTAACTGATTGTGTGTGTGACTGACTGATTGTGTATGTGTGACTGACTGATTGTATGTGTGTGACTGACTGATTGTATGTGTGTGACTGACTGATTGTGTGTGTGACTGACTGATAGTGTATGTGTGACTGACTGATTGTGTGTGTGACTGACTGATAGTGTGTGTGTGACTGACTGACTGACTGACTGACTGACTGATTGTGTGTGACTGACTGACTGACTGATTGTGTGTGACTGACTGACTGACTGATTGTGTGTGACTGACTGACTGACTGACTGATTGTGTGTGTGTGACTGACTGATTGTATGTGTGTGTGTGACTGACTGATTGTATGTGTGTGACTGACTGATTGTATGTGTGTGACTGACTGATTGTGTGTGTGTGTGACTGACTGATAGTGTGTGTGTGACTGACTGACTGACTGATTGTGTGTGACTGACTGACTGACTGATTGTGTGTGACTGACTGACTGACTGATTGTGTGTGACTGCTGACTGACTGACTGATTGTGTGTGACTGACTGACTGATTGTGTGTGACTGACTGACTGACTGATTGTGTGTGACTGACTGACTGACTGACTGATTGTGTGTGTGTGACTGACTGATTGTGTGTGTGTGTGTGACTGACTGATTGTATGTGTGTGACTGACTGATTGTATGTGTGTGACTGACTGATTGTGTGTGTGTGTGACTGACTGATAGTGTGTGTGTGACTGACTGACTGACTGATTGTGTGTGACTGACTGACTGACTGATTGTGTGTGACTGACTGACTGACTGATTGTGTGTGACTGACTGACTGACTGTGTGTGTGTGACTGACTACTGTTGTGTGTGACGACTGACTGACTGACTGTGTGTGTGTGTGTGTGTGACTGACTGACTGATTGTGTGTGTGACTGACTGACTGATTGTGTGTGTGACTGACTGATTGTGTGTGTGTGTGACTGACTGATTGTGTGTGTGTGTGACTGACTGATTGTGTGTGTGACTGACTGATTGTATGTGTGTGACTGACTGATTGTGTGTGTGTGACTGACTGATAGTGTGTGTGTGACTGACTGACTGACTGATTGTGTGTGACTGACTGACTGACTGATTGTGTGTGACTGACTGACTGACTGATTGTGTGTGACTGACTGACTGACTGTGTGTGTGTGACTGACTGACTGATTGTGTGTGACTGACTGACTGACTGACTGTGTGTGTGTGTGTGTGTGTGTGTGTGTCTGTGACTGACTGACTGACTGACTGATTGTGTGTGACTGACTGACTGACTGACTGACTGATTGTGTGTGTGACTGACTGATTGTGTGTGTGTGACTGACTGACTGATTGTGTGTGTGACTGACTGATTGTGTGTGTGTGTGACTGACTGACTGATTGTGTGTGTGTGACTGACTGATTGTGTGTGTGTGACTGACTGACTGATTGTGTGTGTGTGTGACTGACTGACTGACTGATTGTGTGTGTGTGACTGACTAATGTTGTGTGTGTGTGACTGACTGATTGTGTGTGTGTGACTGACTGAGTCTGTGTGTGTGACTGACTGATTGTGTGTGTGTCTGTGTGTGTGTGTGTGTGTGACTGACTGATTGTGTCTGTGTGTGTGACTGACTGATTGTGTGTGTGTGTGTGACTGACTGATTGTGTGTGTGTGACTGATGTGTGTGTGTGTGTGACTGACTGATTGATTGTGTGTGTGTGACTGACTGACTGATTGTGTGTGTGTGACTGACTGACTGATTGTGTGTGTGTGTGACTGACTGACTGTGTGTGTGTGACTGACTGACTGTGTGTGTGTGACTGACTGACTGTGTGTGTGACTGACTGATTGTGTGTGTGACTGACTGATTGTGTGTGTGTGTGACTGACTGATTGTGTATGTGTGACTGACTGACTGACTGACTGATTGTGTGTAACTGACTGACTGACTGTGTGTGTGACTGACTGACTGTGTGTGTGTGTGACTGACTGACTGACTGATTGTGTGTTTGTGACTGACTGATTGTGTGTGTGTGTGACTGACTGATTGTGTGTGTGACTGACTGATAGTGTATGTGTGACTGACTGATTGTGTGTGTGACTGACTGATAGTGTGTGTGTGACTGACTGACTGACTGACTGACTGACTGACTGATTGTGTGTGACTGACTGACTGACTGATTGTGTGTGACTGACTGACTGACTGATTGTGTGTGACTGACTGACTGACTGTGTGTGTGTGACTGACTGACTGATTGTGTGTGACTGACTGACTGACTGATTGTGTGTGTGTAACTGATTGTGTGTGTGTGACTGACTGATTGTGTGTGTGTGACTGACTGATTGTATGTGTGTGACTGACTGATTGTATGTGTGTGACTGACTGATTGTGTGTGTGTGTGACTGACTGATTGTGTGTGTGACTGACTGATAGTGTATGTGTGACTGACTGATTGTGTGTGTGACTGACTGATAGTGTGTGTGTGACTGACTGACTGACTGATTGTGTGTGACTGACTGACTGACTGATTGTGTGTGACTGACTGACTGACTGATTGTGTGTGACTGACTGACTTGCTGTGTGTGTGTGACTGACTGACTGATTGTGTGTGTGACTGACTGACTGATTGTGTGTGTGTGTGTGACTGACTGATTGTTGTGTGTGTGTGACTGACTGATTGTGTGTGTGTGACTGACTGATATTGTGTGTGTGTGACTGACTGATTGATTGTGTGTGTGTGACTGACTGACTGATTGTGTGTGTGTGACTGACTGACTGATTGTGTGTGTGTGTGACTGACTGACTGTGTGTGTGTGACTGACTGACTGTGTGTGTGTGACTGACTGACTGTGTGTGTGACTGACTGACTGTGTGTGTGACTGACTGATTGTGTGTGTGACTGACTGATTGTGTATGTGTGACTGACTGACTGACTGACTGATTGTGTGTAACTGACTGACTGACTGTGTGTGACTGACTGACTGACTGTGTGTGTGTGTGACTGACTGACTGACTGATTGTGTGTTTGTGACTGACTGATTGTGTGTGTGACTGACTGACTGATTGTGTGTGTGTGTGACTGACTGACTGATTGTGTGTGTGTGTGACTGACTAATTGTGTGTGTGACTGACTAATTGTGTGTGTGTGACTGACTGACTGATTGTGTGTGACTGACTGATTGTGTCTGTGTGTGTGACTGACTGATTGTGTGTGTGACTGACTGATTGTGTGTGTGTGACTGACTGATTGTGTGTGACTGACTGACTGATTGTGTGTGTGACTGACTGATTGTGTGTGTGACTGACTGATTGTGTGTTACTGATTGACTGACTGATTGTGTGTGTGACTGACTGACTGTGTGTGTGACTGACTGATTGTGTGTGTGACTGACTGACTGATTGTGTGTGTGTGTGTATGTGACTGACTGATTGTTTGTGTGTGTGTGACTGACTGACTGACTGATTGTGTGTGACTGACTGACTGATTGTGTGTGACTGACTGATTGTGTGTGTGACTGACTGATTGTGTGTTACTGATTGACTGACTGATTGTGTGTGTGACTGACTGATTGTGTGTGTGACTGACTGATTGATTGTGTGTGTGACTGACTGACTGATTGTGTGTGTGTGTATGTGACTGACTGACTGATTGTGTGTGTGACTGACTAATTGTGTGTGTGTGACTGACTGATTGTGTGTGTGACTGACTGACTGATTGTGTGTGTTACTGACTGATTGTGTGTGTGTGACTGACTGATTGTGTGTGTGACTGACTGATTGTGTGTGTGACTGACTGATTGTGTGTGTGTGACTGACTGATTGTGTGTGTGTGACTGACTGATTGATTGTGTGTGTGTGTGTGTGACTGACTGATTGATTGTGTGTGTGTGTGTGTGACTGACTGATTGATTGTGTGTGTGTGACTGACTAATTGTGTGTGTGACTGACTTATTGTGTGTGTGTGACTGACTGATTGTGTTTGTGTGACTGACTGACTGACTGATTGTGTGTGTGTGAGACTGACTGACTGACTGATTGTGTGTGTGTAACTGATTGTGTGTGTGTGACTGACTGATTGTGTGTGTGTGACTGACTGATTGTATGTGTGTGACTGACTGATTGTATGTGTGTGACTGACTGATGTGTGTGTGTGACTGACTGATAGTGTGTGTGTGACTGACTGATTGTGTGTGTGACTGACTGATAGTGTGTGTGTGACTGACTGTACTGACTGACTGACTGACTGATTGTGTGTGACTGACTGACTGATTGTGTGTGACTGACTGACTGACTGATTGTGTGTGACTGACTGACTGACTGTGTGTGTGTGTGACTGACTGACTGATTGTGTGTGACTGACTGACTGACTGACTGATTGTGTGTGTGTGACTGACTGATTGTGTGTGTGTGTGTGACTGACTGATTGTGTGTGTGACTGACTGATTGTGTGTGTGTGACTGACTGATTGTGTGTGACTGACTGACTGATTGTGTGTGTGACTGACTGATTGTGTGTGTGACTGACTGATTGTGTGTTACTGATTGACTGACTGATTGTGTGTGTGACTGACTGACTGTGTGTGTGACTGACTGATTGTGTGTGTGACTGACTGACTGATTGTGTGTATGTGACTGACTGATTGTTTGTGTGTGTGTGACTGACTGACTGACTGATTGTGTGTGACTGACTGACTGATTGTGTGTGACTGACTGATTGTGTGTGTGACTGACTGATTGTGTGTTACTGATTGACTGACTGATTGTGTGTGTGACTGACTGATTGTGTGTGTGACTGACTGATTGATTGTGTGTGTGACTGACTGACTGATTGTGTGTGTGTGTATGTGACTGACTGATTGATTGTGTGTGTGTGACTGACTGACTGACTGATTGTGTGTGTGACTGACTAATTGTGTGTGTGTGACTGACTGATTGTGTGTGTGACTGACTGACTGATTGTGTGTGTTACTGACTGATTGTGTGTGTGTGACTGACTGATTGTGTGTGTGACTGACTGATTGTGTGTGTGACTGACTGATTGTGTGTGTGTGACTGACTGATGTGTGTGTGACTGACTTGATTGTGTGTGTGTGACTGACTAATTGTGTGTGTGTGACTGACTTATTGTGTGTGTGTGACTGACTGATTGTGTGTGTGTGACTGACTGACTGACTGATTGTGTGTGTGTGAGACTGACTGACTGATTGTGTGTGTGTAACTGATTGTGTGTGTGTGACTGACTGATTGTGTGTGTGTGACTGACTGATTGTATGTGTGTGACTGACTGATTGTATGTGTGTGACTGACTGATTGTGTGTGTGACTGACTGATAGTGTATGTGTGACTGACTGATTGTGTGTGTGACTGACTGATAGTGTGTGTGTGACTGACTTACTGACTGACTGACTGACTGATTGTGTGTGACTGACTGACTGACTGATTGTGTGTGTGTGACTGACTGATTGTGTGTGTGTGTGTGACTGACTGATTGTATGTGTGTGACTGACTGATTGTATGTGTGTGACTGACTGATGTGTGTGTGTGTGACTGACTGATAGTGTGTGTGTGACTGACCTGACTGACTGACTGACTGATTGTGTGTGACTGACTGACTGACTGATTGTGTGTGACTGACTGACTGACTGATTGTGTGTGACTGACTGACTGACTGTGTGTGTGTGACTGACTTACTGATTGTGTGTGACTGACTGACTGACGACTGTGTGTGTGTGTGTGACTGACTGACTGACTGACTGATTGTGTGTGTGACTGACTGACTGATTGTGTGTGTGACTGACTGATTGTGTGTGTGTGACTGACTGACTGATTGTGTGTGTGTGTGTGTGACTGACTGATTGTGTGTGTGACTGACTGATTGTATGTGTGTGACTGACTGATTGTTTGTGTGTGTGACTGACTGATAGTGTGTGTGTGACTGACTGACTGACTGATTGTGTGTGACTGACTGACTGACTGATTGTGTGTGACTGACTGACTGACTGATTGTGTGTGACTGACTGACTGACTGTGTGTGTGTGACTGACTGACTGATTGTGTGTGTGTGACTGACTGATTGTGTGTGTGTGACTGACTGATTGTGTGTGTGACTGACTGATTGTGTGTGTGACTGACTGACTGATTGTGTGTGACTGACTGACTGACTGACTGACTGATTGTGTGTGTGACTGACTGATGTGTGTGTGTGACTGACTGACTGATTGTGTGTGTGTGACTGACTGACTGATTGTGTGTGTGTGACTGACTGACTGATTGTGTGTGTGACTGACTGACTGATTGTGTGTGTGTGACTGACTGACTGATTGTGTGTGTGTGTGACTGACTGACTGACTGATTGTGTGTGTGTGACTGACTGATTGTGTGTGTGACTGACTGATTGTGTGTGTGACTGACTAATTGTTTGTGTGTGTGACTGACTGATTGTTGTGTCTGTGTGTGTGACTGACTGATTGTGTGTGTGACTGACTGATTGTGTGTGTGTGTGTGTGACTGACTGACTGATTGTGTGTGTGTGACTGACTGACTGATTGTGTGTGTGTGCTGACTGACTGATGTGTGTGTGTGACTGACTGACTATGTGTGTGTGTGACTGACTGATTGTGTCTGTGTGTGTGACTGACTGACTGTGTGTGTGACTGACTGATTGTGTGTGTGACTGACTGATGTGTGTTGTGTGTGACTGACTGACTGACTGTTGTGTGTGACTGACTGACTGACTGATTGTGTGTGACTGACTGACTGACTGTGTGTGTGACTGACTGACTGATTGTGTGTGTGTGACTGACTGACTGATTGTGTGTGTGTGTCTGACTGACTGATTGTGTGTGTGACTGACTGACTAATGTGTGTGTGTGACTGACTAATTGTGTGTGTGTGACTGACTGATTGTGTGTGTGACTGACTGATTGTGTGTGTGTGTGACTGACTGATTGTGTGTGTGACTGACTGATTGTGTGTGTGTGACTGACTGATTGTGTGTGACTGACTGACTGATTGTGTGTGTGACTGACTGATTGTGTGTGTGACTGACTGATTGTGTGTGTACTGATCTGACTGACTGATTGTGTGTGTGACTGACTGACTGTGTGTGTGACTGACTGATTGTGTGTGTGACTGACTGACTGATTGTGTGTGTGACTGACTGATTGTGTGTGTGTGTGACTGACTGACTGACTGATGTGTGTGTGACTGACTGACTGATGTGTGTGTGACTGACTGATTGTGTGTGTGACTGACTGATTGTGTGTGTGTGACTGACTGATTGATGTGTGATCGTGTGTGTGTGACTGACTGATTGTGTGTGTGACTGACTGACTGATTGTGTGTGTGTGACTGACTGACTGATTGTGTGTGTGTGTGTGACTGACTGACTGATTGTGTGTGTGACTGACTGATTGTGTGTGTGTGACTGACTGATTGTGTGTGTGACTGACTGACTGATTGTGTGTGTGTGACTGACTGATTGTGTGTGTGTGACTGACTGATTGTGTGTGTGTGACTGACTGATTGTGTGTGTGACTGACTGATTGTGTGTGTGTGACTGACTGATTGTGTGTGTGTGACTGACTGACTGATTGTGTGTGTGTGACTGACTGATTGTGTGTGTGTGGGTGGACTGACTGATTGTGTGTGTGTGACTGACTAATTGTGTGTGTGTGACTGACTGATGTGTGTGTGTGACTGACTGATTGTGTGTGTGTGACTGACTGACTGATTGTGTGTGTGTGAGACTGACTGACTGATTGTGTGTGTGTAACTGATTGTGTGTGTGTGACTGACTGATTGTGTGTGTGTGACTGACTGATTGTATGTGTGTGACTGACTGATTGTATGTGTGTGACTGACTGATGTGTGTGTGTGACTGACTGATGTGTATGTGTGACTGACTGATTGTGTGTGTGACTGACTGATTGTGTGTGTGACTGACTGATAGTGTGTGTGTGACTGACTGACTGACTGATTGTGTGTGACTGACTGACTGACTGATTGTGTGTGACTGACTGACTGACTGTGTGTGTGTGACTGACTGACTGACTGTGTGTGTGTGACTGACTGACTGATTGTGTGTGTGTAACTGATTGTGTGTGTGTGACTGACTGATTGTGTGTGTGTGTGTGACTGACTGATTGTGTGTGTGTGACTGACTGATTGTGTGTGTGTGACTGACTGATTGTGTGTGTGTGACTGACTGATGTGTGTGTGTGACTGACTGACTGATTGTGTGTGTGTGACTGACTGACTGATGTGTGTGTGTGTGACTGACTGATTGTGTGTGTGACTGACTGACTGACTGATGTGTGTGTGTGACTGACTGACTGTGTGTGTGACTGACTGATTGTGTGTGTGACTGACTGATTGTGTGTGTGTGACTGACTGACTGATGTGTGTGTGTGACTGACTGACTGACTGTGTGTGTGTGACTGACTGACTGATGTGTGTGTGACTGACTGACTGACTGTGTGTGTGTGACTGACTGACTGATTGTGTGTGTGACTGACTGACTGATGTGTGTGTGACTGACTGACTGATTGTGTGTGTGTGTGACTGACTGATTGTGTGTGTGACTGACTGATTGTGTGTGTGTGTGACTGACTGATGTGTGTGACTGACTGATTGTGTTGTGTGTGTGACTGACTGATTGTGTGTGTGACTGACTGATTGTGTGTGTGTGACTGACTGATTGTGTGTGACTGACTGACTGATTGTGTGTGTGACTGACTGATTGTGTGTGTGACTGACTGATTGTGTGTCTGTGACTGACTGATTGTGTGTGTGACTGACTGATTGTGTGTGTGTGACTGACTGATTGTGTGTGTGACTGACTGACTGATTGTGTGTGGTGACTGACTGATTGTGTGTGTGTGACTGACTGACTGATTGTGTGTGTGTGACTGACTGACTGATGTGTGTGTGACTGACTGATTGTGTGTGTGACTGACTGATTGTGTGTGTGTGACTGACTGATTGTGTGTGTGACTGACTGATTGTGTGTGTGCTGACTGACTGATTGTGTGTGTGACTGACTGACTGATTGTGTGTGTGACTGACTGATGTGTGTGTGTGACTGACTGTGTGTGTGTGACTGACTGACTGATTGTGTGTGTGACTGACTGACTGATTGTGTGTGTGACTGACTGATTGTGTGTGTGTGACTGACTGACTGATTGTGTGTGTGTGACTGACTGACTGATTGTGTGTGACTGACTGATTGTGTGTGTGTGACTGACTGACTGTGTGTGTGATGACTGACTGATTGTTGTGTGTGACTGACTGATTGTGTGTGTGACTGACTGATTGTTGTGTGTGTGACTGACTGATTGATGTGTGTGTGTGTGACTGACTGATTGTGTGTGTGACTGACTGATTGTGTGTGTGTGTGTGACTGACTGATTGTGTGTGTGTGACTGACTGATTGTGTGTGTGTGTGTGACTGACTGACTGTGTGTGTGTGACTGACTGACTGATTGTGTGTGTGACTGACTGACTGATTGTGTGTGTGACTGACTGACTGATTGTGTGTGTGACTGACTGATTGTGTGTGTGTGACTGACTGATTGTGTGTGTGTGACTGACTGATTGTGTGTGTGTGACTGACTGATTGTGTGTGTGACTGACTGATTGTGTGTGTGTGTGACTGACTGATTGTGTGTGTGACTGACTGACTGATTGTGTGTGTGACTGACTGATTGATTGTGTGTGTGTGACTGACTGACTGTCTGTGTGTGTGACTGACTGATTGTGTGTGTGACTGACTGATTGTGTGTGTGTGTGTGACTGACTGACTTATTGTGTGTGTGACTGACTGATTGTGTGTGTGACTGACTGATTGTGTGTGTGTGACTGACTGACTGATTGTGTGTGTGTGTGTGTGACTGACTGACTGATTGTGTGTGTGAGACTGACTGACTGATTGTGTGTGTGTGACTGACTGACTGTTGTGTCTGTGTGTGTGACTGACTGACTGATTGTGTATGTGACTGACTGATTGTGTGTGTGTGGCTGACTGACTGATTGTGTGTGTGACTGACTGATTGTGTCTGTGTGTGTGACTGACTGATTGTGTGTGTGTGTGTGTGACTGACTGACTGACTGTGTGTGTGTGACTGACTGACTGATTGTGTGTGTGTGACTGACTGATTGTGTGTGTGTGACTGACTAATTGTGTGTGTGTGACTGACTGATTGTGTGTGTGTGACTGACTGATTGTGTGTGTGACTGACTGACTAATTGTGTGTGTGTGACTGACTAATTGTGTGTGTGTGACTGACTGATTGTGTGTGACTGACTGACTGATTGTGTGTGTGACTGACTGACTAATTGTGTGTGTGTGACTGACTGACTGATTGTGTGTGTGTGACTGACTGACTGATTGTGTGTGTGACTGACTGACTGATGTGTGTGTGTGACTGACTGACTGATTGTGTGTGTGTGACTGACTGATTGTGTGTGTGTGACTGACTGACTGATGTGTGTGTGACTGACTGACTGATTGTGTGTGTGTGACTGACTGATTGTGTGTGTGACTGACTGATTGTGTGTGTGACTGACTGATGTGTGTGTGTGACTGACTGACTGATTGTGTGTGTGACTGACTGATTGTGTGTGTGTGACTGACTGATGTGTGTGTGTGTGACTGACTGATTGTGTGTGTGACTGACTGTGTGTGTGTGACTGACTGATTGTGTGTGTGACTGACTGACTATTGTGTGTGTGACTGACTGATTGTGTGTGTGTGACTGACTGATTGATGTGTGTGTGTGTGACTGACTGACTGATTGTGTGTGTGTGACTGACTGACTGATTGTGTGTGTGACTGACTGACTGATTGTGTGTGTGACTGACTGACTGATTGTGTGTGTGTGACTGACTGATTGTGTGTGTGTGACTGACTGATTGTGTGTGTGACTGACTGATTGTGTGTGTGACTGACTGACTGATTGTGTGTGTGTGACTGACTGACTGATGTGTGTGTGACTGACTGTGTGTGTGTGACTGACTGACTGATTGTGTGTGTGTGACTGACTGATTGTGTGTGTGTGTCTGACTGACTGATTGTGTGTGTGTGACTGACTGACTGATTGTGTGTGTGTGACTGACTGGCTGATTGTGTGTGACTGACTGATTGTGTGTGTGTGTGACTGACTGACTGATTGTGTGTGTATGACTGACTGATTGTGTGTGTGACTGACTGATTGTGTGTGTGACTGACTGATTGTTTGTGTGTGTGACTGACTGATTGATTGTGTTGTGTGTGTGACTGACTGATTGTGTGTGTGTGACTGACTGATTGTGTGTGTGACTGACTGACTGATTGTGTGTGTGTGACTGACTGATTGTGTGTGTGACTGACTGATTGTGTGTGTGTGACTGACTGATTGTGTGTGTGACTGACTGACTGATTGTGTGTGTGACTGACTGACTGTGTGTGTGTGACTGACTGATTGTGTGTGTGTGACTGACTGATTGTGTGTGTGTGACTGACTGATTGTGTGTGTGTGTGACTGACTGACTGATGTGTGTGTGTGTGTGACTGACTGATTGTGTGTGTGTGACTGACTGATTGTGTGTGTGACTGACTGACTGATTGTGTGTGTGACTGACTGACTGATTGTGTGTGTGACTGACTGATTGTGTGTGTGTGACTGACTGACTGATTGTGTGTGTGTGACTGACTGATTGTGTGTGTGACTGACTGATTGTGTGTGTGACTGACTGACTGATTGTGTGTGTGACTGACTGATTGTGTGTGTGTGTGACTGACTGATTGTGTGTGTGTGACTGACTGACTGATGTGTGTGTGTGACTGACTGTGTGTGTGTGACTGACTGATTGTGTGTGTGACTGACTGACTGAGTGTGTGTGTGACTGACTGATTGTGTGTGTGACTGACTGATGTGTGTGTGTGACTGACTGATTGTGTGTGTGACTGACTGATTGTGTGTGTGACTGACTGACTGATGTGTGTGTGTGACTGACTGACTGATTGTGTGTGTGTGACTGACTGATTGTGTGTGTGACTGACTAATTGTGTGTGTGACTGACTGATTGTGTGTGACTGACTGACTGATTGTGTGTGTGACTGACTGACTGATTGTGTGTGTGTGACTGACTGACTGAGTGTGTGTGTGTGTGTGTGACTGACTGACTGATTGTGTGTGTGTGACTGACTGACTGATTGTGTGTGTGTGTCTGACTGACTGATTGTGTGTGTGACTGACTGACTAATTGTGTGTGTGTGACTGACTAATTGTGTGTGTGTGACTGACTGATTGTGTGTGACTGACTGACTGATTGTGTGTGTGACTGACTGACTGATTGTGTGTGTGTGACTGACTGACTGAGTGTGTGTGTGCTGATGTGTGTGTGTGTGACTGACTGACTGATTGTGTGTGTGTGACTGACTGACTGATTGTGTGTGTGTGCTGACTGACTGATTGTGTGTGTGTGACTGACTGACTGATTGTGTGTGTGTGACTGACTGGCTGATTGTGTGTGACTGACTGATTGTGTGTTGTGTGACTGACTGACTGATTGTGTGTGTATGACTGACTGATTGTGTGTGTGACTGACTGATTGTGTGTGTGACTGACTAATTGTTTGTGTGTGTGACTGACTGATTGATTGTGTCTGTGTGTGTGACTGACTGATTGTGTGTGTGACTGACTGATTGTGTGTGTGTGACTGACTGACTTATTGTGTGTGTGACTGACTGATTGTGTGTGTGTGACTGACTGATGTGTGTGTGTGACTGACTGACTGTGTGTGTGTGACTGACTGACTGATTGTGTGTGTGACTGACTGACTGATTGTGTGTGTGACTGACTGACTGATGTGTGTGTGTGACTGACTGATTGTGTGTGTGACTGACTGATGTGTGTGTGACTGACTGATTGTGTGTGTGTGACTGACTGACTGATTGTGTGTGTGTGACTGACTGACTGATTGTGTGTGTGTGTGACTGACTGACTGATTGTGTGTGTGTGACTGACTAATTGTGTGTGTGTGACTGACTGATTGTGTGTGTGACTGACTGATTGTGTGTGTGTGACTGACTGACTGATTGTGTGTGTGACTGACTGATTGTGTGTGTGACTGACTGATTGTGTGTGTGTGACTGACTGACTGATTGTGTGTGTGTGACTGACTGACTGATGTGTGTGTGTGTGACTGACTGACTGATTGTGTGTGTGACTGACTGATTGTGTGTGTGTGACTGACTGATTGTGTGTGTGACTGACTGATTGTGTGTGTGTGACTGACTGATTGTTGTGTGTGACTGACTGATTGTGTGTGTGTGACTGACTGACTGATTGTGTGTGTGTGACTGACTGATTGTGTGTGTGACTGACTGATTGTGTGTGTGTGACTGACTGATTGTGTGTGTGTGACTGACTGATTGTGTGTGTGTGACTGACTGATTGTGTGTGTGTGACTGACTGATTGTGTGTGTGACTGACTGACTGATTGTGTGTGTGTGACTGACTGATGTGTGTGTGTGACTGACTAATTGTGTGTGTGTGACTGACTGATTGTGTGTGTGTGACTGACTGATTGTGTGTGTGACTGACTGACTAATTGTGTGTGTGTGACTGACTAATTGTGTGTGTGTGACTGACTGATTGTGTGTGACTGACTGACTGATTGTGTGTGTGACTGACTGACTGATTGTGTGTGTGTGACTGACTGACTGATTGTGTGTGTGTGTCTGACTGACTGATTGTGTGTGTGACTGACTGACTGATTGTGTGTGTGTGACTGACTGACTGATGTGTGTGTGACTGACTGATTGTGTGTGTGTGTGACTGACTGATTGTGTGTGTATGACTGACTGATTGTGTGTGTGACTGACTGATTGTGTGTGTGACTGACTGATTGTTTGTGTGTGTGACTGACTGATTGTTTGTGTGTGTGACTGACTGATTGTGTGTGTGACTGACTGATTGTGTGTGTGTGACTGACTGATTGTGTGTGTGACTGACTGATTGTGTGTGTGCTGACTGTGTGGGTGACTGACTGATTGTGTGTGTGACTGACTGATGTGTGTGTGACTGACTGATGTGTGTGTGACTGACTGATTGATGTGTGTGTGTGTGACTGACTGACTGATGTGTGTGTGTGACTGACTGACTGATTGTGTGTGTGACTGACTGACTGATTGTGTGTGTGACTGACTGACTGATTGTGTGTGACTGACTGACTGATTGTGTGTGTGACTGACTGACTGATTGTGTGTGTGACTGACTGATTGTGTGTGTGTGTGACTGACTGATTGTGTGTGTGTGACTGACTGACTGATTGTGTGTGTGTGACTGACTGATTGTGTGTGTGTGACTGACTGATTGTGTGTGTGTGACTGACTGATTGTGTGTGTGTGACTGACTGATTGTGTGTGTGTGACTGACTGACTGATTGTGTGTGTGTGACTGACTGACTGATGTGTGTGTGTGTGTGACTGACTGACTGATTGTGTGTGTGACTGACTGACTGATTGTGTGTGTGTGACTGACTGACTGATTGTGTGTGTGACTGACTGATGTGTGTGTGTGACTGACTGATTGTGTGTGTGTGACTGACTGACTGATTGTGTGTGTGACTGACTGATTGTGTGTGTGACTGACTGATTGTGTGTGTGACTGACTGACTGATTGTGTGTGTGTGACTGACTGATTGTTGTGTGTGACTGACTGATTGTGTGTGACTGACTGACTGATTGTGTGTGTGACTGACTGACTGATTGTGTGTGTGTGACTGACTGACTGTGTGTGTGTGACTGACTGATTGTGTGTGTGACTGACTGATTGTGTGTGTGACTGACTGACTGATTGTGTGTGTGTGACTGACTGACTGATTGTGTGTGTGTGACTGACTGACTGATTGTGTGTGTGACTGACTGACTGATTGTGTGTGTGACTGACTGATTGTGTGTGTGTGACTGACTGATTGTGTGTGTGACTGACTGACTGATTGTGTGTGTGTGACTGACTGATTGTGTGTGTGACTGACTGATTGTGTGTGTGACTGACTGACTGATTGTGTGTGTGTGACTGACTGACTGATTGTGTGTGTGTGACTGACTGATGTGTGTGTGTGACTGACTGACTGATTGTGTGTGTGTGACTGACTGATTGTGTGTGTGTGACTGACTGATTGTGTGTGTGACTGACTGATTGTGTGTGTGTGACTGACTGACTGACTGATGTGTGTGTGTGTGACTGACTGACTGATGTGTGTGTGTGACTGACTGATTGTGTGTGTGTGACTGACTGATTGTGTGTGTGTGACTGACTGACTGTGTGTGTGTGACTGACTGACTGATTGTGTGTGTGACTGACTGATTGTGTGTGTGACTGACTGATTGTGTGTGTGACTGACTGATTGTGTGTGTGACTGACTGACTGATTGTGTGTGTGACTGACTGACTGATTGTGTGTGTGTGACTGACTGATTGTGTGTGTGTGACTGACTGATTGTGTGTGTGACTGACTGACTGATTGTGTGTGTGACTGACTGACTGATTGTGTGTGTGACTGACTGACTGATGTGTGTGTGTGACTGACTGACTGATTGTGTGTGTGACTGACTGACTGATTGTGTGTGTGTGACTGACTGATTGTGTGTGTGACTGACTGACTGATTGTGTGTGTGTGACTGACTGACTGTTGTGTGTGACTGACTGATTGTGTGTGTGACTGACTGACTGATTGTGTGTGTGACTGACTGACTGATTGTGTGTGTGTGACTGACTGATTGTGTGTGTGACTGACTGATTGTGTGTGTGTGACTGACTGATTGTGTGTGTGTGACTGACTGATTGTGTGTGTGACTGACTGATGTGTGTGTGTGACTGACTGATTGTGTGTGTGTGACTGACTGACTGATTGTGTGTGTGTGTCTGACTGACTGATTGTGTGTGTGTGACTGACTGATTGTTGTGTGTGTGTGACTGACTGACTGATTGTGTGTGTGACTGACTGATTGTGTGTGTGACTGACTGACTGATTGTGTGTGTGACTGACTGATTGTGTGTGTGTGACTGACTGACTGATTGTGTGTGTGACTGACTGACTGATTGTGTGTGTGTGACTGACTGACTGATTGTGTCTGTGTGTGTGACTGACTGACTGATTGTGTGTGTGACTGACTGATTGTGTGTGTGTGACTGACTGACTGATTGTGTGTGTGACTGACTGATTGTGTGTGTGTGTGACTGACTGATTGTGTGTGTGTGACTGACTGATTGTGTGTGTGTGACTGACTGATTGTGTGTGTGTGACTGACTGATTGTGTGTGTGACTGACTGATTGTGTGTGTGACTGACTGATTGTGTGTGTGACTGACTGATTGTGTGTGTGACTGACTGATGATGTGTGATGTGTGTGACTGACTGATGTGTGTGTGTGACTGACTGACTGATTGTGTGTGTGTGACTGACTGACTGATTGTGTGTGTGTGACTGACTAATTGTGTGTGTGACTGACTAATTGTGTGTGTGACTGACTGATTGTGTGTGTGACTGACTGATTGTGTGTGTGTGACTGACTGACTGATTGTGTGTGTGTGACTGACTGACTGATTGTGTGTGTGTGTGTGACTGACTGACTGATTGTGTGTGTGTGACTGACTGACTGATGTGTGTGTGTGTGACTGACTGACTGATTGTGTGTGTGTGACTGACTGATTGTGTGTGTGTGACTGACTGATTGTGTGTGTGTGACTGACTGATTGTGTGTGTGACTGACTGACTGATTGTGTGTGTGTGACTGACTGACTGATTGTGTGTGTGTGACTGACTGACTGATTGTGTGTGTGACTGACTAATTGTGTGTGTGTGACTGACTGACTGATTGTGTGTGTGTGACTGACTGACTGATTGTGTGTGTGTGACTGACTGACTGATTGTGTGTGTGTGACTGACTGACTGATTGTGTGTGTGTGACTGACTGGCTGATTGTGTGTGACTGACTGATTGTGTGTGTGTGTGACTGACTGACTGATTGTGTGTGTGTGACTGACTGATTGTGTGTGTGACTGACTGATTGTGTGTGTGACTGACTGACTGATTGTGTGTGTGACTGACTGACTGATTGTGTGTGTGTGTGACTGACTGATTGTGTGTGTGACTGACTGATTTGTGTGTGTGACTGACTGACTGATTGTGTGTGTGACTGACTGACTGATGTGTGTGTGTGACTGACTGATTGTGTGTGTGTGTGACTGACTGATTGTGTGTGTGACTGACTGACTGATTGTGTGTGTGTGACTGACTGATTGTGTGTGTGTGACTGACTGACTGATTGTGTGTGTGTGACTGACTGATTGTGTGTGTGTGACTGACTGATGTGTGTGTGACTGACTGACTGATTGTGTGTGTGTGACTGACTGATTGTGTGTGTGTGACTGACTGATTGTGTGTGTGACTGTGATTGTGTGTGTGTGACTGACTGATTGTGTGTGTGTGACTGACTGACTGACTGTGTGTGTGTGTGACTGACTGACTGATTGTGTGTGTGTGACTGACTGATTGTGTGTGTGTGACTGACTAATTGTGTGTGTGTGACTGACTGATTGTGTGTGTGTGACTGACTGATTGTGTGTGTGTGTGACTGACTGATTGTGTGTGTGACTGACTGACTGATTGTGTGTGTGTGACTGACTGACTGATTGTGTGTGTGTGACTGACTGATTGTTGTGTGTGTGACTGACTGATTGTGTGTGTGTGACTGACTGATTGTGTGTGTGTGACTGACTGATTGTGTGTGTGTGACTGACTGATTGTGTGTGTGTGACTGACTGATTGTGTCTGTGTGTGACTGACTGACTGATTGTGTGTGTGTGACTGACTGATTGTGTGTGTGACTGACTGATTGTGTGTGTGTGTGTGACTGACTGACTGTGTGTGTGTGTGACTGACTGACTGATTGTGTGTGTGTGTGACTGACTGACTGATTGTGTGTGTGTGACTGACTGACTGATTGTGTGTGTGACTGACTGATTGTGTGTGTGACTGACTGATTGTGTGTGTGTGACTGACTGATTGTGTGTGTGTGAGACTGACTGACTGATTGTTTGTGTGTAACTGATTGTGTGTGTGTGACTGACTGATTGTGTGTGTGTGACTGACTGATTGTATGTGTGTGACTGACTGATTGTATGTGTGTGACTGACTGATTGTGTGTGTGACTGACTGATAGTGTATGTGTGACTGACTGATTGTGTGTGTGACTGACTGATAGTGTATGTGTGACTGACTGATTGTGTCTGTGTGTGTGACTGACTGACTGATTGTGTGTGTGACTGACTGATTGTGTGTGTGTGTGGCTGACTGACTGATTGTGTGTGTGACTGACTGATTGTGTCTGTGTGTGTGACTGACTGATTGTGTGTGTGTGTGTGTGACTGACTGACTGACTGTGTGTGTGTGACTGACTGACTGATTGTGTGTGTGTGACTGACTGATTGTGTGTGTGTGTGACTGACTGATTGTGTGTGTGACTGACTGACTAATTGTGTGTGTGTGACTGACTAATTGTGTGTGTGTGACTGACTGATTGTGTGTGACTGACTGACTGATTGTGTGTGTGACTGACTGACTAATTGTGTGTGTGTGACTGACTGACTGAGTGTGTGTGTGTGGCTGACTGACTGATTGTGTGTGTGACTGACTGATTGTGTGTGTGTGACTGACTGACTGATTGTGTGTGTGTGACTGACTGGCTGATTGTGTGTGACTGACTGATTGTGTGTTTGTGACTGACTGACTGATTGTGTGTGTATGACTGACTGATTGTGTGTGTGACTGACTGATTGTGTGTGTGACTGACTAATTGTTTGTGTGTGTGACTGACTGATTGATTGTGTCTGTGTGTGTGACTGATTGATTGTGTGTGTGACTGACTGATTGTGTGTGTGTGACTGACTGACTTATTGTGTGTGTGACTGACTGATTGTGTCTGTGTGTGTGACTGACTGATTGTGTGTGTGTGTGTGACTGACTGACTGTGTGTGTGTGACTGACTGACTGATTGTGTGTGTGACTGACTGACTGATTGTGTGTGTGACTGACTGACTCATTGTGTGTGTGACTGACTGATTGTGTGTGTGACTTATTGTGTGTGTGACTGACTGACTGATTGTGTGTGTGTGACTGACTGACAGATTGTGTGTGTGTGTGACTGACTGACTGATTGATTGTGTGTGTGTGACTGACTAATTGTGTGTGTGTGACTGACTGATTGTGTTTGTGTGACTGATTGATTGTGTGTGTGTGACTGACTGGCTGATTGTGTGTGACTGACTGATTGTGTGTTTGTGACTGACTGACTGATTGTGTGTGTATGACTGACTGATTGTGTGTGTGACTGACTGATTGTGTGTGTGTGACTGACTGATTGATTGTCTGTGTGTGACTGACTAATTGTGTGTGTGTGACTGACTGATTGTGTGTGTGTGACTGACTGATTGTGTGTGTGACTGACTGACTAATTGTGTGTGTGTGACTGACTAATTGTGTGTGTGTGACTGACTGATTGTGTGTGACTGACTGACTGATTGTGTGTGTGACTGACTGACTAATTGTGTGTGTGTGACTGACTGACTGAGTGTGTGTGTGTGTCTGACTGACTGATTGTGTGTGTGACTGACTGACTGATTGTGTGTGTGTGACTGACTGGCTGATTGTGTGTGACTGACTGATTGTGTGTTTGTGACTGACTGACTGATTGTGTGTGTATGACTGACTGATTGTGTGTGTGACTGACTGATTGTGTGTGTGACTGACTAATTGTTTGTGTGTGTGACTGACTGATTGATTGTGTCTGTGTGTGTGACTGACTGATTGTGTGTGTGACTGACTGACTCATGTGTGTGTGTGACTGACTGATTGTGTGTGTGACTTATTGTGTGTTTGACTGACTGACTGATTGTGTGTGTGTGACTGACTGACAGATTGTGTGTGTGTGTGACTGACTGATTGATTGTGTGTGTGTGACTGACTAATTGTGTGTGTGTGACTGACTGATTGTGTGTGTGTGACTGACTGATTGTGTGTGTGTGACTGACTGATTGATTGTGTGTGTGTGACTGACTAATTGTGTGTGTGTGACTGACTGACTGATTGTGTGTTTGACTGACTAATTGTCTGTGTGTGTGACTGACTGATTGTGTGTGTGACTGACTGATTGTGTGTGTGTGTGTGACTGACTGACTTATTGTGTGTGTGACTGACTGATTGTGTCTGTGTGTGTGACTGACTGATTGTGTGTGTGACTGACTGATTGTGTGTGTGACTGACTGATTGTGTGTGTGTGTGTGACTGACTGATTGTGTGTGTGTGACTGACTGACTGATTGTGTGTGTGTGTGACTGACTGACTGATTGTGTGTGTGTGACTGACTGACTGATTGTGTGTGTGACTGACTGATTGTGTGTGTGACTGACTGATTGTGTGTGTGTGACTGACTGATTGTGTGTGTGTGTGACTGACTGACTGATTGTGTGTGTAACTGATTGTGTGTGTGTGACTGACTGATTGTGTGTGTGTGACTGACTGATTGTATGTGTGTGACTGACTGATTGTATGTGTGTGACTGACTGATTGTGTGTGTGACTGACTGATAGTGTATGTGTGACTGACTGATTGTGTGTGTGACTGACTGATAGTGTATGTGTGACTGACTGATTGTGTCTGTGTGTGTGACTGACTGACTGATTGTGTGTGTGACTGACTGATTGTGTGTGTGTGTGGCTGACTGACTGATTGTGTGTGTGACTGACTGATTGTGTCTGTGTGTGTGACTGACTGATTGTGTGTGTGTGTGTGACTGACTGACTGATTGTGTGTGTGTGACTGACTGACTGATTGTGTGTGTGTGACTGACTGATTGATTGTATGTGTGTGACTGACTGATTGATTGTGTGTGTGTGACTGACTGATTGTGTGTGTGTGACTGACTGATTGTGTGTGTGACTGACTGACTAATTGTGTGTGTGTGACTGACTAATTGTGTGTGTGTGACTGACTGATTGTGTGTGACTGACTGACTGATTGTGTGTGTGACTGACTGACTGATTGTGTGTGTGTGACTGACTGACTGAGTGTGTGTGTGTGTGACTGACTGATTGTGTGTGTGACTGACTGATTGTGTGTGTGTGACTGACTGACTGATTGTGTGTGTGTGACTGACTGGCTGATTGTGTGTGACTGACTGATTGTGTGTTTGTGACTGACTGACTGATTGTGTGTGTATGACTGACTGATTGTGTGTGTGACTGACTGATTGTGTGTGTGTGACTGACTGATTGATTGTGTGTGTGACTGACTGATTGTGTGTGTGTGACTGACTGATTGTGTGTGTGTGACTGACTGATTGTGTGTGTGTGACTGACTGACTGATTGTGTGTGTGACTGACTGATTGTGTCTGTGTGTGTGACTGACTGATTGTGTGTGTGTGTGTGACTGACTGACTGATTGTGTGTGTGTGACTGACTGACTGATTGTGTGTGTGTGACTGACTGATTGATTGTCTGTGTGTGACTGACTAATTGTGTGTGTGTGACTGACTGGCTGATTGTGTGTGACTGACTGATTGTGTGTTTGTGACTGACTGACTGATTGTGTGTGTATGACTGACTGATTGTGTGTGTGACTGACTGATTGTGTGTGTGACTCACTAATTGTTTGTGTGTGTGACTGACTGATTGATTGTGTCTGTGTGTGCTGACTGATTGATTGTGTGTGTGACTGACTGACTCATTGTGTGTGTGACTGACTGATTGTGTGTGTGACTTATTGTGTGTTTGACTGACTGACTGATTGTGTGTGTGTGACTGACTGACAGATTGTGTGTGTGTGTGACTGACTGATTGATTGTGTGTGTGTGACTGACTAATTGTGTGTGTGTGACTGACTGATTGTGTGTGTGTGACTGACTGATTGTGTGTGTGTGACTGACTGATTGATTGTGTGTGTGTGACTGACTAATTGTGTGTGTGTGACTGACTGACTGATTGTGTGTTTGACTGACTAATTGTCTGTGTGTGTGACTGACTGATTGTGTGTGTGACTGACTGATTGTGTGTGTGTGTGTGACTGACAGACTTATTGTGTGTGTGACTGACTGATTGTGTCTGTGTGTGTGACTGACTGATTGTGTGTGTGACTGACTGATTGTGTGTGTGACTGACTGATTGTGTGTGTGTGTGTGACTGACTGACTGTGTGTGTGTGACTGACTGACTGATTGTGTGTGTGTGTGACTGACTGACTGATTGTGTGTGTGTGACTGACTGACTGATTGTGTGTGTGACTGACTGATTGTGTGTGTGACTGACTGATTGTGTGTGTGTGACTGACTGATTGTGTGTGTGTGAGACTGACTGACTGATTGTTTGTGTGTAACTGATTGTGTGTGTGTGACTGACTGATTGTGTGTGTGTGACTGACTGATTGTATGTGTGTGACTGACTGATTGTATGTGTGTGACTGACTGATTGTGTGTGTGACTGACTGATAGTGTATGTGTGACTGACTGATTGTGTGTGTGACTGACTGATAGTGTATGTGTGACTGACTGATTGTGTCTGTGTGTGTGACTGACTGACTGATTGTGTGTGTGACTGACTGATTGTGTGTGTGTGTGGCTGACTGACTGATTGTGTGTGTGACTGACTGATTGTGTCTGTGTGTGTGACTGACTGATTGTGTGTGTGTGTGTGTGACTGACTGACTGACTGTGTGTGTGTGACTGACTGATTGATTGTGTGACTGACTGATTGTGTGTGTGTGACTGACTGATTGATTGTCTGTGTGTGACTGACTAATTGTGTGTGTGTGACTGACTGATTGTGTGTGTGTGACTGACTGATTGTTTGTGTGACTGACTGACTAATTGTGTGTGTGTGACTGACTAATTGTGTGTGTGTGACTGACTGATTGTGTGTGACTGACTGACTGATTGTGTGTGTGACTGACTGACTAATTGTGTGTGTGTGACTGACTGACTGAGTGTGTGTGTGTGGCTGACTGACTGATTGTGTGTGTGACTGACTGATTGTGTGTGTGTGACTGACTGACTGATTGTGTGTGTGTGACTGACTGGCTGATTGTGTGTGACTGACTGATTGTGTGTTTGTGACTGACTGACTGATTGTGTGTGTATGACTGACTGATTGTGTGTGTGACTGACTGATTGTGTGTGTGACTGACTAATTGTTTGTGTGTGTGACTGACTGATTGATTGTGTCTGTGTGTGTGACTGATTGATTGTGTGTGTGACTGACTGATTGTGTGTGTGTGACTGACTGACTTATTGTGTGTGTGACTGACTGATTGTGTCTGTGTGTGTGACTGACTGATTGTGTGTGTGTGTGTGACTGACTGACTGTGTGTGTGTGACTGACTGACTGATTGTGTGTGTGACTGACTGACTGATTGTGTGTGTGACTGACTGACTCATTGTGTGTGTGACTGACTGATTGTGTGTGTGACTTATTGTGTGTGTGACTGACTGACTGATTGTGTGTGTGTGACTGACTGACAGATTGTGTGTGTGTGTGACTGACTGACTGATTGATTGTGTGTGTGTGACTGACTAATTGTGTGTGTGTGACTGACTGATTGTGTTTGTGTGACTGATTGATTGTGTGTGTGTGACTGACTGGCTGATTGTGTGTGACTGACTGATTGTGTGTTTGTGACTGACTGACTGATTGTGTGTGTATGACTGACTGATTGTGTGTGTGACTGACTGATTGTGTGTGTGTGACTGACTGATTGATTGTCTGTGTGTGACTGACTAATTGTGTGTGTGTGACTGACTGATTGTGTGTGTGTGACTGACTGATTGTGTGTGTGACTGACTGACTAATTGTGTGTGTGTGACTGACTAATTGTGTGTGTGTGACTGACTGATTGTGTGTGACTGACTGACTGATTGTGTGTGTGACTGACTGACTAATTGTGTGTGTGTGACTGACTGACTGAGTGTGTGTGTGTGTCTGACTGACTGATTGTGTGTGTGACTGACTGACTGATTGTGTGTGTGTGACTGACTGGCTGATTGTGTGTGACTGACTGATTGTGTGTTTGTGACTGACTGACTGATTGTGTGTGTATGACTGACTGATTGTGTGTGTGACTGACTGATTGTGTGTGTGACTGACTAATTGTTTGTGTGTGTGACTGACTGATTGATTGTGTCTGTGTGTGTGACTGATTGATTGTGTGTGTGACTGACTGATTGTGTGTGTGTGACTGACTGACTTATTGTGTGTGTGACTGACTGATTGTGTCTGTGTGTGTGACTGACTGATTGTGTGTGTGTGTGTGACTGACTGATTGTGTGTGTGTGTGTGACTGACTGACTGATTGTGTGTGTGACTGACTGACTGATTGTGTGTGTGACTGACTGACTCATTGTGTGTGTGACTGACTGATTGTGTGTGTGACTTATTGTGTGTGTGACTGACTGACTGATTGTGTGTGTGTGACTGACTGACAGATTGTGTGTGTGTGTGACTGACTGACTGATTGATTGTGTGTGTGTGACTGACTAATTGTGTGTGTGTGACTGACTGATTGTGTTTGTGTGACTGACTGATTGTGTGTGTGTGACTGACTGATTGATTGTGTGTGTGTGACTGACTAACAGATTGTGTGTGTGTGTGACTGACTGACTGACTGACTGATTGTGTGTGTGACTGACTGACTGACTGATTGTGTGTGTGTGTGTGACTGACTGACTGATTGTGTGTGTGACTGACTGACTGATTGTGTGTGTGACTGACTGACTGATTGTGTGTGTGACTGACTGATTGTTTGTGTGACTGACTGATTGTGTGTGTGACTGACTGATTGTGTGTGTGACTGACTGATTGTGTGTGTGACTGACTGACTGATTGTGTGTTTGTGACTGACTGATTGATTGTGTGTGTGTGACTGACTGATTGATTGTGTGTGTGTGACTGACTGATTGATTGTATGTGTGTGACTGACTGATTGATTGTATGTGTGTGACTGACTGATTGTGTGTGACTGACTGACTGACTGTGTGTGTGACTGACTGACTGATTGTGTGTGTGTGACTGACTGATTGATTGTATGTGTGTGACTGACTGATTGTGTGTGACTGACTGACTGATTGTGTGTGTATGACTGACTGACTGACTGTGTGTGTGTGTGTGACTGACTGACTGTGTGTGTGTGTGACTGACTGATTGTGTGTGTGTGACTGACTGATTGTGTGTGACTGACTGACTGACTGTGTGTGTGACTGACTGATTGTGTGTGTGACTGACTGATTGTGTGTGTGACTGACAAATTGTGTGTGTGACTGACTGATTGTGTGTGTGACTGATTGTGTGTGTGACTGATTGTGTATGTGACTGACTGACTGATTGTGTGTGTGTGACTGACTGATTGATTGTGTGTGTGTGACTGACTGACTGATTGTGTGTGACTGACTGACTGTGTGTGACTGACTGACTGATTGTGTGTGTGTGACTGGCTGACTGTGTGTGTGAATGACTTACTGACTGTGTGTGTGACTGACTGATTGTGTGTGTGTGACTGACTGATTGTGTGTGACTGACTGACTGATTGTGTGTGACTGACTGACTGTGTGTGTGACTGACTGATTGTGTGTGTGACTGATTGTGTGTGTGTGACTGACTGATTGTGTGTGTGACTGACTGATTGTGTGTGTGTGTGACTGACTGATTGTGTGTGTGACTGACTGATTGTGTGTGTGTGTGTGTGTGTGACTGACTGACTTATTGTGTGTGTGACTGACTGATTGTGTCTGACTGACTGATTGTGTGTGTGACTGACTGATTGTGTGTGTGTGTGTGTGACTGACTGACTGTGTGTGTGTGACTGACTGACTGACTGATTGTGTGTGTGTGACTGACTGACTGATTGTGTGTGTGTGACTGACTGATTGATTGTGTGTGTGACTGACTGACTGATTGTGTGTGTGACTGACTGACTGATTGTGTGTGTGTGTGTGACTGACTGATTGTGTGTGTGACTGACTGATTGTGTGTGTGACTGACTGATTGTGTGTGTGTGACTGACTGATTGTGTGTGTGACTGACTGACTGACCGATTGTGTGTGACTGACTGACTGATTGTGTGCGTGACTGACTGATTGTGTGTGTATGACTGACTGACTGATTGTGTGTGTGTGAGACTGACTGACTGATTGTTTCTGTGTAACTGATTGTGTGTGTGTGACTGACTGATTGTGTGTGTGTGACTGACTGATTGTGTGTGTGTTACTGACTGATTGTATGTGTGTGACTGACTGATTGTATGTGTGTGACTGACTGATTGTGTGTGTGACTGACTGATAGTGTATGTGTGACTGACTGATTGTGTGTGTGACTGACTGATAGTGTGTGTGTGACTGACTGATTGTGTGTGTGTGACTGACTGATAGTGTGTGTGTGACTGACTGACTGACTGATTGTGTGTGTGTGACTGACTAATTGTGTGTGTGACTGACTGACTGATTGTGTGTGTGACTGACTGATTGTGTGTGTGTGACTGACTGACTGATTGTGTGTGTGTGAGACTGACTGACTGATTGTTTGTGTGTAACTGATTGTGTGTGTGTGACTGACTGATTGTGTGTGTGTGACTGACTGACTTGTAGTGTGTGTGACTGACTGATTGTGTGTGTGACTGACTGATAGTGTATGTGTGACTGACTGATTGTGTGTGTGTGACTGACTGATTGTGTGTGTGTGACTGACTGATAGTGTGTGTGACTGACTGATTGTGTGTGTGACTGACTGATAGTGTATGTGTGACTGACTGATTGTGTGTGTGACTGACTGATAGTGTATGTGTGACTGACTGATTGTGTGTGTGACTGACTGATAGTGTGTGTGTGACTGACTGACTGACTGATTGTGTGTGTGTGACTGACTAATTGTGTGTGTGACTGACTAATTGTGTGTGTGACTGACTGATTGTGTGTGTGACTGACTGATTGTGTGTGTGTGACTGACTGATTGATTGTGTGTGTGTGTGTGTGACTGACTGACTGATTGTGTGTGTGAGACTGACTGACTGATTGTGTGTGTGTGACTGACTGACTGATTGTGTCTGTGTGTGTGACTGACTGACTGATTGTGTGTGTGACTGACTGATTGTGTGTGTGTGGCTGACTGACTGATTGTGTGTGTGACTGACTGATTGTGTCTGTGTGTGTGACTGACTGATTGTGTGTGTGTGTGTGACTGACTGACTGACTGTGTGTGTGTGACTGACTGACTGATTGTGTGTGTGTGACTGACTGATTGATTGTCTGTGTGTGACTGACTAATTGTGTGTGTGTGACTGACTGATTGTGTGTGTGTGACTGACTGATTGTGTGTGTGACTGACTGACTAATTGTGTGTGTGTGACTGACTAATTGTGTGTGTGTGACTGACTGATTGTGTGTGACTGACTGACTAATTGTGTGTGTGTGACTGACTAATTGTGTGTGTGTGACTGACTGATTGTGTGTGACTGACTGACTGATTGTGTGTGTGACTGACTGACTAATTGTGTGTGTGTGACTGACTGACTGAGTGTGTGTGTGTGTGTGTGTGTGTGTGTGACTGACTGACTGATTGTGTGTGTGTGACTGACTGACTGATTGTGTGTGTGTGTCTGACTGACTGATTGTGTGTGTGTGACTGACTGACTGATTGTGTGTGTGTGACTGACTGGCTGATTGTGTGTGACTGACTGATTGTGTGTTTGTGACTGACTGACTGATTGTGTGTGTATGACTGACTGATTGTGTGTGTGACTGACTGATTGTGTGTGTGACTGACTGATTGTTTGTGTGTGTGACTGACTGATTGATTGTGTCTGTGTGTGTGACTGATTGATTGTGTGTGTGACTGACTGATTGTGTGTGTGTGACTGACTGACTTATTGTGTGTGTGACTGACTGATTGTGTCTGTGTGTGTGACTGACTGATTGTGTGTGTGTGTGTGACTGACTGACTGTGTGTGTGTGACTGACTGACTGATTGTTTGTGTGACTGACTGATTGATTGTATGTGTGTGACTGACTGATTGTGTGTGACTGACTGACTGACTGTGTGTGTGACTGACTGACTGATTGTGTGTGTGTGACTGACTGATTGATTGTATGTGTGTGACTGACTGATTGTGTGTGACTGACTGACTGATTGTGTGTGTATGACTGACTGACTGACTGTGTGTGTGTGTGACTGACTGACTGTGTGTGTGTGACTGACTGATTGTGTGTGTGTGACTGACTGATTGTGTGTGACTGACTGACTGACTGTGTGTGTGACTGACTTATTGTGTGTGTGACTGACTGATTGTGTGTGTGACTGACAAATTGTGTGTGTGACTGACTGATTGTGTGTGTGACTGATTGTGTGTGTGACTGATTGTGTATGTGACTGACTGACTGATTGTGTGTGTGTGACTGACTGATTGATTGTGTGTGTGTGACTGACTGACTGATTGTGTGTGACTGACTGACTGTGTGTGACTGACTGACTGATTGTGTGTGTGTGACTGACTGAGTGTGTGTGAATGACTGACTGACTGTGTGTGTGACTGACTGATTGTGTGTGTGTGACTGACTGATTGTGTGTGTGACTGACTGACTGTGTGTGTGACTGACTGATTGTGTGTGTGTGACTGACTGATTGTGTGTGTGACTGATGTGTGTGTGTGACTGACTGATTGTGTGTGTGACTGATTGTGTGTGTGTGTGACTGACTGATTGTGTGTGTGACTGACTGATTGTGTGTGTGACTGACTGACTGTATTGTGTGTGTGACTGACTGACTTATTGTGTGTGTGACTGACTGATTGTGTCTGACTGACTGATTGTGTGTGTGACTGACTGATTGTGTGTGTGTGTGTGACTGACTGACTGTGTGTGTGTGTGACTGACTGACTGACTGATTGTGTGTGTGTGACTGACTGACTGACTGACTGATGTGTGTGTGTGACTGACTGACTGATTGTGTGTGTGACTGACTGACTGATTGTGTGTATGTGTGTGTGACTGACTGATTGTGTGTGTGACTGACTGATTGTGTGTGTGACTGACTGACTGACTGATTGTGTGTGACTGACTGACTGATTGTGTGCGTGACTGACTGATTGTGTGTGTGTGACTGACTGACTGATTGTGTGTGTGTGAGACTGACTGACTGATTGTTTGTGTGTAACTGATTGTGTGTGTGTGACTGACTGATTGTGTGTGTGTGACTGACTGATTGTGTGTGTGTGACTGACTGATTGTATGTGTGTGACTGACTGATTGTATGTGTGTGACTGACTGATTGTGTGTGTGACTGACTGATAGTGTATGTGTGACTGACTGATTGTGTGTGTGACTGACTGATAGTGTATGTGTGACTGACTGATTGTGTGTGTGTGACTGACTGATAGTGTATGTGTGACTGACTGATTGTGTGTGTGACTGACTGATAGTGTATGTGTGACTGACTGATTGTGTGTGTGACTGACTGATAGTGTATGTGTGACTGACTGATTGTGTGTGTGACTGACTGATAGTGTGTGTGACTGACTGACTGACTGACTGATTGTGTTTGTGTGACTGACTAATTGTGTGTGTGACTGACTGACTGATTGTGTGCGTGACTGACTGATTGTGTGTGTGTGACTGACTGAGTGATTGTGTGTGTGTGACTGACTGACTGATTGTTTGTTTGTGTGTAACTGATTGTGTGTGTGTGACTGACTGATTGTATGTGTGTGACTGACTGATTGTATGTGTGTGACTGACTGATTGTGTGTGTGACTGACTGATAGTGTATGTGTGACTGACTGATTGTGTGTGTGACTGACTGATAGTGTATGTGTGACTGACTGATTGTGTGTGTGTGACTGACTGATTGTGTGTGTGTGACTGACTGATAGTGTGTGTGACTGACTGATTGTGTGTGTGACTGACTGATAGTGTATGTGTGACTGACTGATTGTGTGTGTGACTGACTGATAGTGTATGTGTGACTGACTGATTGTGTGTGTGACTGACTGATAGTGTGTGTGTGACTGACTGACTGACTGATTGTGTGTGTGTGACTGACTAATTGTGTGTGTGACTGACTAATTGTGTGTGTGACTGACTGATTGTGTGTGTGACTGACTGATTGTGTGTGTGTGACTGACTGATTGATTGTGTGTGTGTGTGTGTGACTGACTGACTGATTGTGTGTGTGTGTGACTGACTGACTGACTGACTGACTGATTGTGTGTGTGTGTGTGTGTGACTGACTGACTGACTGATTGTGTGTGTGTGTAACTGACTGATTGTGTGTGTGTGTGTGTGTGACTGACTGATTGTGCGTGTGTGACTGACTGATTGTGTGTGTGTGTGTCTGACTGAGTGATTATGTCTGTGTGTGTGACTGACATATTGTGTGTGTGTGTGTGTGTGACTGACTGATTGTGTGTGTGACTGACTGATTGTGTGTGTGTGACTGACTGACTGATTGTGTGTGTGTGACTGACTGACTGATTGTGTGTGACTGACTGACTGACTGATTGTGTGTGTGTGTGTGTGTGTGTGTGTGTGTGTACTGACTGACTGATTGTGTGTGACTGACTGACTGATTGTGTGTGTGTGACTGACTGATTGTGTGTGTGTGTGTGACTCACTGACTGATTGTGTGTGTGTGACTGACTGATTGTGTGTGTGTGACTGACTGACTGATTGTGTGTGTGTGACTGACTTATTGTGTGTGTGTGTGTGTGTGTGTGACTGACTGATTCTGTGTGTGTGACTGACTGACTGATTGTGTGTGTGCGACTGACTGACTGATTGTGTGTGTGTGACTGACTGATTTGTGTGTATGTGTGACTGACTGATTGTGTGTGTGACTGACTGACTGATTGTGTGTGTGTGTCACGACTAATTGTGTGTATGTGACTGACTGACTGACTGATTGTGTGTGACTGACTGAATGTGTGTGTGTGTGTGTGTGTGTGTGTGTGTGACTGACTGACTAATTGTGTGTGTGTGACTGACTGATTGTGTGTGTGTGTGACTGACTGATTGGTGTGTGTGTGTGTGTGTGTGTGACTGACTGAATGTGTGTGTGTGACTGACTTACTGACTGATTGTGTGTGTGTGACTGACTGATTGTGTGTGTGTGTGTGACTGACTGATTGTGTGTGTGTGTGTGTGATAGACTGATTGTGTGTGTGTGACTGACTGACTGACTGATTGTGTGTGTGTGTGTGACTGATTGCGTGTGTGTGTGACTGACTGATTGTCTGTGTGACTGACTGACTGATTGTGTGTGTGTGTGACTGACTGACTGATTGTGTGTGTGTGACTGACTGATTGTGTGTGTGTGACTGACTGATTGTGTGTGTGTGACTGACTGATTGTGTGTGTGTGTGACTGATTGTGTGTGTGTATGACTGACTGATTGTGTGTGTGACTGACTGACTGATTGTGTGTGTGTGACTGACTGACTGACTGATTGTGTGTGTGTGACTGACTGACTGATTGTGTGTGTGTGTGACTGACTGATTGTGTGTGTGTGTGTGTGACTGACTGATTGTGTGTGTGTGTGTGTGACTGACTAATTATGTGTGTGACTGACTGACTGATTGTGTGTTTTTGACTGACTAATTGTGTGTGTGTGACTGACTAATTGTGTGTGTGACTGACTGACTGATTGTGTGTGTGACTGACTGACTGATTGTGTGTGTGTGTGTGTGACTGACTGACTGACTGATTGTGTGTGTGTATGTGACTGACTGATTGTGTGTGTGTGTGTGTGTGTGACTGACTGACTGACTGACTGATTGTGTGTGTGTGTGTGTGTGTGTGTGACTGACTGACTGATTGTGTGTGTGTGTAACTGACTGATTGTGTGTGTGTGTGTGACTGACTGATTGTGCGTGTGTGACTGACTGATTGTGTGTGTGTGTGTGTCTGACTGAGTGATTATGTCTGTGTGTGTGACTGACATATTGTGTGTGTGTGACTGACTGATTGTGTGTGTGACTGACTGATTGTGTGTGTGTGACTGACTGACTGATTGTGTGTGTGTGACTGACTGACTGATTGTGTGTGACTGACTGACTGACTGATTGTGTGTGTGTGTGGGTGTGTGTTACTGACTGACTGATTGTGTGTGTGTGACTGACTGATTGTGTGTGTGTGTGACTCACTGACTGATTGTGTGTGTGTGACTGACTGATTGTGTGTGTGTGACTGACTGACTGATTGTGTGTGTGTGACTGACTGATTGTGTGTGTGACTGACTGATTGTGTGTGTGTGACTGACTGACTGACTGACTGATTGTGTGTGTGTGACAGACTCATTGTGTGTGTGACTGACTGATTGTGTGTGTGTGACTGACTGATTGTGTGTGTGTGACTGACTGACTGACTGATTGTGTGTGTGACTGATTGACTGATTGTGTGTGACTGACTGATTGTGTGTTTGTAACTGACTGACTGTGTGTGTGACTGACTGACTGATTGTGTGTGTGTGACTGACTGACTGAGTGTGTGTGTGTGACTGACTGACTGAATTGTGTGTGTGTGACTGACTGATTGTGTGTGTGTGTGTGTAACTGACTGATTGTGTGTGTGTGACTGACTGATTGTGTGTGTGTGACTGACTGATTGTGTGTGTGTGACTGACTGACTGATTGTGTGTGACTGACTGATTGTGTTTTGGACAGGAAATAGAGATATTGATGGGTAAACTGAAAGAGGATTCTCAAGCTGTGGAACAAGTCCGAGCCATCACCAAAATGGAAGAAGACATGATGGTGCAAGAAACACGGATCGTTCATGAATATGCAGAGGTGAGGTGAACATCAATATGAATATGCAGAGGTGAGGTGAACATCAATATGAATATGCTGAGGTGAGGTGAACATCAATATGAATATGCAGAGGTGAGGTGAACATCAATATGAATATGCCGAGGTGAGGTGAATATCAATATGAATATGCAGAGGTGAGGTGAACATCAATATGAATATGCCGAGGTGAGGTGAACATCAATATGAATATGCAGAGGTGAGGTGAATATCAATATGAATATGCAGAGGTGAGGTGAATATCAGTATGAATATGCAGAGGTGAGGTGAATATCAGTATGGATATGCAGAGGTGAGGTGAACATCAATTTGAATATGGTGAGGTGACTATCAATATGAATATGCAAAGGTGAGGTGAATATCAATATGAATATGCAGAGGTGAGGTGAATTTGAATATGCAGAGGTGAGGAGAACATCAATATGTTTTTATGAGAGTGCTACATACACCCACACTCACCCTTTGATAAATGTGTTCTCTGTTGACTGTGAGTAACATTTTGTTTATGTAAATCATTTGTTCCCATTGTGTGTTGTAAAATTGTAGGATGCTATGGCAGATTTGAATAAAGTTTTGCCTCTGCTGGAGAAAGCAGTTTCAGCTTTAGATGCTCTGGAAAAGAGCGACATTTCAGAAATAAGGCAAGTGAATAAAATCATACTTAATTCTTCACCGAAGCATGACTTTTCCTTTCATAAACACTTGGGGTTACAATATTGTTGTCAAATTTACCTGATCAAAACATTTTTCCAAGTAGAACTAATGTTTAGAGGCAACGAATCAATATGACACACTGTCAATATGTAATACTGAATTCATTCTGAATTGAATATATTGATCTCCTGTTCATTATTTTGCTCCAGAGTGTACACCAAGCCTCCAGAACTGGTCCTGACAGTGATGCATGCAGTCTGCATCCTGCTACAGCAGAAGCCTGACTGGACTACAGCTAAACAGCTGCTAGGAGACCCTGGCTTCCTCAAGAGACTGGTCAGCCTGGACAAAGACAGCCTGCCAGAGAAGGTACAGTATTTAGGCCCCAATCATACCTTGAGATGTGCTTATCTTCTAGCTTTAGATTCTCTTGTTGATTATGCTTGTGTATAACTGTCTTGTGTGGCTCAGTCAGTAGAGCATGGCACTTGCAACAGCAAGGGTTGTGGGTTCGATTCCCGCTAGGGAAAATGCACGCTTTGGATAAAAGTGTCTGCTAAATGTCATATATTATATTATAATACTGCATGATACTATGTTTGAATTGCTGTAGGTGTTTCTGAAGTTGAGGAGGTATTCTAAGTGTCCTGACTTTAACCCTGCCAAGGTGGGCATGGTGTCTATAGCCTGTCGTTCTATGTGCCTCTGGGTGCTGGCTTTGGAGCACTACCATGATGTCTACAAGGTACACTTTGACTGTTGTATGCCTTTAGTTCTCCAGAAGGAAATATTACCTTATTGTTATTCATGAATGCAGCAGTGTTATATTGATGTCCTATCTTCCCCAGATAATTGAGCCCAAACAGAACAAAGTTAACGTGGCTCAAGCAGCATTGGTGAAATCAAAATCTAATCTGATGAAAAAGCAGAAAAGACTATCAAAGGTAAGATATTTACTGTTTGGCAACGTGTTTGATAATTCATTCACACAAATGAGAAGGGCTCATTTCTCCGTTCAATGTATGCTTTATCAATGAATTGATTGATTGATTAATTGGTTGATGATTGATTGTTCTGTGCTGTCTGTTTAGATCGAGGAGCATCAGAAAGCTTTGGAGGACCACTACAATGCCAGTGTGTCTGAGAGACAGGAGCTGGGGAGACGTAAAGAGAGGACCACCAACAGAGTGCAGAGAGCTGCTTCACTCATATCAGCCCTGTCTAATGAAAAGGTCCTACAAACAGTTCCTATACAATAGTAAATATTGTTGAATTTCATAAAGCCAGACCGATATGGGACTTATGGATCTGATTTGATACCAGTCTTTGGGAGCCAGAATACACCGATTCCGATATTTCTGCCGATACATATGTTTTTTAGATTAAAATTTCACTGTTTTAGGTACAAATTGAACTCCAAAAGAGATGCATCCCTACAATGACACTTTGAATGCTGATTTCTTCCATGCGTGCTTTCTGTTGATTTGACCTGTCTGTTGCCCTGTGTGTGTCTGTGTGTATCTCTGTGTATCAGGATCGCTGGGAGAAAGCAGTGTGTGACCTGGACAACAAGCTGCAGCACATAGTGGGTGACGTCATGGTTTCCTCAGCGTTCATCACGTACTGTGGACCTCTGACGGCCGACTTCCGTAAAGCCATGGTGAAGAAGTGGCTGGACTTCTGCCACAACATGGAGATCCCTATCTCTCCTCAGTACACCTTCACCTCAGCTATGACTGAGAAGAACCAGGTGATGTGGTCATTTAGCAGGCGTTTTTATCCTAAGCAACTTACAAAACTGTTAGCATTGACAGACACATAAATGCACTGATCGACATTCAGTGGTGCAAGTAATCTCTTAACATTAGTCTCATTTAATTCCGACCTATAGCTCCGCACGATTCAAAGCATTCTGGGGCGATATCCGCCTCAAAGGATCATAAAGCTCAATCTCATGTGAATGTTCACAAAATGTTTTTAAGAAATTACAAACAACAACACACACATTTTGTTTTGGCATGTATTGCCATAATGCACCAGATTTAGCTATTTTCTCAACATTTTAATGATATCGAAAAATCTTATCTCCCTCAGGTGAGACACTGGCAGAACACAGGCCTGCCACCAGATCAGAACTCCACAGAGAATGCTTTGATCGTGAAGAACGGTCCACACTGGCCCCTGCTGATCGACCCCCAGGGCCAGGCCATCAGGTGGATAAGCTCTATGGAGGGGGTCAGGCTCAGGAAGATACTGGCCTCAGACCCCAACTATATGAAGACAGTGGAGAGGGCCATTCGCATGGGGGACGCTGTCCTTATTCAGGTACTTGCTTAGGCTACTTAAACCCTTTAGTTCTTTGGGGAGCATAGATTATTTGACAAATTTCCTCCATGTTGATCCCTTATTCATGTATTGCCATATAAAATATAACATTTGATTGATTTTAATTCTACAATATATACATGTGAATGGAAACAGCTAATTTGTCTGTAAACATTCCAAATGTCGACAAAACAAAATACGCTAGACAAGGTCTGTAAAAATAAGTATGCGAGAAATGGCAGTGGAAACTATTGATCTAATAACCATCATATCGAAGTAAATGTGGAGTCATACGATGATATGTTGTGGTCCTCCCATACGACTCGGGAAAACATAGTTTATTATGCTACAGATGAAATCAGTTATGATGAACTTCACAGGGGGGTGAAAGTTCACAGTAATGAGCTTAATGCTGCTTTCCAATAAATATAGAGGGTCTTATTCTGATCGATGGTTCGCTGCCATTTGACAAATAAAAATGATTGCGCTCTTTTGGCCATAATAATCCCATCAAGTAGGCCCATCAAATTCAACTCTAGACCTCAAAGCAAGTTTCACTGCCTTTTTTCATTGTTCCCCTCTAATCAGGGACTGATTTAGAACTTGGACAACAGGTGGGTGCAATTAATTACACAGTGGGGGAAAAAAGTATTTGATCCCCTGCTGATTTTGTACGTTTGCCCACTGATAAAGAAAGGATCAGTCTATAATTTTAATGGTAGGTTTATTTGAACAGTGAGAGACAGAATAACAACAAAAATATCCAGAAAAACACATTATAAATTGATTTTCATTTTAATGAGGGAAATAATTATTTGACCCCCTCTCAATCAGAAAGATTTCTGGCTCCCAGGTGTCTTTTATACAGGTAACGAGCTGAGATTAGGAGCACACTCTTAAAGGGAGTGCTCCTAACCGCAGCTTGTTACCTGTAAAAAAGACACCTTTCCACAGAAGCAATCAATCAATCAGATTCCAAACTCTCCACCATGGCCAAGACCAACGAGCTCTCCAAGGATGTCAGGGACAAGATTGTAGACCTACACAAGGCTGGAATGGGCTACAAGACCATCGCCAAGCAGCTTGGTGAGAAGGTGACAACATTTGGTGCGATTATTCGCAAATGGAAGAAACACAAAATAACTGTCAATATCCCTCGGCCTGGGGCTCCATGCAAGATCTCACCTCGTGGGGTTGCAATGATCATGAGAACGGTGAGGAATCAGCCCAGAACTACACGGGAGGATCTTGTCAATGATCTCAAGGCAGCTGGGACCATAGTCACCAAGAAAACAATTAGTAACACACTACGCCGTGAAGGACTGAAATCCTGCAGTGCCCGCAAGGTCCCCCTGCTCAAGAATACATATACAGGCCCGTCTGAAGTTTGCCAATGAACATCTGGATGATTCAGAGGACAACTGGTGAAAGTGTTGTGGTCAGATGAGACCAAAATGGAGCTCTTTGGCATCAACTCAACTCGCCGTGTTTGGAGGAGGAATGCTGCCTATGACCCCAAGAACACCATCCCCACCGTCAAACATGGAGGTGGAAACGTTATGCTTTGGGGGTGTTTTTCTGCTAAGGGGACAGGACAACTTCACCGCATCAAAGGGACGATGGACGGGGTCATGTACCGTCAAATCTTGGGTGAGAACATCCTTCCTTCAGCCAGGGCATTGAAAATGGGTCATGGATGGGTATTCCAGCATGACAATGACCCAAAACACACGGCCAAGGCAACAAAGGAGTGGCTCAAGAAGAAGCACATAAAGGTCCTGGAGTGGCCTAGCCAGTCTCCAGACCTTAATCCCATAGAAAATCTGTGGAGGGAGCTGAAGGTTCGAGTTGCCAAACGTCAGCCTCAAAACCTTAATGACTTGGAGAAGATCTGCAAAGAGGAGTGGGACAAAATCCCTCCTGAGATGTGTGCAAACCTGGTGGCCAACTACAAGAAACGTCTGACCTCTGTGATTGCCAACAAGGGTTTTGCCTCCAAGTACTAAGCCATGTTTTGCAGAGGGGTCAAATACTTATTTCCCTCATTAAAATACAAATAATTTTATAACATTTTTGACATGGATTTTTGTTGTTGTTATTCTGTCTCTCACTGTTCAAATAAACCTACCATTAAAATTATAGACTGACCATTTCTTTGTAAGTGGGCAAACGTACAAAATCAGCAGGGGATCAAATACTTTTCCCCCCCACTGTATTAGGTAGAACAGAAAACCAGCAGGCTCCGGACCTCGTAAGGTAAGAGTTGAATACCCCTGATGTAGGCTATACCTACACTGTATCTGCGAGCAGTTGGCTAGAGCGCGCGTGCCAACACTGGAGTGGGCACATTCGTTATATAACGCATCAGTTTTAGTGACAAAACCATCAGTAGAGTTGAAAATGTGATGGACTTGGATATTTAATAACAAAAGGTATTTTTATGTACTTTACGTCATCACGCACAGCCTTTTATCCACAAGAAGTCAATTTGATGGAAACATCTCTTGTGGGAAAATGTGGATTCTTTTTCATGCAGATTTTAAAAATCTGTTCCCAATTGAATGGAAACTTAGCTAGTGGTTTTCTTAAATGAAATGAGATTATTAGTCCTTATCGATCTTTCCCTTTGACCATTCTTCTGTTTTCAGGATGTTCTTGAGAACATAGATCCCTGTCTTCAGCCAATCCTGATCAAGAACCTTACAATACGTGAGGGTCAATCATTCATCAAAATTGGAGACACTGAAATTGAGTACAATCCCAACTTTAGGTATATTGACTCATTCAATTGAGCCCTTATTTTCATCAAATTACCCTTCATTAAAAAATATAAATGTTCATATTTGAAGCAATAGGAATAGATCTTATAAATTGTCACAACTCCTCTCCTCCTCATCTCCTGCCTTCTCCTCCTCCTCTCCCCTCTCCTCTCTTTCTCACCGAAGGCTCTACCTGGCCACCTGTCTGCCCAACCCCCACTTCCTCCCGGCAGTGTGTGTCCTGGTGAAGCTGATCAACTTCTCGGTAGAGTACGAGTGTCTGCAGGAGCAGCTGCTGTCCAGCGCGGTGTCTCTGCATCAGGCGGAGCTGGAGCTGCACCACAACCAGCTCCTCCACACTATTACTGCTGACCTGTTCAGCCTTCACGAGCTGGAGAACAGGTCCCTGCTGCTGCTGCAGGACACCCAGGGTGAGGGAGGGAGGGAAGGAGGTGGACAGGTGGATGGATTTTGTGCCGTTTCACCTGTCCCTAAATGTAACGTGAACATTTTGATCAAGATCGACTGTTGGCTTTGCTTCTAGCACTCTTTCACTATTGATTTTACTAAGAGGACAGAGAAAGGATAGAGATGAGCACATTGTCTCCCTTCACCTAAAATGTGACATTAAAACACTAATACTTTGTCTTGCTTTAGGACACATATTGGACGACCAGGACCTTGTTGATAACCTGAATAAGTCCAAGGTCACCTCCAATGAGATCTCCGTGCGAGTTGAGACAGCTAAGGACAAGGAGAAGGAGATTGACGAGGTCCGCAAGAAGTACCTCCCTATCGCTAACCGTGGTGCAGACCTGTACTTTGTCCTGGCCGACCTCACCCAGATCAACTACATGTACCAGTTCTCCCTGGACTGGTTCAATGACATGTATGTGAAAGCTTTGCAAGTGGCTACGGAAGGCCAGGAGTGGCCGACCCTGGACGTGTCCATGCCTGTGACGGGCACCCTGCGCCCGGCTGGAGCTAAAAGCCTGAGGAGGGCTGTGGTGGTGCCTGGAACATGTGCTCCCAACATGGGGGACTTTAACCTTCGTCTCCTCAAGATGATGAACGCCATCACTGAGAGTATATACAAGGTAACAGTATTGATGATGATGAATGCCATCACTGAGAGTATATACAAGGTAACAGTATTGATGATGATGAATGCCATCACTGAGAGTATATACAAGGTAACAGTATTGATGATGCTGAATGCCATCACTCAGAGTATATACAAGGTAACAGTATTGATGATGATGAATGCCATCACTCAGAGTATATACAAGGTAACAGTATTGATGATGATTAACGCCATCACTGAGAGTATATACAAGGTAACAGTATTGATGATGATGAATGCCATCACTCAGAGTATATACAAGGTAACAGTATTGATGATGATGAACGCCATCACTCAGAGTATATACAAGGTAACAGTATTGATGATGATGAACGCCATCACTCAGAGTATATACAAGGTAACAGTATTGATGATGATGAATGCCATCACTGAGAGTATATACAAGGTAACAGTATTGATGATGATGAATGCCATCACTCAGAGTATATACAAGGTAACAGTATTGATGATGATGAATGCCATCACTCAGAGTATATACAAGGTAACAGTATTGATGATGATGAATGCCATCACTCAGAGTATATACAAGGTAACAGTATTGATGATGATGAATGCCATCACTCAGAGTATATACAAGGTAACAGTATTGATGATGATGAATGCCATCACTCAGAGTATATACAAGGTAACAGTATTGATGATGATGAACGCCATCACTCAGAGTATATACAAGGTAACAGTATTGATGATGATGAACGCCATCACTCAGAGTATATACAAGGTAACAGTATTGATGATGATGAATGCCATCACTCAGAGTATATACAAGGTAACAGTATTGATGATGATGAACGCCATCACTGAGAGTATATACAAGGTAACAGTATTGATGATGATGAACGCCATCACTCAGAGTATATACAAGGTAACAGTATTGATGATGATGAATGCCTTCACTGAGAGTATATACAAGGTAACAGTATTGATGATGATGAATGCCATCACTCAGAGTATATACAAGGTAACAGTATTGATGATGATGAATGCCATCACTCAGAGTATATACAAGGTAACAGTATTGATGATGATGAATGCCATCACTCAGAGTATATACAAGGTAACAGTATTGATGATGATGAATGCCATCACTCAGAGTATATACAAGGTAACAGTATTGATGATGATGAATGCCATCACTCAGAGTATATACAAGGTAACAGTATTGATGATGATGAACGCCATCACTCAGAGTATATACAAGGTAACAGTATTGATGATGATGAACGCCATCACTCAGAGTATATACAAGGTAACAGTATTGATGATGATGAACGCCATCACTCAGAGTATATACAAGGTAACAGTATTGATGATGATGAACGCCATCACTGAGAGTATATAAAAGGTAACAGTAATGAGAGTAACAATCATGGACAGGTAACATGCTATTTTCTTCTGGGTTTTATGCATCTTAAGTGGAGCTTGATTGAGTTTTTCTATTTAGTTTTGTGGCAAGCATCCACCCAGCCAGTTAACTAACAGGTTTATAGGACAAGAACATATACCACTTTTGGAAATATTTGTTGTAAAATCCATTACTGGTGTTTGTTCGTTCTAAAAACAGTGTGAAAATGGAACTTGGAAGTTTTCAAATGCGAGACTAGTGAAATACTCAATATTATCTAGTCTTTCTGCTGTGGATCTCCTCTCCTTAATGTCTCCCCCCCACTCTCCCTCTCGCTCTCCCTCTCGCTCTCCCTCTCTCTCCCCCCCCCTCTCTTTCTCTCTCTCTCTCCCCCCTCTCTTTCTCTCTCCCTCTCTCGCTCTCCTTCTCTCTCTCCCTCTCTCTCTTTCTCTCTCTCCCTACCCCCTCCAGGAAGTGTCCCTGGCCCTGTTTGTGGACCACCAGGTGGTTTTCTCCTTCCTGATGTGTTGTAACATCATGAAGACCAACAAGCACAACATGATAGTAGGCAGCACTGAGTTCCTGCCTGCTGAAGAGTGGAAGATATTCCTACACTCTGCTGTGCTGGCCAGCATGATGGACTCAAAGAGAGCCGAGCAGGAGGAAGGTCAAAAATACCTGCTGTGTCAGGCATCTGTCAGTAACATGAGGCCGCATATTGAATCAGAGATTGTCTTTTAAAAGGCTCCAAACTATCATTCAACTGGAAAATAAGTAGACCATGAATGAGTGAGCATTTTAGTAATTAAGTGGGGTGGGGGGGGTGACCACAGTAAAATGGCTGAGTGCATCTGTGTGTGATTGTCTCACTAGGGGAGTTCCTGGGAGAGCGTCCGGACTACCCGTGGCTGACAGACAGCATGTGGGCACAGTGCCAGTACCTGTGTGCCCACCTGCCCTGCTTCGCCACCCTCTACAAGTCCATCCAGACCAACCGTGTGCAGTGGGAACTGTTCCAGCAGGCTAGAAACCTCTATGAGTTCCTCAGTGAGCCCTACGCTGGACACGCTGCTTCTGATACTGAAGGTCGGTGTTGCTGCGCTGGAATGTGAAGCTTCCCTGGTGAACATTGGGTTGCTTGACTTATTCCTTGAAGCTCTTGTGCAGAAAAGAGCCTCGACTATGGCATCTCCAGTGAGCCTTGCTCTGGGAAGTTTTCTGTCCTGTGTTCCCTGATGCACGTTGTGTTTTGAATTCACCACAGAGTATAATTTCCTTGACTTATTTCACAGAACCTCTTCATGGTAATGACAAGCCATACTCGTTCCCCCTCACCAATAGAATCTCATTCTAGCTCGTTCCCCCTCAACGATAGAATCTCATTCTAGCTCGTTCCACCTCACCGATAGAATCTCATTCTAGCTCGTTCCCCCTCACCAATAGAATCTCATTCTAGCTCGTTCCACCTCACCGATAGAATCTCATTCTAGCTCGTTCCCCCTCAACGATAGAATCTCATTCTAGCTCGTTCCTCCTCACCGATAGAATCTCATTCCAGCTCGTTCCCCCTCACCGATAGAATCTCATTCTAGCTCGTTCCCCCTCACCGATAGAATCTCATTCTAGCTCATTCACCCTCAACGATAGAATCTCATTCTAGCTCGTTCCCCCTCACCGATAGAATCTCATTCTAGCTCGTTCCCCCTCACCAATAGAATCTCATTCTAGCTCATTCACCCTCAACGATAGAATCTCATTCTAGCTCGTTCCCCCTCACCGATAGAATCTCATTCTAGCTCGTTCCCCCTCACCGATAGAATCTCATTCTAGCTCATTCACCCTCAACGATAGAATCTCATTCTAGCTCATTCCCCCTCACCAATAGAATCTCACTCTAGCTCACCTCTTGTGTCATGAATGAATGTGTGTGTGACATCATGATGTGGTTTGTCTGTCTATCTGTCCAGGAGAGTCATCCCAGTCAGCAGCAGCCTCGAAGGACAGGCATCTCACCAAGTGTGTCCACATCTTCCCCTGGGAGAGCCTCTCAGGCTTCCAGAAGATCATTCTGGTGTGTGTGTGTGTGTGTGTGTGTGTGTGCGTGCGTGCATGTGGGTTACAGCTTTGTGAGAACTCAAAATATTCTCCTTGATAAATATGATGAACTCTGTTGAGGCTGTCTTTATCTCCCAGGTGAAGATCCTGAGGCCTGAGTGTCTGAACACAGCAGTGAAAGCTTTTGTCATAGAGAAGATGGGTTCTAAGTACCTGGAGGTTGGAAGGATCTCCCTGAGAGAGGTGTATGAGCGCTGCTCTGCCAACGTGCCCATCGTATTCCTCCTCTCCCCTGGTAAGACTACTGCTACTCTTGTGTACTAGACATCCTCCCTAAACTGGTGTGTAATAACCTTGGTATTAGGCTGCTCGTTCCACCCTCTTTCTCACTAGTAGGATTTGGGACAAAACACTGGGACACTCAAAGCTTCTATTACACCTTTGAAATTCCTGGAAAATATGGTGTAGTGTACAAGCAGCTTTAGGTTATGTCTGATGTCCTTATTCTTCCCCTGTCTGTTCAGGCATGGACCCAGCCTCCCTCGTGGTGCGTCTGGCCCAGGAGCTGAGGGGTAGCAGCCTGCACCTGGACATGGTGTCTCTGGGTCAGGGCCAGGGCCCCAGAGCAGAGGAGCTCATTTACAAGGCCCAGGTCCTGAAGGGCCGCTGGGTCTTCCTGCAGAACTGCCACCTGGCCGCCTCCTTCATGCCCAGACTGCAGACTGTCGTCAACTCGTGAGTGGACAACAGCACCTATCGGTGCACTGTTTTGAGCTTTTATTTTGCATGTTTTTATGTCTTAATATAGTTTTTATGTTGATGGGTAATGTCGTGTGAGACAATATGATGTAGTTGTACGTTGGTTTGAAACCACGTTGAAGCACAGAGGGTCCTGTGAGATGCCTTTAGGTGTGGTCCTGTTAGGTGCTTCTACCCCACAGGACCCAGCTGTAGACAGATGCCTCTCCACAGCCCTGAGTATTTTTCATCCCTTCTGCTCAGGTTGAAGTGGAAAGGATCAGACCTGGACCCTCACTTCCGTCTGTGGCTGTCCTCTAAACCAGACCCAGTGTTCCCTGCCTCCATTCTGCAGAGAGCCGTTAAGGTCAGCCAGGCCTTCATTACCACAGCTTCCCATTAGAGGGCCATACACCTATAGAAGTATAATTAGGGAGTTTATTTCTATGGTGCACCCATGAGTGAACCAATCAAACTGCCATCGTCTGAGGGGCTTTTTCTCTTCTAGACATTCTATTGCACACCCCTCAGATACACAGAACACAACAATGTCTGTTGTTGTTACAAATTCATTGCCAATGATTCTGTTCCTTTAGATAGCGGTAGAGCCTCAGTTACTAATACAGTAATTCCACTTCCTCTCCTGTAGATAGCGGTAGAGCCTCAGTTACTTATACAGTAATTCCGCTTCCTGTCCTGTAGATAGCGGTAGAGCCTCAGTTACTAATACAGTAATTCCACTTCCTGTCCTGTAGATAGCGGTAGAGCCTCAGTTACTAATACAGTAATTCCACTTCCTGTCCTGTAGATAGCGGTAGAGCCTCAGTTACTAATACAGTAATTCAACTTCCTGTCCTGTAGATAGCGGTAGAGCCTCAGTTACTAATACAGCAATTCAACTTCCTGTCCTGTAGATAGCGGTAGAGCCTCAGTTACTAATACAGTAATTCCACTTCCTGTCCTGTAGATAGCTGTGGAGCCTCCTCGGGGTCTGAAGGAGAAGCTCCTCCACACCTTCAGTCCCAGTGGAGAGGTGACCGAGAGGAGCTTCTGTAAGATGGACTGCAGCCCAGCCTGGAAGACTTTGCTCTTCAGCCTCTGCTTCTTCAACGCCATCGTGCAGGAGAGGAAGAAGTACGGCCCTCTGGGGTGGAACATACCTTATACCTTTACATCTTCTGACCTGGAGGTACATTATGATGTAACACGTACTGTTTCCAACTCAAACAGAGCTTCTCAGCTTATAAGGCAATGACACAGATCCATCTAGATTGAGAGAGAGCGTTGTCATTGTCTCTTGTCTTGGCTCTGTCGGTGTGTCTTAGGTGTCCATGCTGAACCAGGAGAGTCTCCTGCGGGCTGCGGAAGGTTCCGAGCTGCCATGGGCGGCCCTACGCTACCTGACAGGTGAGGTGATCTACGGAGGGCGTGTCACCGACCCCTGGGACCGCCGCTGCCTGCTTACCATTCTCCACCGCTGCTATACCCCCTCGGTCCTGCAGGACGGACACAGCTTCTGTCAGGCTCAGGTAGGAGCCAGACACACCCCTCCACTTAACACTGGCATCACAAAGCACAGTCACAGGATCCATGTCAATATACTGATAAAGCAATGAATAAGGTAATTGTGATGTCATATGGTTGTTTACCTACTTTACAGCCGCCTGCTACATAACAAAAATGTAATTTAAAAAAAACAAAGTACTCACACAGATTTGAACACAATTTTGTTGTAGAACATTTTAGAAATTAATAAAAAATGTAAATCTGAAATGTCTTTAGTCAATAAGTATTCAACCCCTTTGTTATGGCAAGCATAAAATAGTTCAGGAGTAAAAATGTACTTTTAAAAATAAGTTGCATATACTCATTCCGTGTTAAATAATAGTTGTTAACATGATTTTTGAATAACTACCCCATCTCTGTATCTCACACATACCTCAATGGAGTAGTACATTTCATGCACAGATTCAACCACAAAGACCAGGGAGGTTTTTCAATGCCTCGCAAAGAAGGGCACTGATTGGCAGATGGGTAAAAAATTTAAAAAAGCAGACTTAGTATCCCTTTGAGCATGGTGAAGTTACTAATTAGGCTTTGGACGGTGTATCAATACACCCAGTCGTTACAAAGATACAGGCGTCCTTCCTAACTCAGTTGCCAGAGAGGAAGGAAACTGCTCAGGGGTTTCATCATGAGGCCAATGGTGACTTTAAAACAGTTACAGAGCTTAATGGTTGTGATATGAGAACTGATCAACAACGTTGTAGTTACTCCACAATACTAACCTAAATGACAGAGTGAAAAGAAGGAAGCCTGTACAGAATAAAATATTCTAAAACATGCATCCTGTTTGCAACAAGACACTTAAGTAAAACTGCAAAAAAGGTGGCAAAGAATGAACTTTTGTGCTGAATATAAAGGGGCAAACAACACATCACTGAGTACCACTCCTCATATTTTCAAGCACGATGGTGGCTGCATCACGTTATGGGTATGCTTGTCATTGTTAAGGACTAGGGATTTTTTTTTTTTTTTGATAAAAATAAATGGAATACAGCTATAAGCACAGGCAAAATCCTAGAGGAAAACCTGGTTCATTCTGCTTTCCAACAGACACTGGGAGACAAATTCACCTTTCAGGAGGATAATAACCTGAAACACAATGCCAAATCTACACTGGTTGCTTACCAAGACGACATTTAATGTTGCTGAGTGGCATAGTTACAGTTTTGTCTTAAATCGTATTGAAAATCTATGGCAAGACTTGAAAATAGCTGTCTAGCAATGATCAACAATCAACTTGACAGAGCTTAAAGAATTTAAAAAATAATAATAGGCAAATATTGAACAATCCAGGTGTGGAAAGTTCTTAGACTTACCCAGAAAGACTCACAGCTGTAATCGCTGCCAAATGTGCTTTCATTTTCACTACATTTGCAAACATTTCTAAAAACATGTTTTCACTTTCTTATTATGGAGTGTATTGTGTGTAGATGGGTAAGTAAAAAACATAGTTAATCCGTTTTGAATTCAGGCTGTAACACAACAACAAAAAATGGAATAAGTGAAGGGGTATGAATACTTTCTGAAGGCACTGTATATTACATAATGAAATTTAACAGACAATACTTAAGCAAAATTGTATGTTTGTGTTATTCTCTGTCTTCATTGAGAGCATTATATTGTATTTCTCTTGTCAGGGCTACCCTCCCTTCCCTAAAGACGCCAGCTGGCCCCAGTGTAGAGCCTACATAGAGAACATGCCAGACCAGGACCTGGCAGAGGTTTTTGGCATCGACAGCAGTGCAGAGATGGTGATACTGCAGAACCAGACCCAGCAGCTGCTGCACACTATCGTCAACCTGCAGCCCAGGCTCTCTGATAGCAGCCTGCTGGTCAGGTGGGTCTCCCAGGGGAAATATAGCCCACCAATAGATGTATTACTTATATCCTTTTGACAATACTGAGCCAAGCGGAGCTGTACAGAGCTGGCATGGTTAAGCATCCACTACAGTGTGCTGGAAAGGACAAGGTGAATATAAAATATCCAAAGCAGCACAATATGGTTCAGTTCCGCGCGTGAATTGGAAAAACGGCTGTGTTATGTAGTGTAAAAAATGTTAATGAAATGCTGAATTCTTCTGTTTGTTTGTGTGGAGCAGAGACAGACAGTGCCAAGATAGTGTAGTTCTGAGGATGGCCATGAAGATCCTGAAGAAACTACCAGAGACAGTGGAGTTTGATCGTGTCACAGAGAAAACACTGTTCCTCAGGGACATCATCGCCAAAGTCAACTTTGCGGAATCATCATCTTCTGACCAGGGTAACTTCCCTACTCAACCCTTCACACTTGTTGGGATTGGCCTATATGGATAGGGCTTACAGAAGAAACATAATGCCTCAACATGGTAACAATTGAAAGGGAACAGTTTGGATATTATGGGGAAATTATTAGACCAAAGTTGATGACACAACAGTTCACCTGACACAAGACTGAATCCAAACATTACACTGTTGATTTTATGTGCATTTTACATTTACTGTACTTTTCACCGCACTTGTTGATTACGAAATCAGAAAATACTCTGGATATATTCAGTAGCAATATTCCTAGAAAATGTGGGGTAGGAGAACCATAAGACAAAAAAATGACAAGGGTTTGAGTGAGAACTGGTCTACAAGTGGCCAATCAACTCTAAGTCATTTCAATGCACTTTTATGACTCAAAGAAGAGTCTTCAAGCCGTTGAGGAACTAGAGCAAGTGTAACCGATGTGAAATGGCTAGTTAGTTAGCGGTGGTGCGCGCTAATAGCATTTCAATCAGTGACGTCACTCGCTCTGAGACCTGAAGTGATTGTTCCCCTTGCGTTGCAAGGGCCGCGGCTTTTGTGGCGCGATGGGTAACGATGCTTCGTGGGGTCCCTGGTTCGAGCCCAGGTTGGGGCGAGGAGAGGGACGGAACCTACACGGTTACATTGATGCTGTTGACCCGGATCATTGTTTGCTGCGGAAAAATAGGTCAAAGGGGGGTGAGTGTAACCGATGTGAAATGGCTAGTTAGTTAGCGGTGGTGCGCGCTAATTACGTTTCAAGCCCAGGTTGGGGCGAAGAGAGGGACGGAACCTACACAAGTACACTTGTAGTTGTTTTGTTTCGAACACAACCCTGCATCCCTGAGTTTTATGATTTGGAAATGTGAAGTGCACGTTTGGACTCACAGGTGTTTGGCTTGCTTGTATGACATAAAAGTGGTATTTATGATAATCCAACGTCTCATCTTTCAAAATACATAGTCATTTTAATTTACAGCATTTCTATCACCCAGACAACAAAAAATTGTCAAAAGTTACCCAATGAGCTGGAGGGATGGGGGCAACTTCTAGTCACGTGTGGTGCTCAAGTTCAGAACGTCTGTCAGTCAAAACCCATACAGAGCTATGAAGTGCATAGCCAGAGCTCTGACGTCATTTATAGCATGTTACTGTACAGCCACTGCGTTCCAATTTAGGCACTTATCAGCCATTTTTTTCAACCTGTATATGGGTACAAGTGTAAAGGGCTTGAATAGATTTATTGTCCTCTGAAAAGGATTTTTTTTCCCCACATGTTGTACCTTTTCTTATTTTGAGTCCTCTAAGAGTGAGAGTTAGTGAGAGGGACATTGAGAGATTCTATATTCTATCTCTGTCCATTTTTGTTCATAGTTCTTACTGAAAGCCACCTTGTGTGTCTGTATGCGTGCGTGTTGGTGCATGTGTATGTACTCTGAAGGTGAGAGACGCACAGCCTCGGCCTCCTCTGCCCTGCTGGTGATCCTGCGACAGGAGATTGACCGGTTTAACTACCTCCTCTGTGTGGTGCGCTCCAGCCTCCTCTCCTTCTCTGCCTCCATCAGAGGAGAGGTGCTGATGAGTGAGGCTCTGGCGGAGGTCCACACTGCCCTGCTCACCATGATCGTACCATCAGACTGGAAGGTAGGTCCACACTGCCCTGCTCACCATGATCGTACCATCAGACTGGAAGGTAGGTCCACACTGCCCTGCTCACCATGATCGTACCATCAGACTGGAAGGTAGGTCTACACTGCCCTGCTCACCATGATCGTACCATCAGACTGGAAGGTAGGTCCACACTGCCCTGCTCACCATGATCGTACCATCAGACTGGAAGGTAGGTCTACACTGCCCTGCTCACCATGATCGTACCATCAGACTGGAAGGTAGGTCCACACTGCCCTGCTCACCATGATCGTACCATCAGACTGGAAGGTAGGTCTACACTGCCCTGCTCACCATGATCGTACCATCAGACTGGAAGGTAGGTCTACACTGCCCTGCTCACCATGATCGTACCATCAGACTGGAAGGTAGGTCCACACTGCCCTGCTCACCATGATCGTACCATCAGACTGGAAGGTAGGTCCACACTGCCCTGCTCACCATGATCGTACCATCAGACTGGAAGGTAGGTCTACACTGCCCTGCTCACCATGATCGTACCATCAGACTGGAAGGTAGGTCCACACTGCCCTGCTCACCATGATCGTACCATCAGACTGGAAGGTAGGTCCACACTGCCCTGCTCACCATGATCGTACCATCAGACTGGAAGGTAGGTCTACACTGCCCTGCTCACCATGATCGTACCATCAGACTGGAAGGTAGGTCTACACTGCCCTGCTCACCATGATCGTACCATCAGACTGGAAGGTAGGTCTACACTGCCCTGCTCACCATGATCGTACCATCAGACTGGAAGGTAGGTCCACACTGCCCTGCTCACCATGATCGTACCATCAGACTGGAAGGTAGGTCTACACTGCCCTGCTCACCATGATCGTACCATCAGACTGGAAGGTAGGTCCACACTGCCCTGCTCACCATGATCGTACCATCAGACTGGAAGGTAGGTCCACACTGCCCTGCTCACCATGATCGTACCATCAGACTGGAAGGTAGGTCTACACTGCCCTGCTCACCATGATCGTACCATCAGACTGGAAGGTAGGTCTACACTGCCCTGCTCACCATGATCGTACCATCAGACTGGAAGGTAGGTCCACACTGCCCTGCTCACCATGATCGTACCATCAGACTGTAAGGTACAGTATATTAGTAAACCAGGGGTGGGCAAACTTTTTGGCTTAAGGGCCACATCAGAATTTTGAAATTCAATGGAGGGCCGCACAGATTTGTTTTTTGTGGGCCCTCTGTTTCTTTCTTATTTTTACTCAAACCTCCCGCGTCCTGGATTGAATGGGCTCTAGTTTGCTCAACCCTGAAGTAAACACTCTCCACAGCTCAGCTCTCACTGCACACAACCTACCCTGATGTTTTAACCCAATTCCATGCTTCACATCAGTTTTGACATTTTGAAATGTTCCTCCAAGCCCAAGGCGTCATTATCCTCTAGAGTCTAAATAAACAAAGCAATGAAAAGCAATTGATTCAACTTGGACAAGAAGTAATCTTTGTCTTTTGTTGTTGCCTTGGTAGCACTGCTCGTACGAGTCGTGCATGGCTCTGGGTTCTTGGATCCAGGACCTGGAACAGAGAGTGTGGTTCTTCAGAGCTTGGGCAGACAACATCAAGATCAACCTTATAGAAAAGTAGAAAACATTAACTAAGTTGACATGCATATACTTAAAGCTTGTATTGTTTAAACTTTAATCAATGTAAACCTTCATGATTATGTCATGGGCATCTTCATTTTCTTTTCAACACAGTATTGTATATTCATGGTGAGTGGAAAAAATAAGTTATTAAATTACTTATGTTCCTAACCCCTAATTTTCCTTGTAATATTCTATGTATTCAGGATACCTATGATTAGTGGAGAAGTCTACTCTCTGAACCGTCCACCTAAGACTGACCTGCAGCAGAGCCTCAAGAACAGGAAGCCTCGCTCCTACTGGCTCTCTGGGTTCTTCTTTCCACAAGGTACTGTACATAACAGCCAGAATAAACATACCTATAATAGAGACACTGCTTCAAGTTCAAAACTTCATTGTCAATCTTTAGTGAAAGGGAAATTTGTCTTTGGCTTACAATTGTATCGCCTTTACAAATTTGAGTTTAGAAATTCAAATAATAACATTTTCTGTAATATTCTGAAAAAGGCATTGTGATTTACATAGTTCATGAATCTTCCCTATAGGTTTTCTGACAGCTGTTCTCCAGAACAGTGCTCGACAGAAGAACGTGCCTGTAGACTCTCTGTCTTTCACCCATCATGTTCAACCCGTGGATGAGAGCTCCAGCAACTGGAGCAAAGTGGCAGACAAAACTAAACTCCTTTTTGAGGTAACTACACTAGCTAAAAGTTTCCCTAGGTATATAACTTGGTAAAAGGGATAGCGCACCCAAAAGACAATATTAATCAGATGGCCTGCTGCTATTTCCAGGGTCAGGAACCATCTGACATTGTAATCCGGGTGAACTATCCCTCTAACATTATACGTTAGATCCACGGTGTGAATTGTTACACCATCTTTCTCCCAGGGCCCAGCTCCACCAGATGAGGGCGTGTTGGTGTATGGGCTGTACCTTGACGGAGCCAGCTGGGACCCGGTCTCCCACACCCTGCAGGAGCTCCAGCACAACATCAAACACTGCCCTGTGCCCGAGATACACTTCCTACCCTGCCGGGTAGAGGGCTCACCTTCTCATTTAACCATCCGATCCACTGAACATCACTTCAGCGTCTTACCCACCGTTCTTCATACAGTGGTTATAGCATTGTCCGCATATTTGTCTTGGACTGTCTTCCTGTTTTTATTGTGAAAACTCATATCACATCCCTGTTGTCTTTGATTGGCCAGGTCTCTGAGGATGCTGTGGCCGTGCCTACTACAGAGTCTCCTGGGGACCTCCAGTTCTATGACTGTCCCCTGTACCGTACCTTCAAGCGGGCAGGCTTCCTCTCCTCCTCAGGTATCTCTACCAACTTCATCACAGTCGTGTCTCTACCCACCTCGGAGTGTCCTACTCACTGGGTCTTCAGGGGCACTGCCCTCCTCTGCCAACCTAATGAATGAAACAAACTCAATACTAACTGTTTACACTAAAGCTATGAGTGAACTCTTTACCAACTAATAAAGACTGTTTCAAAGTAAAGACTGAAACCTGAAATACTATGAAAAATGTTTATTTTCTCATTTTCGAAAAACAATGAAAATGTCTCAAGTATCGTTTGAACATATTTTGTTGCCATACCTACTTAGACACACCAGGCCAACATGACAAAGTCTCCCACTGGAACACATTATTGAAAGAACAAGTACTCAGTTCCACAAATAACAGAAAGCTATTTTCTCATTGACTGGCGCACAGCGATAACCAGCAGTAAGTAGTTCTGTGTTTCCTCAGGAGTTATGCCCCTTGATATGTCTTTGTTTTATACCTTGCAGCAAAACAAATGGTCCATTCAAATTTGATTGTCTCCGGAAGTATACATTAACGTGGCCTTGGGTTTATCGTTGATTTCAGTAATACTTTGGTCTTGTTCAGGCGTCATGCACACTAGACATGTACAGTATCAGTGCATTTTTAATCCACAGTCATTTGGATTACAGAAATGTTTTATATTCATACACCGGATAGGTGCAGTGAAATGTGTTTTACAGGGTCAGCCATAGTAGTGCCTTGCTTAATCTGGAGCAAAATACCTCCCAACAACACTTCTCCTCTCAGAAAAGAACCTCTGTGAAAAACACTGACATGATACATTACCCAGAGGACCATGATATAACGTGGTAGTGGAAGAGTCTGTCCATCACAGAGCTGTCTCATGTTCCACAACAGATGTGTGGGAGGTAAGAAGAAAGCTTTGCCTCTCCTCCTCTTCTACCAAGCCCTCCTCTGTGTAGACGGCCTGACCATTTCTCTCGTGTTGAGGTGGACATTCCTGGATGGTTGGCTACACACAAAAAAACCTTGATACGATAGCACATAGCTTTGTTAAAATGACCCTCACAGACAGTGTTGCTAGCCATAATATAAGAGTTCAATCATTGAAGAAGGTGGGTTTTATTAGCTGCTTTACACACTTCCTGAAAGTGCATTGTGGGAATCTTACTATCTGCAATCAATGATTGAATTCCATCCTGAGTATGTGGACAGGGCCCCCTTTAGTGGTGTGTTATAGGAATACATCAGCTCAGGAAGAAAACATTGTGGAACGTTGCCGACAGAAATGTCCTGGATGGAACTGATTCCTTATTCTACATTTCTACGTTTTGCACTAACGAATACAATCCTGAACTGTGAGTGTGCTGAGCCCCTGTGCTCTGTTGTCTTACCCCATGCCCCAGTGGGGTGACGCAGCACAGCTTCTGTTTGAGTTTATCTGGTACGAAGAACAGCATGTTGCCCAACAGGGGATACAGAGTGCCTGGGGTCACCTCCTCCGCTTTCATTGGTCCTTAAATTAAAGATAAAAGCCAACCAATTAGATTAACTTCACTTCTTCCTGTAGGATAATCTGTGGAAGTTTGAGCGATCTGAATGCATGTTTTGCTCTGGACTGCTTAATGACAAATGTTAATGATTCTGTACCTGTGAGAAAGCTAACAACCAACCCTGTGATCACCACAGTGAAGGAGTTGAGAGCACTGTACCACATGAAGGACAAGGAGTAGAACCTCTGCAGACCCATTGGTCGGCTAAAGAAAAATTGAAAGACCATTATTATAAAAATCACTAATTGTATTCACAAATTTGCATCTATGAGTAAACTAAGTTAAATACTTTCTGATTGGTCTCCGGGAAGTTTGGGAATTAAATACGAACAGACCGCAAAAATACACATTTCCGTTACGATGGATTAATAGTTACGGTATTGGTCCTGTTGATCTTTGTTCCATACCTGTGTGTAGCGGTGGGCATTGCAGTACTGATGAGTGCTGTCCCCATGGCTGTGGTGATGTTCCCTGAGAGTTGTACAGCAGTACAGTTGAACTGAGACACAGCAGCAAGACCCCCAGAGGTACTGGTTACGATGCTCCCGATGCCCACCCAGAAGGCCATCGCCAGGCCTGACCACAACCCTACCAGGGCACCCTGGAGAAACAGTACATCAATCAAATGTATTTATTAAGCCTTTTTTACACCAGCAGCATTCACTAAGTGGTTTTACCATAACCCGGCCTAGAAAAACAAAAGCAGAGGCAAAGTAATGCATTCTACTGGGTCCTGTGTGGTTCAGTTGGTAAGAGCGTGACACTAGGTTTGATTCCCGCAGGGATCACATTAACACATCAGTACTTACGGTAGAGTTAGCCCAAGGAAAGAACAACCCGAGAGAGAAGACGCCCAGAAGAGGACCACCAACCATTCCAAATATTTTGAAAGCAGTCTTGAATTGAAATAAACACAAACATGTCAGATTATTTTAATTTGAACTATTTGAAAATTACATCCACAAAGGGACGAGGCAGATGCATTTGTGTGCTTACCTGCAAAACGGAATCACTCATCAAGTGGGTGAGATAGGCCATGGCCAGACACAGCAGTCCATATGAACATGCTGGATCAGAAACAGAACACGTTACTCTTTAGAATGAGATGAGTGCTGTATCCTGTTAGGAAGCATGCTCTCACAGGTAAAGTGAAAAACGCATGATGTAGAACTTACAAATAAGTTAAAAGATGCACTCAACAGTAAGCAGGGCCCGTTCAGAAACAACTCCTAGGGCCTAACCCCGAGACTGGATCTGATCTACTCAACCTCTGGCCCCTACTCCCCATCCACTTAATCGGATCTACACAACCACTACCCCCTAGGCACTTGATCTGATCGACATGAAGTGCCTAGGCCCTAGAGGGTAGGAGCTAGGACCTAGAGGGTAGGGGCTATGGACCTAGAGGGTAGGAGCTATGGACCTAGAAGGTAGGGGCTATGGACCTAGAGGGTAGGGGCTATGGACCTAGAGGGTAGGGGCTATGGACCTAGAGGGTAGGGGCTATGGACCTAGAAGGTAGGGGCTATGGACCTAGAGGGTAGGGGCTATGGACCTAGAAGGTAGGGGCTATGGACCTAGAGGGTAGGGGCTATGGACCTAGAGGGTAGGAGCTATGGACCTAGAAGGTAGGGGCTATGGACCTAGAAGGTAGGGGCTATGGACCTAGAGGGTAGGAGCTATGGACCTAGAAGGTAGGGGCTATGGACCTAGAAGGTAGGGGCTATGGACCTAGAGGGTAGGAGCTATGGACCTAGAAGGTAGGGGCTATGGACCTAGAAGGTAGGGGCTATGGACCTAGAGGGTAGGGGCTATGGACCTAGAGGGTAGGAGCTATGGACCTAGAAGGTAGGGGCTATGGACCTAGAAGGTAGGGGCTATGGACCTAGAGGGTAGGAGCTATGGACCTAGAAGGTAGGGGCTATGGACCTAGAAGGTAGGGGCTATGGACCTAGAGGGTAGGAGCTATGGACCTAGAAGGTAGGGGCTATGGACCTAGAGGGTAGGAGCTATGGACCTAGAAGGTAGGGGCTATGGACCTAGAGGGTAGGGGATAGGGGCTAGAGGGTAGGGGATAGGGGCTAGAGGGTAGGGGATATGGCCCTAGAGGGTAGGGGCTATGGACCTAGAGGGTAGGTTAGAGGGTAGGGGGTAGAGAGTAGGACCTAGAGGGTAGGGGATAGAGGGTAGGACCTAGAGGGTAGGTGCTAGAGGGTAGGACCTAGAGGGTAGGGGATAGGATGTAGAGGATAGAGGGTAGGACCAAGAGGGTAAGGGCTATGAACCGAGAGGGTAGGGGCTATGGCCCTAGAGGGTAGGGGATAGGGGCTAGAGGGTAGGACCTAGAGGGTAGGGGCTATGGACCTAGAGGGTAGGGGCTATGGCCCTAGAGGGTAGGGGCTATGGACCTAGAGGGTAGGGGATATGGCCCTAGAGGGTAGGGGCTATGGCCCTAGAGGGTAGGGGCTATGGACCTAGAGGGTAGGGGCTATGGACCTAGAGGGTAGGTTAGAGGGTAGGGGTGGGAGGGTAGGATGTAGAGGATAGAGGGTTGGACCAAGAGGGTAAGGGCTATGGACCTAGAGGGTAGGGGCTATGGACCTAGAGGGTAGGGGCTATGGACCTAGAGGGTAGGGGCTATGGACCTAGAGGGTAGGGGCTATGGACCTAGAGGGTAGGGGCTATGGACCTAGAGGGTAGGGGCTATGGACCTAGAGGGTAGGGGCTATGGACTGGGCCCAGGATATCTCAACGTACCCAGTCCCTTGGAGAGCAGGGTGGCCCTGGCCTCTGTCATGGAGGGGCAGTGTGGTTTGATCAGATCCTCCATGGTCACTGTGGCCAGAGAGTTAAAGGCTGATGAGATGGTGCTGTGGAGACAGACATGAAACTCAGTCACAACACCAAACCACCCCTCTGATACTGTGCTTCTGCTTGTTCTGGATGTCTAGGCTGGGTTACTGTAAAGCCTTTTGTCACATCTGTTGGAAAAAGGGTGTAAGAAATATTGATATACCTGAGAGCTGCACTAAACAGGCAGGAGATAAACAGTCCAGACAGGCCAGGTAGACCCTGCAGCATGTCCATCACAAAGTACAACACCATCTGTGAAGAAAGCACATACTGGTTGGTGTACTGTCGATTAGATTATGGCAATAGCAACACCAGGGTTGTTGGTTCAATTCCCACTGGGGATCATATACATAATACAAAGGTATGCACTCACTGTACTGCAGGTCATTTTGGATAAAAGCATCTGCTGCTGACTGCTAAGTGGCATATTACTTCATCCACAAACTATAATACTATAATACTGTAATGATGCACTCCAGATTACAATAATAACTAACACACACACACACACACACACACACACGCACGCACGCACGCACTCCTACTGACCTCATTTTTTGATAAGACACCTAGATTGTGGAAATGGTCCTCCCCACAGTAGCGTGCAAACATGACAAGCCCCATGACACAGCTCAGAGCTAGAGCTAACTGTAGAGAGGGAAACACCATGTAGCAAGACCTGCAGAAAACACAGAGGAATCACAATCCACCTGAGCAGGAAAATAACACTTATTCTAACACATTTTGTTTGAGCAGAACTGTAAAGTAACTTGCATGCTTAAAATAAAGTGCTAATAACATGGTAATAGTATAATAACAAGTTATAGAACACAATACATGAACCTTATCTGTCTCTCAATCTCTAACTGATGTATCTCTGTGCTCTTACATGACGGCGTCCCTCTCGGTCTTGGCGCTGAGGTATCTCTGGACCTGGGCCTGGTTGACTCCGTACAGAGACAACATCAGGAAGACCCCCCCCACCCCCAAGGTCCAGAACGTGTACTCCACCGTAGGGTCAGGGTTCAGGCTGGAGAACAGACATGTCAAGAGGGGGAACATCTAACTGGAATATTAGAACTGGAACAATGGAATTGGAACATGGGATTTAAGATGTCCTCAAAACCCAACTTTAAACTAGATTGCCAGTCATCGCTTGAATACGTGAATATAGTGACCAGTCCACTCACTCTATGCCGGAGATGCGGTTACCCTCTGAGACCTTCCTCCAGACCTCTGCCACCCCCCCAGTCTGCTGGACCCCCACCACGATGACCGCTAGCTGGCCAGCAAACATCACTATGGTCTGGAAGACATCTGTCCAGATCACTGCCTTCAGGCCTCCCTGTCAGGACCAGGCACAACACAGAGACCCAATCAGAGCCTATTATCGAATGTGACCGACCGGCTGGAATCGGTCTTATGTTGCAAAAATTGAAATTGGGATTTTTACATTGGATAAAAGTTGAGAGTCTGAAATAGAAAATTGTATATCATACACTCCATTTAGGGAACAATGGGAAAGTAATTCTGCTTTGAAAGTTGATAAACTTGTAACCTCACTTTTGAGAAAATGGCCCTTGAATGTTTTGGTAAACCTACTGGAGACCTCTTCTTTTTCTACACCCATTCAGCATCGTTCACACCCTCTAAAGCCTTAGCCCCACCCATCTCTTTAAGGATTCACATGTGAGGCCATGTACTAAACAACCAAAGATTTCAAGACTAATGGCTGATATATACTACGTGTGTGTTCGTGAATTTAATCTGGAGTGCCAGAGTGCGCTCTGGGTGTTGGTAAACTCAGAGAGTTGTCAGTTTATAAGAAATCCCGCTATGCCCTCAGACAAACCATCAAACAGGCAAAGCATCAATACAGGACAAATATTGAATCCTACTACACTGGCTCTGACGCTCGTCGGATGTGGTAGGGCTGAAAAATATTACAAACTACAAAGAGAAACCCAGCTGCGAGCTGCCCAGTGACGCGAGTGTACCAGACAAGCGAAATGCCTTTTATGCTCGCTTCGAGGCAAGCAACACTGAAGCATGCATGAGAGCACCAGTTGTTCCAGACGACTGTGTGTTCACGCTCTCCATAGCCAATGTGAGCAAGACCTTTAAACAGGTCAACATTCACTAAGCCGCGGGGCTAGACGGATTACCAGGAAGTGTACTCAAAGCATGCGCGGACCAACTGGTAAGTGTCTTCACTGACATTTTCAACCTCTCCCTGTCTGAGTCTGGAATACCAACATGTTTCAGGTGCCCAAGAAAGTGAAAGTAACTTGCCTAAATGATTACCGCCCAGTAGCACTCACATCGGTAGGCATGAAGTGCTTTGAAAGGCTGGTCATGGCTCACATCAACACCATCATGCCGGAAACCCTTGACCCACTCCAATTCACATACCACCCCAACAGAGCCACAGATGACGCAATCTCTATTGCACTCAACACTGCCCTTTCCCACCTGGACGAAAGGAACACCTATGTGAGAATGCTGTTCATTGACTACAGCTCAGCTGTAGCTCTCTTCACGACAACAGACACAGGTTGGTTCCTTGAAACGGGCGTTTATTGCATTGCACGTCTTTTTCTCCGATGCATCCACGTCACGCCGTGAGAACTATATGTTTGAATGAACACAGTAACGTTGATAAATTATAGAGTACTGAAACAAAGAAATACAAATGGCGCCGACGCAACAATACAAATGGCGCTTGGCGCGACAATACAAATGGAACTTGGCGCGACTATAAACAAAGTTCTATAGGTTGAACAAAATACCTCGTTGGCTGCTTGTCCTGAAAAGAGGTTCTTGAATTCTTAAAGTCCCTTGAAAGTCCCTTTACTGTCTTTCTTAGCCTCTGCCATCAACAATTATGACTCAGACTATGATCTGCTTAAGTTAGATTGCACACAGTCAATTAACAAATTCCGTAGCAGTAACACAACAGAGAACGTTAGTTCCGGGATGGAACATAAAAACACAGACAATGGCCTAACGTTAATTTACATGTTACATCACATTTAAATTCTTATCTATACATCAATAAATCATTTATTTATTTACTACATCAAATAAACCTTGAATTATGTATTAATCATGCATCGTGAACACAGCATCTATGTAACAACACTTACACAGCGTTCAACACCATAGTGCCCACAAAGCTCATCACTAAGCTAAGGACCCTGGGACTAAACACCTCCCTCTGCAACTAGATCCTGGACTTCCTGACAGGCCGCCACCAGGTTGTAAGGGTAGGCAACAACACATCTGCTACACTGATCTTCAACACTGGGGTCCCTCAGGGGTGCGTGCTTTGTCCACTGCTGTACTCCCTGTTCACCCATGACTGCGTGGCCAAACACGACTCCAACACCATCATTAAGTTTGCTGATGACACAACAGTGGTAGGCCTGATCATCAACAACGATGAGACAGCCTATAGGGAGGAGGTCAGAGAACTGGCAGTGTGGTACAAGTAGGGTTGCAAACGGTCGGAAACTTTCCGGGAAATTTTCCAATGGAAGTTAAGCCCGGGAATTTTGTGAATTTTGCTTAAGTTCATCAAAAAAGTTAGCTTATAACAGTGAACCTTTTTTGTGGGATACACATAAGGCAATTCTAGGACTTGTGGCATATTTTTGTTAAACTATCCCCAATTCAATGGAATTGCAACCCTCTGCATGCACAGTGGATTCTTCCTTCACATGTATAGCTGATTCTCAAGATCTTGCACACTAATGAGATGCTATTGAGCCCACACTACTACACTGTCTGAGCCAAGGACTACATGCTTTCTGGTACGTTTTGATTACAATACTGGGTGGGTTGAATATATCTTATATGACAAACATGATTTTTTGTTAACTAGTAAATAGTAGCCAACAGCAAAGTGTGTTTAAATAATTTCTAACTTGTTAACAATTTCTGCTAGTTCGTTTTTGCAACCATGTGGGTTTTAGCTTGCTTGAGCCGGCTAACTGAGGAGTGTTAATTCACCCGTTTCCATACATGTTTCATGTTAAAACCTTTATCTTACTAAGGAATTGTTTAATCTAACTGCTAAACTATTTATTAGTACATGGAATTGTATTAGGTTTTTTTTTTTACTCATTATTTCTAATCTTTACAAGAAAATTCCACGGGCACCATCTGATGTGTGGAGACATTTCACTGCAGCTAATATAGAAGGAAAAGCTGTATACATTTGCAAATACTGTGCCAAATCATGTGAAGAATGCAACAAAGATGCAGAATCATCTGGCTAAGTTCCTAAATTTCCCTCAGCGCTCACAAGCAACCTCTGACAAAAGTCCCTCTACTTCTATTCGAGGTGAAAATGATGAATCAGACACCTTATCGATAGCAACAGCTCATGGTCGTCCTGGAATCAGAAGTTTTTTTTGACTCAATGGAGGAACGTAGTCAGAGAAATGCTGATGAATGTCTTGCTCGAGCTGTGTATGCAACTGGTTCACCTCTGATGCTCACAGGCAATGTGTATTGGAAGAGATTTCTGAATGTTCTTCGCCCAACATACACACCTCCAACCAGACATGCTTTATGTACTCAATTGCTGGATGCAGAGTTCAACAGAGTTCAAGTGAAGGTCAAGCAAATCATAGAGAAAGCAGACTGTATTGCAAGCATCTCTGATGGGTGGTCGAATGTTCGTGGGCAAGGAATAATTAACTACAACATCTTCACCCCTCAACCAGTATTCAACAAGAGCACAGACACAAGGGACAACAGACACACCCGTCTCTACATTGCAGAAGGTAGTCATCAATGACCTTGGACCACAGAAGGTATTTGCACTGGTGATAGACAATGCTGCGAACATGAAGGCAGCTTGGTCTAAAGTGGAGGAGTCCTACCCTCACATCACACCCATTGGCTGTGCTGCTCATGCATTGAATCTGCTCCTCAAGGACATCATGGCACTGACAACAATGGATACACTCTACAAGAGAGCCAAGGAAATGGTTAGGGATGTGAGGGGTCATCAAATTATAGCAGCAATTTACCTCACCAAGCAAAGTGAGAAGAATAAGAGCACCACATTGAAGCTGCCCAGCAACGCCCGTTGGCGTGGTGTTGTCATCATGTTTGACAGTCTCCTGGAGTGGAAGGAGTCTCTCCAAGAAAAGGCCATATCACAGTCTGCCGATATGGACAGCCCCATCAAGAGGATCCTCCTGGATGATGTATTTTGGGAGAGAGTGGTAAGCAGCCTGAAACTCCTTCAACCTATAGCAGTAGCCATTGCACGGATTGAGGGAGACAATTCCATCCTGTCTGATGTTCAGACTGTGCTTGCAGATGTTAGAGAAGAAATCCGTACTGCCCTGCCCACTTCACTGTTGCTCCAAGCAGAGGAAATTGCAGTTCTGAAATACATCAAAAAGCGTGAAGACTTCTGCCTGAAGCCCATACACGCCGCAGCGTACATGTTTGACCCCAAGTATTCTGGCAAGAGCATCGTGTCTAGGGCAGAGATCAAGAAGGCCTATGGTGTCATCACTACCGTGTCTCGCCACCTTGGCCTGGATGAGGGCAAGGTTCTTGGCAGTCTGGCGAAGTACACTTCCAAGCAAGGGCTTTGGGATGGAGATGCAATATGGCAGTCGTGCCAACATATCTCATCAGCCACCTGGTGGAAGGGACTTTGTGGATCTGATCTTTCCCCTGTTGCCTCCATCATCCTCCAAATCCCACCAACATCAGCCGCCTCAGAGTGCAACTGGTCCTTGTTTGGGAACATACACATCAAAGCACGCAACAGGCTGACCAATACAAGGCTTGAAAAATTGGTGGCCATCCGGGCAAATTTCAGGCTTTTTGAGCCTGACAACAAGCCATCCTCAAGGTTGGAAAGTGACAGTGAAGATGAGGCCTCAGAGTCTGATGTTCAAGAGGTGGACATTGGTGGAGGTCCAGGGAGAAGACATGGAAGCCTGAGAGGAAGACAACCAAAGCTTTAGTTTACATATGTATGTTGAAAATGTTTTTGGGACATGCGATGGATCATTCAATATTCCCTTTCTTTTGTTGTTCAGTGAAATCATCCCATGTTAAGAGTCAACTAATTTAATTAAAGTTAAATTCGTAACTAAATAGTTTTGTTTTTTTTCTATTGAAAGGATTTAATCGTTTGCAATTATGTCTACTTATGATAAGGTAAAAGGTTTATGTTTCTGTCTCCATATGATATGGTAAATATATCCTATGCAAAAAAAATCTACATTTAAATGGTATTAATATTAATTTGCATATATTTCCATTAATTCCCATATATTCCCGTTAATTCCCACGGAAAGTTTCCACCTCTGAATATTTCCCAAAATGTACAACCCTAGGTGCAAGAACAACAACCTTATTATTATTTTCCTTATTTTTTTATTAACAACAAATCAATACAAAAAGTACCTGGGGAAACACAAGGATATATAAAGAATATACCAAGGACAATTAGCCGCTAGGGGCGGGGCTAGGGGGTACAATATCACATTACACAAGGACCTTAAGGGACATACAGACATTTATAATTCTAACAGCTTTTTTGTTGGCAGAGTATTTAATTGTCTTAAAATATAGTTCAATTTCTTTTTGCATGGTAATAAAATGTGGTGTTTTGTTTGTAAATTTACATTTGTGAATATGAAATTTGGCCAAAAGAATGATGAAATGAACAATTGTTTCAACTTATTTCTGTCATAAGTAAAGAATTCAAGTAGCACATCACTCCATAATAGTGTAAAATCTTCATAAATGTGTTAAATTATAAATCTACTGATGTCTTGCCACAGATTCCTTACATGAATACAATGCTATATGAAGAATGGATACTATTCTTCATATCGTGGTTGGCAGGATAATATTTATGAATAATTAAAAAAAAAAAAGAAACTTCCTTAATTTTGTTAATAAGTAGGAATGTAGGTACATCCTAACTTTTTCCAAGAGATATTATCAATAAAACCATCCAATAAGGCATGACATAAGGTATAGATCCAACATCCTGTTAAAACAAGGCTCGTAAAGCTCTATTGTTGTTGGACCAAAAGAAAAACAAATCTTTCCCTACTGATAAGTCAACAGGGTTAATCGAAGGTATGTTCTGGGGGTCAGGTCTTGACATGTTCCTGAATAATAAAGCAACACCTGAGGGAATGGCATCTAAAACAATTGCAAAATCTTTAGGTGTTACAGGGATTTTGTAAAGTGATAATTCCTTATAACTAAGTAAAAGACCCTTTGCATTAACCAGTTGGCTCACCAATAGGATATTATTTACCAGTTGGCTCACCAATAGGATATTATTTACCAGTTGGCTCACCAATAGGATATTATTTACCAGTTGGCTCACCAATAGGATATTATTTACCAGTTGGCTCACCAATAGGATATTATTTACCAGTTGGCACACCAATAGGATATTATTTACCAGTTGGCACACCAATAGGATATTATTTACCAGTTGGCTCACCAATAGGATATTATTTACCAGTTGGCACACCAATAGGATATTATTTACCAGTTGGCACACCAATAGGATATTATTTACCAGTTGGCACACCAATAGGATATTATTTACCAGTTGGCACACCAATAGGATATTATTTACCAGTTGGCTCACCAATAGGATATTATTTACCAGTTGGCACACCAATAGGATATTATTTACCAGTTGGCACACCAATAGGATATTATTTACCAGTTGGCTCACCAATAGGATATTATTTACCAGTTGGCTCACCAATAGGATATTATTTACCAGTTGGCTCACCAATAGGATATTATTTTAGAACCAATATTCTATTTTTATACAATATGTCCCGATAATTCCATATATAATATTTGTGTGGAGAAAAATGATGCTTATAAATTAAGGACCGTGACAAGAAAACCTGTCGATGAAAATGCAGAGTATCACTGGAACTTTGTCATTATTATGATTGCGAACCAACATGAAGTTAAGGCTACCAAAGTAGAGAAAAAAGGTTCACATTCAACTGCCTCTCCTGTGAAGTAGTGATGCGTGACATACATCTAGTTTCCTGAAACGAGTCACAGATAGGCTTCAAGCTAATAATGGCTGATGTGATATCAAAACATTTTAAAGAATGATTTTACTTCGGAATGACATTTCATAATGTTAACATTACACAAAAACCTTTTCATGGATAAATGTTAGCATCTCTCAAGTCTCTCTAAAAGACTTGAGCATCTCTCAAGTCTTTTAATTATGTAATATTTTCTGATTTTTTTCCACCCCCATTGTGTAATAACAGCTTCATTACAAACTCAGATAATGACTATGAACAACTTACCAGAGTAGTATACAGTGTACACACCAAGCCAGTGGCCAGCACTGCTCCCCATAAATCAAAGCCAGTAACTATGGGGAAGCATGAAACAAAATGAAGCAACCTTTACTCCAACATGTTGCACAATTCTAAATAACATACTCACGGCACAAAACACATTATTATTATTTTATTTTTTCCCCCAAGAGTGTTAGACCCTGTAGGGACAGTTTCCCAGACACAGATTAAGCCTAGGAGTCCTGGACTAAAAGCTATTTTAATGGAGAATGTCCATCGAGAATGCTTTTTAGTCCTGTACTACTTAATCTTTGTCTGGGAAACCGGCCATAAACCGCCCATAAAGTCTCATCACTGTCTGTATATCCTGAAAGCATAAAAGAGCCTGAGTTACTGACCTGTGTACACACAAACAGCCTGAGTTACTGACCTGTGTACACACAAACAGCCTGAGTTACTGACCTGTGTACACACAAACAGCCTGAGTTACTGACCTGCATTGAGTGCTAGGGCTGGAGTGTACACACAAACAGCCATATATATGACCTGCAAGAGATAGCAGTAGTCATCAGAGGAAAAACTGATATTCAACAATCTTCTCCTTGTTTTGGTCTTAATATTGCATCTGGTATGGACCTTACCGTCTGAAAGATGAAGGTAACTGTTCCACAGATACGCACTGGTTTGCTGAACCGCAGTTCCAGATACTGAAAAGAAAAATACCATCAGTAAGTGATATACACAGCAGTATTTTCAGCACTTATTTCCCTGACAGAAACCAAAACTATGGAAACGACTTAGCAGGGTTTAACAGCTAGGCCTATACATTTCAACTGGTATTAGCCTACATATTCTCATTCCAAACATTTCTCTCCATCTAGAGCTAAGCTTGCAGAGAGAATAGCCTAGAATACATACCTGGTAAGCGCTGGTAAGATGCAGCCTGTAGAACACAGGAATGAAAATGTGTGCTGGAATGAATAGCCCCAGAATGTAAGCACAGCCTATGAACCAGTACTGAGTGCCATGGGTATAGATCTCCGCTGGCACGCCCACTATAGCCACCGCTGATTGAAATGTAGCAATTAGTGACAGAGACACAGGGAGGCAGCTCATGCTCCGGTCCGCCAGCAGGAACTCCTGAGTGGTGCGTTGCCGACCCCCTGACAGGGCATAGTACAGCCCTATGCCCATGGACGACGCCAACAAAAGGGCAAATATGACATAGTCGATAGTGGTGAAGTGCATTTGTGCCAAAGCATCCATCTTGGTGCCAGGAATCAGGATATGGCTACTATGGCTGAATGGGATGGAGGTGGAGGGGCTCATCCGCAAGGGTGTCCACACCCATCTGTAAGGAGATCCCAAGAGCCTTGAACAGACTTCAGACACACTAGAATTAAATATGGGGGGGGGGGGGGGGGGGGGAGTTGTTGATTAACTCGTAATGAAACCTTTATTGGTACCTACTTACAGTTGAAGTCGGAAGTTTACATACACCTTAGTCAAACACATTTAAACTCAGTTTTTCACAATTCCTGACATTTAATCCTAGTAAAAATTCCCTGTCTTAGGTCAGTTAGGATCACCACCTTATTTTAAGAATGTGAAATGTCAGAATAATAGTTGAGAGAATTATTTATTTCAGCTTTTATTTCTTACATCACATTCCCAGTGGGTCAGAAGTTTACATACACTCAATTAGTATTTTGTAGCATTGCCTTTAAATTGTTTAACTTGGGTCAAACGTTTCAGGTAGCCTTCCACAAGCTTCCCACAATAAGTTGGGTGAACGTGATGGCCACTCCAATACCTTGACTTTGTTGTCCTTAAGCCATTTTGCCACAACTTTGGAAGTATGCTTGGGGTCATTGTCCATTTGGAAGACCCATTTGCAACCAAGCTTTAACTTCCTGACTGATGTCTTGAGATTGCTTCAATATACGCACATAATTTTCCTCCTCATGATGCCATCTATTTTGTGAAGTGCACCAGTCCCTCCTGCAGCAAAGCACCCCCACAACATGACGCTGCCACCCCCGTGCTTCACGGTTGGGACGGTGTTCTTCGGCTTGCAAGCCTCCCCCTTTTTCCTCCAAACATAACGATGGTCATTATGGCCAAACAGTTATATTTTTGTTTCATCAGACCAGAGGACATTTCTCCAAAAAGTATGATCTTTGTCCCTATGTGCAGTTGCAAACCATAGTCTGGCTTTTTTATGACGGTTGTGGAGCAGTGGCTTCTTCTTTGCTGAGCGGCCTTCCAGGTTATGTCGATATAGGACTCGTTTTACTGTGGATATAGACACTTTTATACGTGTTTAGTCCAGCATCTTCACAAGGTCCTTTGCTGTTGTTCTGGGATTGATTTGCACATCTCACACCAAATTACGTTAATCTCTAGGAGACAGAACGCGTCTCCTTCCTGAGCGGTATGACGGCTGAGTGGTCCCATGGTGTTTATACTTGCGTACTATTGTTTGTACAGATAAACGTGGTACCTTCAGGTGTTAGGAAATTGCTCCCAAGGATGAACCAGACTTGTGGAGGTCTGAAAAAAAAATTCTGAGGTCTTGGCTGATTTCTTTTGATTTTCCCAGGATGTCAAGCAAAGAGGCTCTGAGTTTGAATGTAGGCCTTGAAATACATCCACAGGTACACCTCCAATTGACTCAAATGATGTCAATTAGTCTATCAGAAGCTTCTAAAGCCATGACATCATTTTCTGGAATTTTCCAAGCTGTTTAAAGGCACAGTCAACTTAGTGTATGTAAACTTCTGACCCACTGGAATTGTGATACAGTAAATTATAAGTGAAATAATCTATCTGTAAACAATTATTGGAAAAATGACTTGTGTCATGCACAAAGTAGATGTCCTAACCGACTTGCCAAAACTATAGTTTGTTAACAAGACATTTGTGGAGTGGTTGAAAAACGAGTTTTAATGACTCCAACCTAAGTGTATGTAAACTTGCAACTTCAACTGTACCTAGATACCCAAACCATGTTCTGTTTTCTTGAGGGAGTATGATAAACTAGGTTATTGTTTGCCACAATAGATCTAGATGACATACAGCACACACACAATCAAAGCAAGAAGCTTCACATACCTCTCTTTCAGGTTCAGACATCCTTCTGGAAAAGACACTCAACTTGACAAGCAGGCAAAGTTGCCCCCACAAGAGTTCAGAAGTGATTTTCCATTACTACCATTGCATCGCCCTTTTCATCTTCATATCTCGGTGCCTGTGAGTGAAATTCTGAGACAAAGTGCATGTCATGACTCCCACTGAAAATACATTTGACCTTCAAGTTTAAAACAAGGGGGCGACAGAGAAAACATCAATGACCTTTGACAATGTTGTCAAAACGACTTTAAAAATAACAATAATGAATCAAAATATAGACAACACATTCTTCTTAGTAGACCTTTCCTGCAGTTAAATGACCTAGTGGCCTCATTGGTGGAATATTATAAATATTTTTCATAATTAATCAACATAATTTTTTTTTACTGCAGAAAATCAGGTGTTTCTATGTCAAACGGTTTTGTTACAATTCAGGCTTCTGTGATATATATATGAATGTAATATTGTAATGCAAACTCAAAATGTAATACATTTAAACTATATCTGACATGGTACAGGTGTCTTCTTTTTTTACGCTCATAACCATGTGTGTGAGTTGTATATTTTTGTTTGAGACTACCAAGAAACACTGTGGCCCTGATTTAGCCCACTGCAGTAACAGGATAAGAGATAAAGTCTGATAACATGCTGAGCACAGCACAACCTCTGTGAACTTTACCCTGCATAACAGTTTGGTGAATCCAAACATATATAGCCTCACGCTTACAATAGGACAACATGCACAACTGTCACTTTTGTTACCTAGAAATATGAAATAGTCACAGTAATGACAAATTCCATACCTTTTACTGTCTTTTTAATAAAACAAACGATAATTAAGTTGGTTTTAGCTCAAATTAGACATAGACCCACTGACTGTACACCCTTACCCGGATAAGGTGTGGTGCAGAGTAGTTCCACTTCCAATCCAACACTTATTATCTGTGTCTTTACTTGGCAACGGTGTGGTGCAGAGTAGTCCAACTTCCAATCCAGCACTTTTATTTGTCTGTGTCTTGCATCATCCATGGCGACAATGATTGCTTAATTTAGTTATGCGCTCAAAACGTGGTTTGCTTAAGACCAGGCATCATCTCTAAATCTGACGATAATTGCCACATAGGTGATCAGCGGAAATCAAAAGCCTGTCTCAAGCTTCTGATACTCAAGCTATGTTTGTAAAGCTATAGCTAATAAAGACGATTATCTGGAAAAAACTACACATAAGGATGACTTCTTCTTCTTCTTCTCGGTACCATGACGTTCGCACATTTCGTTTGTGCATGCCGCCACCTACTGTACGGCAGTGTGTGTTTCAATCACGTTACATTTGTGACACAAAAAAAAGAAAAAGGGGGGAAAATATGAAAACTGCATCACAAACCAACGCTTCATCTATATGTCACCATTTAAAAACAATACCAAATCTCAAAACATCTCATACATCTTCTGCAGCAAAATCTCATACACCCAGGTACTTCTTTGCAGCTGCCACGTACATTCATGAAAAAACTCACTACCCCATTTCACTACATTGACCCAATCTGTTCCTGCACCATGCCAACGGCCTGGGAGGAGGGGAACTACCCCTCAACACACACTGTAACTCTTCTGACGTCCGATCTCACATGCCCAAATACTTCTCTGCAGCTGCCACCACAACATCTATTTTCTGTGATTTACTACATTCCATTTCTGTGGTACAGTTGATAACCATTGCTATGAACACTAAGAAGCCAACCTTACGAAGCATGAATCAGTCGTCGGCCTATCCCTCTGTGCTGGCACAGATCTACTACTCACAGCAACATGGAAACCCCTACAGTAGACACAACTTTATCCACCAAAACGACACAATCTTCTATCCCATGCCCTCGTGCACACTTCCCACATCTTGGGATCTCCTTCCTACAAACTGCTATGACATGACCATAAATGTTGCACCTGAAACAGAGCAGTGGATTCAGCACAAAAGGCTCTAACAGGATAACTGATGTATCCTAACATGACTTTGTCTGGTAGAGACTCTGACTCACCAAGTGCCTGCTCCCTCTAACTAAGTTACAGGTTACTTTCACTGATTCAACTGCACCCAACTCCTTTTCTCACCCACCCTGAAACCACAAATAGATCTGTCAAAAGGCAAGAGTCCACCTTCTCCGGGAAAAATGTCACTCCTACTGGTCCAGATTCTTTTTTATCATGTCCAACGACGCTAAGCTCGGGTTCCAAGCTCTTCACCACACCTTCCATGACACTTAACTCGCCCTCATTCACATCCCTCCAGAACTCAGTCTGGAGGACAGCTCACTGTTTGAGCTTGACAACATTCTTCTTCAACACCCCATCTCCATTTTTATGGTCATCTTCCTCAGATTCAAATCCAACCTCTCCTTTCATCATTCTGTTCAACCTCCTCTTCTTCTTTTTCCACCTCCATTCCTCCTCAGAAATCCACCTTTCTGTGTTCCTGTCCCAATATTCCTGTTCTGTTCCATGATTCCTCTTACCCACATGGAGGATGACTGTCAACCAAAGATTTATATATACACTAGATGATTTTATCGCTTGCACCGGTCAGTAAAGGAAGAGTTTGGGAGTATGGGAGAAGAAATTGTGTGGAGTAAAATATGGTTTGGGTGGACATTGTGGATGATAAGAAGACATGAAACAGGTCTGTGTGTTTAGTGGAGGAAACAGTGGAGCATGTGTTATTATTTTGTAAACTGTATTTTTATTTAACCTTTATTTAACTAGGTAAGTCAGTTTAAAACAAATTCTTATTTACAATGACGGCCTACCCCGGCCACAAAAGAAGAAGGAAAAAAGAAAGAAAAAGAAAGAAAAAAAGACAGACCGACAGTTTGTTTTGATTTTCTTCCGGGTTGGAAATCTAGCCGCCAAATTGAAGTGACCTAATGTGCATATGTTATTAAGAGTTACTAGAGATCTCTAATTTATTTAATAACTCCATGCACGCGTCATTAGTTTTATTTTGGCATTCACTTACGCGTTTCAAACATTGTTCAATCTTTGCTGACAACTTTCAAAACTACACTAGCAAGTTAGCTAGCTAGCTCACACGGAGGACATAATGGAAGAATCGAGAAAAGGTAGCGTCAAATAACGTTTTAACCGTTTTTGCATTACCAAGAGTTTGTACAAATGTCATTTTTGAGTAGATTGGTCTTAAATGTGTGTAATTTACCATGCTGGTTGGTTATCATTTATTATCATTTTATATCCCCAGGTGTTTTGGGGCACTTGAACATGTTGGAAATGGAGGCGAACAACTTTGAATTGAAGCAGCAGGAACTTCGACAGAGAGGTCGCGAGGAAGAGCTGAATGCAACCCTACAGGCACTCCTCACCAAAAGAGACCAGTTAAAAGTTGAAATAAAGGCAAATACGGTAAACTAGCTAGATCATCACTTATACTGATGTCACATTACCTGGCAGTAGCTATAATTTATTATCAGAATAAATGGATGCTTACTAATAAGTGGAGGTGTTGTTATAGAATGTTTACAAATGTACATTCCTTGGTTTTAAATAGTATCAAACCGTTATCACAGGTTGCAGGTGTATCTGAGAAGTCATTGTGTGGTCGTAGGCTGCTGCTCAGAGCTTACAGTAGTTCAGTGTATCTGAGAAGTCATTGTGTGGTCGTAGGCTGCTGCTCAGAGCTTAAAGTAGTTCAGTGTATCTGAGAAGTCATTGTATGGTCGTATTCCTTTCTAGTCTCTCCAGAAGATGAGAACTCTACTGGACCGAACAGATGTTCCATATGAGAGGAATGAGGATGTTGATGACCTGGAAGATGGCTCAGATAACTCACAACTTCTGCTGATGATGGCCAGACACACACAACTGAAGGACCTGCTTCATGCTCACCATCTTATAGGTAGGTACTTATAACCCAAATATGAGCAACTGTGTGTGTGTGTGTGTGTGTGTGTGTGTGTGTGTGTGTGTGTGTGTGTGTGTGTGTGTGTGTGTGTGTGTGGGTGGTATAGCAACTCTTTAGACAATATCACCAACCATCCATCCACGCCTCTTTCCCCTTCGTTGTCTTTCTCAGGTGGGTATGATGTCCTCCAGACTCGTAAAGGTAAAGGAGTGTGTGTCTCGTTGGCCACTGCATACGAAGGCGTCTACCTTGAGACATATAACCTGGAGATAGATCTGGGATCTAATCTGAGGATCTGCCGGCATAACATCCCTCCGTTCATCCCCTTGGAGAGGCTTGTTACGCAGGGCAACATGCAGACAGACATCAGGGACTTCCTGGACACCCTCAGCCAGTATCTCAATGCCTACGCTGGCCGCAAGCAGCAGCTACACCTCACCAAGGTACCAGCTTATTAGTGTACCAGCCATTCACATTGATATCTGAAATTAAATATTAATCCATTTTCATATATTATGCATCTTATGCAGATCTAAAAATACACTGTTATTGTCTGCTCAAAGTAAATAGAGGTGTAAGAACATAGTACCAGAAACCTTTGTTGTGATAGCTGTACACAGTATGTTAGATGACTACGTTATGTTTGCTCTGAAGGCTCCTACTATTGACAAAATGTCTAGACCAGTCTTCTGCCCTGTTCTCTGTCTGCTTCCAGGAGATCCATAGCTCTGTTCAGGTGGCGGAAAGTAATGCTCTCTGCACTATACTGGTGCTGATGTTCACTACACCAGGAGAGAAGGCCGAGGCTACACTGTGTACACTGCAGTATGCTGACCACACACAACGCCTGCCCACCCGGGTTAACATAGAGTCTGAAGGTACAACTCATAAACACCAACTGGATACATAATATGAACCTTTCAGTGTAAATGAGTGTACCGGAGCGTTGATCATATTAAAGCTGCAATATGTATTTAGAATTTTTGCAACCAGGAAATGGCAGAGCCATTTCTGCATAGTGCATCTTTAACCTTGAAATGACCGGAGTGTCGATAATATTAACCTTTGAGCGTACCAGAGCGTACCGAGCAATACTTATGTTTTCTAATCTATGGCTGTTTTAAAGGATGTAAAAAATATATATACAGCGCCTTCAGAAAGTATTCATACCCCTTGACTTATTCTACATTTTGTTCTGTTCTAGCCTGAATTCAAAATTAAATGGATTTAAAAAAATCTCACCCATATACCCACTATACCCCATAATGACAAAGTTGTCCATTATTCTTCAAGCTCTGTCATATTGGTTGTTGATCATTGTTAGACAACCTTTTCAGGTCTTGTCATAGATTTTCAAGTAGATTTAAGTCAAAACTGTAACTTGGCCAATCAGGAACATTCACTATCTTCTTGACAAGAAACAAGAAACTTTGGCCTTGTGTTTTGTTATTGTCCTGCTGAAAGGTAAATTCATTTCCCAGTGTCTGGTGGAAAGCAGACTGAACCAGGTTTTCCTCTAGGATTTAGCCTGTAATTAGCTCCATTCCGGGTTTTTTTATCCTGAAAGACTCCCCAGTCCGTAACGATTACAAGCATACCCATAACATGATCCAGCCACCACTATGCTTGAAAATATGGAGAGTTATACTCTCAGCACACCAAGTCTCCCAGCCTCGGCTGCAAAGTGGGCAGGTGTCCATCCGCTATCAGTTCTCAGGCAGGCACTGGCTCCGTGCTGGATTTGCCCCAAACATAACACTTTATATTCTGGACAAAAGGTTAATTGCTTTGCCAATTATTTTGCAGTATTAGTTTAGTGCCTTGTTGCGAACAGGATGCATGTCTTGAAATATTTGTATTCTGTACAGGATCCTTCTTTTCCTTTCTTTCAATTAGGTTAGTATTGTGGAGTAACTACAATGTTGATCCATCCTCAGTTTTCTCCTACCACAGCCATTAAACTCAAACTGTTTTAAAGTCACCTTTGGCCTTATGGTGAAATCCCTGAGCGGTTTCCTTCCTCTCCGGCAACTGAGTTAGGAAGGACGCCTGTATCTTTGTAGTGACTATATGTATTGATATACCATCTAAAGTGTAATTCATTTTTTTTATTTCACCTTTATTTAACCAGGTAGGCAAGTTGAGAACAAGTTCTCATTTACAATTGCGACCTGGCCAAGATAAAGCAAAGCAGTTCGACAACATACAAAAACACAGAGTTACACATGGAGTGAAACAACATACAATCAATGATACAGTAGACAAAAATAAGACTATATACAATGTGAGCAAATTATGTGAGATAAGGGAGGTAAAGGCAAAAAAAGGCCATGGTGGCAAAGTAAATAAATTAAAACACTGGAATAGATTTGTAATTTGAAGAAAGTTCAAAGTTAAAATATAAATAATATGGTGCAAAGGAGCAAAATAATAATAAATAAAATAAATAAATACAGTAGGGGAAGAGGTAGTAGTTTGGGCTAAATTATAGATGGGCTATGTACAGGTGCAGTGATCTGGGAGCTGCTCTGATAGCTGGTGCTTAAAGCTAGTGAGGGAGATAAGTGTTTCCAGTTTCAGAGATTTTTGTAGTTCGTTCCAGTCATTGGCAGCAGAGAACTGGAAGGAGAGACGACCAAAGGAGGAGTTGGCTTTAGGGGTGACCAGAGAGATATACCTGCTGGAGCGCGTGCTACAGGTGGGTGCTGCTATGGTGACCAGTGAGCGGAGATAAGGGGGGACTTTACCTAGCAGGGTCTTGTAAATGACCTGGAGCCAATGTGTTTGACGACGATTATGAAGCGAAGGCCAGCCAACGAGAGCGTACAGGTCGTAGTATATGGGGCTTTGGTGACAAAACGGATGGCACTGTGATAGACTGCATCCAGCTTGTTGAGTAGGGTATTGGAGGCTATTTTGTAAATGACATCGCCAAAGTCGAGGATTGGTAGGATGGTCAGTTTTACGAGGGTATGTTTGGCAGCATGAGTGAAGGATGCTTTGTTGCGAAATAGGAAGCCAATTCTAGATTTAACTTTGGATTGGAGATGATTGATGTGAGTCTGGAAGGAGAGTTTACAGTCTAACCAGACACCTAGGTATTTGTAGTTGTCCACAAATTCTAAGTCAGAACCGTCCAGAGAAGTGATGCTGGACAGGCGGGCAGGTGCAGGCAGCGATCAGTTGAAGAGCATGCATTTAGTTTTACTTGTATTTAGGAGCAGTTGGAGACCACGGAAGGAGAGTTGTATGGCATTGAAGCTCGTCTGGAGAGTTGTTAACACAGTGTCCAAAGAAGGGCCAGAAGTATACAGAATGGTGTCGTCTGCGTAGAGGTGGATCAGAGATTCACCAGCAGCAAGAGCGACATCATTGATGTATATAGAGAAAAGAGTTTAATTAATAACTTCACCATGCTCAAATGGATATTCAATTTAAGCTTTAAATTTTTTTTTTTACTAATCTACCAATAGGTGCCCTTCTTTGTGAGGCATTGGAAAACCTCCCTGGTCTTTGTGGTTAAATCTGTGTTTTGACATTCACTGCTCGACTGAGGGACCTTACAATTATTTGTATGTGTGGGGGAACAAAGATGAGCTAGTCCAGGCAACATATTATGTGACTTTTTAAGCACATTTTTTCCTCCTGAATTTATTTAAGTTTGCCATAACAAAGGGGTTGAATACTTATTGACATTTCAGCTTTTCATTTTTAAATAATTTGTAAACATTCTGAAAAACATAATTTCACTTTGATATTGGGTGTAGGCTAGTAACAAAACTTCTCCACTTAATCAATTTTAAACGCAGGCTGTAACACCAAAATGTGGAAAAAGTCAAGGTGTGTGTGTGTGTGTGTGTGTGTGTGTGTGTGTGTGTGTGTGTGTGTGTGTGTGTGTGTGTGTGTGTGTGTGTGTGTGTGTGTGTGTGTGTGTGTGTGTGTGTGTGTGTGTGTGTGTGTGTGTGTGTGTGTGATATACAGTTGAAGTCGGAAGTTTACATACACCTTAGCCAAATACATTTCAACTCCGTTTTTCACAATTCCTGACATTTAATCCTAGTAAAAATTCCGTCTTGGGTCAGTTAGGATCACCACTTTATTTAAAAAATGTGAAATGTCAGAATAATAGTAGAGAGAATTATTTATTTCAGCTTTTATTTCTTTCATCACATTCCCAGTGGGTCAGAATTTTACATATACTCAATTAGTATTTGGTAGCATTGCCTTTAAATTGTTTAATTTGGGTCAAACGTTTCGGGTAGCCTTCCACAAGGCTGGCCACTCCAATACCGTTTCGGGTAGCCTTCCACAAGGCTGGCCACTCCAATACCTTGACTTTGTTGTCTTTAAACCATTTTGCCACAACTTTGGAAGTATGCTTGGGGTCATTGTCCATTTGGAAGACCCATTTCCGACCAAGCTTTAACTTCCTGACTGATGTCTTGAGATTGCTTCAATATATGCACATCATTTTCCTCCTCATGATGTCATCTATTTTGTGAAGTGCACCAGTCCCTCTTGCAGCAATGCACCCCCACAACATGATGCTGCCACCCCCGTGCTTCACGGTTGGGATGGTGTTCTTCGGCTTGCAAGCCTCCCCTTTTTCCTCCAAACATAACGATGGTCATTACGGCCAAACAGTTGTTTTTGTTTCATCAGTCTGGCTTTTTTATGGCGGTTTTGGAGCAGTGGCTTCTTCTTTGCTCAGCAGCCTTTCAGGTTATGTCGATATAGGACTCGTTTTACTGTAAATATAAATACGTTTGTACCTGTTTCCTCCAGCATCTTCACAAGGTCCTTTGCTGTTGTTCTGGGATTGATTTTCACTTTTCTCACCAAAGTACGTTCATCTCTAGGAGACAGAATGCATCTCCTTCCGGAGCAGTATGATGGCTGCGTGGTCCATGGTATTTATACTTGCATACTATTGTTTGTACAGATGAACGTGGTACCTTCAGGCGTTTGGAAATTGCTCCCAAGGATGAACCAGACTTGTGGAGACTACTTTTTTTTCTGAGGTCTTGGCTGATTTCTTTTGATTTTCCCAGGATGTCAAGCAACGAGGCATTGAGTTTGAAGGTAGGCCTTGAAAAACATCCACAGGGTCCCTTGTGGCTTGGTTGGTAGAGCATGGTGTTTGCAACACCAGGGTTGTGGGTTCGATTCCCACGGGGGACCAGTACGGAGAAAAAAAAAAAAATGTATGCATTCACTACTGTAAGTCGCTCTGGATAAGAGCGTCTGCTAAATGACTGAAATGTAAATGTAATGTACACCTCCAATTGACTCTCATGATGTCAGTTAGCCTATCAGAAGCTTCTATAGCAATGACATAATTTTCTGGAATTTTACAAGCTGTTTAAAGGCACAGTCAACTTAGTGTATGTAAACTTCTGACCCAGTGGAATTTTGATACAGTGAATTATAATTGAAATAATCTGTCTGTAAACAATTGTTGGAAAAATCACTTGTGTCATACACAAAGTAGGTGTCCTAACCGACTTGCCAAAACAATAGTTTAACAAGAAATTTGTGGAGTGGTTGAAAAACGAGTTTTATGTGTATTTAAATATATGTAAACTTCCGATTTCAACTGTGTATGTGTATACAGAAACAGACGCCTCACAAGTCCTCAACTGGCAGCTTCATTAAATAGTACCCGCAAAACACCAGTCTCAATGTCAACAGTGAAGAGGTGACTCTGGGATGCTGGCCTTCTAGGCATAGTTGCAAAGAAAAAGCCATATCTCAGATTGGCCAATAAAAGATTAAGATGGGCAAAAGAACACAGACATTGGACAGAGGAACTCTGCCTAGAAGGCCAGCATCCCAGAGTCACCTCTTCATTGTTGACGTTGAGACTGGTGTTTTGCGGGAACTATTTAATGAAGCTGCCAGTTAAGGACTCCTGAAGTTGTCTGTTTCTCAAACTAGACACTAATGTACTTGTCCTCTTGCTCAGTTGTGCAAGATGGCCTCCCACTCCTCCTTTCTATTCTGGTTAGAGCCAGTTTGCGCTGTTCTGTGAAGGGAGTAGTACACAGCGTTGTACGAGATCTTCAGTTTCTGGGCAATTTCTCACATGGAATAGCCTTCATTTCTTAGAACAAGAATAGTCTGATGAGTTTCTGAAGCAAGGTCTTTGTTTCTGGCCATTAATCGAACCCACAAATGCTGATGCTCCAGATACTCAACTAGTTTGAAGAAGGCCAGTTTTATTGCTTGTTTAATCAGAACAGTTTTCAGCTGTGCTAAAATAATTGCAAAAGGGTTTCTAATGATCAATTAGCCTTTCAAAATGGTAAACTTGGATTAGCTAACACAACGTGCCATTGGAATACAGGAGTGATGGTTGCTGATAATGGGCCTCTGTACACCTATGTAGATATTCCATAAAAAATCTGCAGTTTCCAGCTACAATAGACATTTACAACATTTACAATGTCTACACTGTATTTCTGATCAATTTGATGTTATTTTAATGGACAATTTTTTGTTGTTGCTTTTCTTTCAAAAACAAGGATATTTCTAAGTGACCCCAAATGTGTGTGTGTGTGTGTGTGTGTGTGTGGTGTGTGTGTGTGTGTGTGTGTGTGTGTGTGTGTGTGTGTGTGTGTGTGTGTGTGTGTGTGTGTGTGTGTGTGTGTGTGTGTAGACACTGCGCTGGTGAGTTCTCCACAATGGAAGAAGAACCAAGCCCTACTCCTGGGGACTCCATTACACACAGCCTTGGTGACCATGAAGAAGAATGGCAGTATCGCTTAATCTGCTCACAGTATACTGTAAATACGCTCATGACTGAATAATTGTTTATGTCAATGTATTTCATTTATTTAACGTATCTTTTTATACTCATTTCATTGTCAGTCTTCCCTGTGGCTCAGTTGGTAGAGCATGGTGTGTGCAACACCAGGGTTGTGGGTTCGATTCCCACGGGGCCAGTACAAAAAAATAAAATAAAGAAAATGCATGAAATGTATGCATTCACTACTGTAAGTCGCTCTGGATAAGAGCGTCTGCTAAATTACTAAAATGTAAATGTACTATCTAGTAGTTGTCTGTTAGGAGTATACCAAACATTAGGAAGTAATATTGAGTTGCACACCCCCTTTTGCCCTCAGAACATGTTGACTCCAGTGCTTTCCACAGTTGTGTCAATTTGGCTGGATCTACTTTGGGTGGTGGACTGGTGCACCTGGCACCTACTACCATACCCCGTTCAAAGGTACTTAAATCTTTTGTCTTGTACATTCACCCTCTGAATAGCACACATCCACAATCCATGTCTCAATTGTCTCAAGGCTTAAACATCCTTCTTTCACCTGTCTCCTCCCCTTCATCTGCACTGATTGAAGTGGATTTAACAAGTGACATCAATAAGGGATCATAGCTTTCACCTGGATTCACCTGATCAGTCTATGTCATGGAAAGATCAGGTGTTCTTAATGTTTTTTACACTCAGTGTATATCTTTTTGAGTTCATGTAAGAGTTAATGTACTTGCTATTCCCTTTCGCTTATTCAACATTGTTTGCACATGTATATATTTTTGTTAATAAAAAAGTAAAGTACCCATTTTACTCAAGTTTGACAACCCTGTTTGCAATATAATTACAACAATACAGTATGTTTTGCTAAGCTAAATTTGTGTTGTCTTGATTTATTTGACTCCATCAGTTAACTAAAAGCAGTGGCACTATTCCCTTAAGCTACCTGAGATTTACCTCACAGAGGAAACCTGATGGTGTGCATTTACAGTCTTTCAAAAGTGGATAATTACTTCACAAAGGTTACTAGGAAACAAAATGGTCTACATGAAACACCATATGAAAATCAGGTTTCTCAAAAAAAGTGGTATAACGTGTTTTCATCTGACCTTTGAAAGCAATACCTCTGTCATGTTTCTATCTGCTCATTACAAGCGTTGTCAAGTTTTTTCAGAAAGTTGTTTATTTTCTGGCTCAGCATATCCTGCTGATATTGTTTTAGTCTTTCCTTCTCTCCTCTAGCATGTTGCTGTTGGCTGGCCAGCTCCTTTTCTGAGATACTGTCGATAGTGGATATTTGCCTCAGCTGCATGATAGAAAACACCCCTGCCCCTACCTCTGTCTCTCTGTGTTTGGCAGAGTGTCCTGCCTCTGTCTCTCTGTGTTTGGCAGAGTGTCCTGCCTCTGTCTCTCTGTGTTTGGCAGAGTGTCCTGCCTCTGTCTCTCTGTGTTTGGCAGAGTGTCCTGCCTCTGGCTCTCTGTGCTTGGCAGAGTGCCCTGCCCTTGCTTGTGTCTCTCTGTGCTTGGCAGAGTGCCCTGCCCTTGCTTGTGTCTGTCTGTGCATGGCAGAGTGTCCTGTCTCTGTCTCTCTGTGATTGGCAGGGTGTACGGTTTTGGGCTGTGCTGACTGAGATCTCCTCAAGCTCAGCATTGATGTTCCTCTAGCCTCAACCCCAACCATTGTAGGTTTCTCTACAATGACATTACTGTTTGATGTCTGCCAACATGAGACTAGTTTTCTTCTGTCGATGGAAAGGGATTTACTGGAGTACAACCGTCTGTTCTCAGAGGCAGAGACGGCACGATCCATCCTTGCCTTTTTAGTTTCGGATATTTCTTTCATGGTTTTGTTGATAGTGGCACAAGGTTCACAGACTTTGAGAAGTAGTAGTTTCCTGTGTTCCATCATCAGTGAGTTTCTATCCTGACACAGAACTCTGAGGGTGTACCTGTGCCTCATGTCTAACAGGGTCAGTTTGTGTTGAAGAATAATGTCCTCCTGGTGATTCAGAAACCTCACATCCAGAACAGACTTTGGTCTCTTGCGGTCGACCACCTCGGTCATATCCAGATCATGCCTTATCATGGTGCTTGGGAATAAAAGGAATATTTGTTTTTGACTTCTCTATTTGTTCCTGTTTTCATCACATTAACAATACTCACCCAGACATTAACATAACTAAATGTATTCTTATTCAATATATCCATGAAGTTTCACTTGCAAATCAAGGTTTCATCAAATTGTCTTACCTCGTCGATGAATGACGACCTGTATCACAAGCATGTGTCTACAGTTTTCCCACGATGTTGCTCTGTTACCTTTTTTAGGTGTGGATGCGAGCAGATCAGTAGGCTACTCTGGATAGGCTACACGGGAGTGTTGGCTGCTATGACATCCAAGCAAGCATTGTTGTAGGGTTATTGTATTTCTCCCAGGGTGGTAGGGAATTGAATGTGTGTTACTGTTCTTCTCTAATTATGTGTTGAGGATTATCACAGTGTTGTGTAATAACCCAGTCCATACATGGTTATTAGTCTGCTGGCTGTCACAATTTCATTAAATTGGCGTATTTCAGAGTGTAGCCTATAATCTTTGGTTCATGTTTAATTTCAAAGCGTTTTGAAAGGTAATTCTTTAGCTTGATCTTGTTCCCTCACTACAACTATAAAGTGGGGGGCAGCGGGTAGGAGGAATTACAATCAGGCAACTCATAAACCCACTACAAGCACATTCTCTGGGAATTGTTGAGCTCTTTTGGTAAGTAGCCTAAAAACAAGCTTTCAAGATTATTATAATGCTTTATTTGCAGCACCTCTTGTTGTGCAATGTTCTTTTTTCTTAGTTTACATAACATATTTTTGTAATTCAATAAGTTCATTGCCCTCTCCTGTTGTGTGGCAGAATGAGCTCGAGAGATGTTCGATAGTTCTGACAACTTTCTGCCCACATTGGCGAGGTGATAGGAAGTGTAAACAATGTAGCCAAAACTCGCAACAAATTATCTGGCGATTTTACTACGTTGTCAATGGCTACATTGTTGCACTACCTCAATCAACACTGCGTAAACTTTGCGCCAGTAGGCCTGTCATCAACGCATTTATTGTATCAACGGGCTGCAGATGTTTTGTTTGTAAGTCAGTTCCGAACTTATTTTTCCATTCAAGGTTCTTGAAGACATGTCACAACATTAGAGACAATCAGAAAACAATGCAAGTACCTTATTAATAAAGTCTTTATTACGCTTTTATTATGCAATATTTCCCCAAAGGAACAGATGTGGTCAGATGCAGAAGTATGCTGAAATTGACTTGTCATACAACACACGTAGAGCAAAGCTTTGTCGTTATGTATTTTTATTTATTTACTTTACCTTTATTTAACTAGGCAAGTCAGTTAAGAACAAATTCTTATTTTCAATGACAGCCTAGGAACAGTGGGTTAACTGCCTTGTTCAGGGGCAGAACGACAGATCTTTACCTTGTCAGCTCCGGGATTCAATCTTTCGACCTTTAGTCCAACGCTCTAACCATGATGGGGCTACTTGCCGCCCCATCATTGGATCGCTATGAATGATTGATTTTATTCCTCTGTGGAATAAAATTGATTTGAACCTGAACTTGATTTTTATGTACTCTCAATGTAATGTGGCTTTGAGTGTCCTGAAAGGCGTCTGCCAAATACAATTATTTATGAATGGTTATCAGATGATGACGGCAGTGTGTGTGGACACACCAGGGGGACCAGAGAGTATGCTGTTGAGGAATGTCCCCAGACCTCAACCTGAACATGGAGAAGTCCTCATCAGAGTCCATGCAACCGCTCTGAACAGGGCTGACACATTGCAGGTATACCCCTATAGACCGTACGAATATTCATCTATGGCTCTACGATCAACAACAAAATCTTTGTCACTTCTTCCACCTCCTATTGAACAGTCACAGGATCACTCTAAGCATATGCCTATATAGCAAGCTATTGGACAGTCACAGAGGTGAATGTTCAGAAGGCTCAATTGCAAACTGAACACTGAAGTGGATTGCAAATATTATGTTAACTATTGTTATGCTAAGACACTAAAGTTGTTGTTTCTATTTTGACAGAGGAAAGGACTGTACCCCGCTCCACCTGGTGAGAGTGAGGTCCTGGGTTTGGAGGCGGCTGGTACAGTGGCCAGCGTTGGCCCAGGGGTTAGGCTGTCCTGGGGGCTAGGGGACTGGGTCATGACCCTACTCTCTGGAGGAGGGTATGCCGAGTATGTGGCTGTTCCAGAGGAGCTTCTCATGTCTATCCCCACTCATCTCACTGTCTACCAGGCTGCTGCCATACCTGAGGCCTGGCTCACTGCATTTCAGCTCCTGCACTTCGTAGGTAGGCCCCTATAGCAAGTTTTATTTGACTTTAACCTTTATTTAACCAGGAAGTCCTATTGAGGTCAGAGGACCTCTTTTCCAAAAGAGACCTGCATAGCCAAGAAAGGCTATTTCATATTTGCATTCAGGCATTTAATCAAAGCACCAATCAGGAAACCCAGACTTGTAGATGTATGTTCAATCTCTTCTTTTGTAGCTCAGGTGAAGGAAGGAGAGATAGTGTTGGTGCATGCTGGGGCCAGTGGGGTGGGGACTGCCGCTGTCCAGCTGGTCCGATTGGCTGGGGCTATTCCCATAGTTACTGCAGGAAGCTCTGAGAAACTACAGATGGCAGAGACACTGGGAGCCGCTGCTGGTTTCAACTACAAACATGAGGACTTTGCAGAGAAAGTTAGTGATTTTACAGCAGGTGAGTTAATAATCAGGTCAATGAGAACATAAATGCCATTTCACATAATAATGAATCTAGGGTGTTGTGAACTGCTTACAACATTGAGTGAGTTCATTTGATAATTGTATCATATGCATACAAATCAGTGTGTGTGGATACAAATCTTAGCCATACAGAGAGAGAGAGAGAGATGTATCCAGAGAAACCATTGGATCAAACTAGACTAAACAGGCAAGCTTTGTGCAGGCAGAGGAGCAAACGTCATCTTGGACTGCATTGGTGGGTCCAACTGGGAGAGGAACGTGGCCTGTCTGGCCACAGATGGACGATGGGTGCTGTATGGCTGCATGGGAGGAAAGACCGTGACAGGAGACATACTGGGCAAGCTGCTGTCTAAACGAGGACAGCTCCTCTGTAGCCTCCTCAGGTCACGCAGTCTGCAGGTGATGTATGGATGATTGATTGATTGATCAGTTGCTTGTCCTACGAGAGGAAATTATTTCCACAGTAGAAACTAATATTATAATGTAAATTAAAAAGTAAAAAATATGTCAGTGAAAGGCAGCGCCGACAACACAAATTTTCTGTGTGCAATAATGCCCAAAGTAAAACTTTCAATATGTGTTGGATATGGACCTCTCACTTAAATGCCATGCAATTAAAAACTTTAGCCTTACCCCAGCCTAGAACACTGTCTTTGTTACTACTTTCTAAATGTGAAATGTGTGGTCCTGTGTTTTCTCATGTCAGTATAAAGCAGATCTGGTGAGAGCCTTCTCAGAAAGGGCCCTACCTCACTTCTCAGACCCGACTAGCTCCCCCTGCCGCCTGAGGCCTGTAATCGACAGCATGTTCAGTCTGGACCAGGTAGCTGATGCTCACAGACACATGGAAGCCAATAGAAACATGGGAAAGATTGTAATCAATGTCATGAACCCACAATGATGGGACCTCTAGTGACGGTGTCATCTTTCCATTTAGTTCCAAACTCAACATTTGGTTGAGCAACTTGGTTTATGACCATTCACCTCTATAACATATATCAAAATAAAATGTTATTTGTCACATGCGCCGTACATAAGGTGTAGACTTTACCATTAAATGCTTACTTACAGGCCTTTAACCAACAATGCAGAGCTAGAAAGTAAGAAAAAGGGAAATAGTAACACAGTAAAATAATCAATGTGCAGAGGTACGAGGTAGTTGAATGCATATGTCCTGAATGTTATAAGGTGACCGAGTTGATAAATACTGTGTTGAAAGCTAGATATAAAGCTTTCGTGTTTCCTACTACAGTAACTATGGTGTCAGTGTCTCATCACTCTCCTCATCTTAACAGTATTTGTGTCACCTTCTGTTTATTGTTCAATCAAATTATGCATATAATTTTTTACTTAGTCTAAAACAAAAACGGTGTTACTGGTAATAGTACAATTTGTTTGCCCCATCTGTGATTTCATTATAAACAAGAATAAACGTCTTTTTTTTCAACAAGAACAATCAATATTGTTTGTAATAATTTATTTTCTGTTCATAACTAATCCTTACCACACATTAAATTGTTATAGTAGACATGTTATATAGCCTATGTAATACTATGTGTTGAATTTCCATGTTCAGTCGGCCCACAAAGAATGTCTGAAAGAAACATATTGCAAATATGCTATGCACATGGCCACAGTACCCGGAGAGCGCCTGAGTGGGATTATGCGCACCATGCCACAAATTGACCCGTGACTAGAAACCGGAATTGGCACGCTGAAATGGAATGTTCGACTTCCTGAGGTCACCGTCAAGTTTTGTTTTGGGAGGGAGGTCATTTTATGTGAGTCTACACTTTGTTTGTTTTTAAACTGGCAAATGCGTAAAATTAAGTGTGCGGTCGTGGACAAAGATTCTAGGGACACTAAAAAAGAACATCGACCCCCGTCGAAAGAAAGTGGGTAGAATGTAGCGGTGTGATTTTTCGCCTTATGCACTTTAACTGCACCTTATTTTCATGCTTAGTTTATCTAAGTTTGAAGGTACCTTTCCTACAGTCTGTTTCAGGCTCAGTCTTAAAAGGCGAATTATTTCTTTACTTTTTTCTCAACAATGTTTGTATTGCCTCAAATGAATAAGCTACAGATGTTCATTCAACGTCCGGAGCATGTTTGATTGAATGTGAATGGCTTTGTGGTGTAGGTAGTGGTTGAAAAAATACCCAATTGTCATACTTGAGTAAAATTAAAGATACCTTTACGGAAAATTTCTCAAGTAAAAGTCTAAAAGCATTCGGTTTTAAATATACGTATGTATCAACAGTTAATGTAATTTGCTAAAATACTGTATACTTAAGTATAAAAAGTTCAATTGTAGGTCATTTCACATTCCTTATATTTATTTACGAATAGTCAGTGGCACACTCCAACACAGACATAATTTACAAACGAAACAGATGTGTTTAGTGAGTTTGCTAGATCAGAGGCAGTAGGAATGACCAAGGATGTTCTCTTGATAAGTGTGTGCATTGGACCATTTTCCTGCCCTGCTAAGCATAAAAAATGTACTTTGGGTGCCAGGGAAAATATATGGAGTAAAAAATATGAATAGTATAGATACCCAAAAAACTACTGAAGTAAAAATACTTGAAAGTATTTAAGTACTTTACACCACTGGGGAAAGGTAAGTGAATGGGGGTATGACTCATTAGTGGAAGATGAATACATACAGTAACATAATGTAGCACATTTTTTGCGTCCTTGTCTCATATGCTAAAACTCAAAATACAAGCAAAATCTTTCTCAATGTCCTCATAGCATACCTGTCATGCCTGTTGTATTTATCACTGTTGCAGATCTAAAACATGGCGGAAGCAAACCAAAGGCCTCAACGTAAGATGTCCACCGCAGGAGACAGTCTATACAAGGTACTCGGACTGGAGAAGGGGGCATCGCAAGAAGAAATAAAGAAGGCATACAGGTATAAAGCTCTCAACCACAGACAGAAGCTTAGAGAACGACTACAGTTCAAAACGTGTTGGCTTTCTTAATAAAAGCACCATGAACTAAAGCTGTAGTATAGGCTGTCCTGACGCTGCTGTAATTTCCTCTTTTTGGAAGATTTCTAGTAAAAATCTACATATTTGCCTTCTTCTCCCAGGAAACTAGCACTGAGGCATCACCCTGACAAGAACCCAGACAACCCTGAGGCAGCTGAGAAGTTTAAGGAGATCAACAATGCCAACTCCATCCTCAACGACGAAACCAAGCGGAAGGTCTATGATGAGTACGGCTCCATGGGCCTCTATGTGGCAGAGCAGTTTGGAGAGGAGAGTGTTAAATATTACTTCCTCATGCACAAGTGCTGGTTCAAGGCAAGAACTCTTTAAGATCTTATACACAGTTTCATACATATACACTTTGCAGACACCTATACCCAAAAGAGACTTATTGTACCCACTTAATGAGTGCATACTGTACATTTTTTGTTGTAATAAGCATTTGATTCCTGTTGGAAATGAACTCACGACCTTGGTGTTGCTAAATTGTTCTGTATGTTAATCATTACTCATTATTAGTGTTGAAAGAAAACAGAACTCTGTATTATAGTTTAACACTTAGATGTGTATGCATGAAAACATATGCCCTGTGTGACAAAAATCCCCTGTGTATTTCCCAGACCCTGATGGTGTTCTGTGGGATCTTCACCTGCTGCTGCTGCTGCTGTTTCTGCTGCTTCTGCTGTGGGAAGTGCAAGCCACCGGCGGACGAGGAGCACACATACGTAGACCCAGAGGACCTGGAGGCCCAGATCAGAGCTGAGCAGGACAGGGGTGAGTGGGGAAGGGGCAGTGGTATAGGTATTGTGTATATTTCTTAATCCCCACTGATGCGTATCAAAGTAGTGTAGTGGAGGTATACGCCGTTTCAATGAAAGGCTGATGGAACAGATCAGAATGTTTAGCTTAAAATGTTGATCAACTATTATTTCTTCACATTTTAGGCACAGCAATGTACTGACGACGATAGGCCTTCGCGTGAATGTTCCTAAATGCAATTTGCGGGAAAAACGCTGTTCTAAAATGTGCACCCCACATGCGAGCGGTTTCATGGACAGAGATGAAAATATCTGTTAGAAATTTAGAACGGGTGATTTTAAATATGCAAAAACTATCATGTGTTGCTAATATGACTAGGATAATGCCTTTAGCTGCTAGACAATGAGAGAAGAACAGGAGAACACACATGCAAGTCTATATAAAAATTATTGCCTTCATGTTTCTATGGTGGGATTTTGGCTATAGGCTACTTTCAAGTAAGGTAAGATGTACCTCCATGAAGTAAAACGTTTACGTTTAAAAGAATTAACAAATAGAAAAAATATGGCGACGCTAATGATAGGCCTAACCGTCTTCTGGTAGATGGAAAGGCTTTCTTAAAAACCTTCTCTATTAAATGTTAACTACAGTAGCTACAAAGTAGCCTACCTGTCAGAATGATATCATGATTTTTTTCACATCAATCCAGTAGCCTTTTCTTTTGCAAACTCCAACTTGTGCTACAGAAACACTGCTAAGCAAACAACGGTGCTAGGTGCCTGCACGCAGGGTAAGCACGCAGGGTAAGCACGCAGGGTAAGCACGCAGGGTAAGCACGCAGGGTAAGCACGCAGGGTAAGCACGCAGGGTAAGCACGCAGGGTAAGCACGCAGGGTATCTGCACTAGACCTCAAATTGTCTCCTGATGTGGTTTAAGCATTGTTATGTATTTACAGTGCGTTCCAAATTCTGTTTCACGTTTCACTATAAAAAAAATTAATCTATCTACACACAATGGCAAAGCGAAAACAGGTTTTTAGACATTTTTGCCAATTTATAGAAAATAAAAACATACCTTATTTACAGAAGTATTCAGAGCCTTTGCCATCCTTGAAATGTTTCTACAACTTGATTGAAGTCCACCTGTGGTAAATTCAATTGATTGGACATGATTTGGAAAGGCACACACCTTTCTATATAAGGTCCCACAGTTGACAGTGCATGTCAGAGCAAAAAGCAAGCCATGGGGTCGAAGGAATTGTCCGTAGAGCTCCGAGACAGGATTGTGTCGAAACACAGATCTGGGGTAAGGTTACCAAAAAATGTCTGCAGCATTGAAGGTCACCAAGAACACAGTGGCCTCCATCATTCTTAAATGGAAGAAGTTTGGGAGGTGACCAAGAACCCAATGGTCACTCTGACAGAGCTTCAGAGTTCCTCTGTGGAGATGGGAGACCCTTCCAGAAGGACAACCAGCTCTCCACCAATCAGGCCTTTTCTAGTATATTGGCCAGATGGAAGTCACTCCTCATTAAAAGGCACATGACAGCCCGTTTGGAGTTTGCCAAAAGGCACCTAAAGGACCAAGATTGAACTCTTTGGCCTGAATGCCAAGCGTCATGTCTGGAGGAAACCTGGCACCATCCCTACGGTGAAACATGGTGGTGGCAGCATCATGCTGTCTGGATGTTTTTCAGCAGCAGGGACTGGGAGGCTAGTCAGGATAGAGGGAAAGATGAACGGAGCAAAGTACAGAGATCCTTGATGAAAACCTGCTGAAAATAGCTGTACAGTGACGCTCCCCATCTAACATGACAGAGCTTGAGAAGAATGTGAGAAACTCCCCAAATACAGGTGTCAAGCTTGTAGTGTCATACCCAAGAAGACTCAAGGCTGTAATCGCTGCCAAAAGTGCTTCAACAAAGTACTGAGTAGAAGGTCTGAATACTTATGTAAATGTGATATTTAAGCTTTTTATTTTCAATAAATTCGCACACTTTTCTGAACCGTTTTTTTTGCTTGGTCATTATGGGGTTGTTGTGTGTAGATTGATTTGGGGGGGGGGGACAATTGAATCAAATTCACAATAAGGCTATAATGTGGAAAAAGTCAAAGGGTCTAAATACTTTCCGAATGCACTGTATGTGATGGTATACAATTCTAAGCAAGGTTTCAAATGATTATGTTTTAGTCAAACGTTATATCTGTTTGGGCTTCTTGTGGTCAATTTGCAGTCTACAAATTTATTTTTAATTATGACCATCCGCTTGAGGAAAAAATAGTTCCACGGCTGAATCTAGTTGATGATCCCTGCTATACATCTTTAGAAATTAGTTTTAGAATCAGCCCCTCTCTTTGTTTAGATGAACAAGCACATCACTGAAATGGTTCCGGTGCACTATAACGTGCTGCCAGGCTTCCGGTGCACTATAACGTGCTGCCAGGCTTCCGGTGCACTATAACGTGCTGCCAGGCTTCCGGTGCACTATAACGTGCTGCCAGGCTTCCGGTGCACTATAACGTGCTGCCAGGCTTCCGGTGCACTATAACGTGCTGCCAGGCTTCCGGTGCACTATAACGTGCTGCCAGGCTTCCGGTGCACTATAACGTGCTGCCAGGCTTCCGGTGCACTATAACGTGCTGCCAGGCTTCCGGTGCACTATAACGTGCTGCCAGGCTTCCGGTGCACTATAACGTGCTGCCAGGCTTCCGGTGCACTATAACGTGCTGCCAGGCTTCCGGTGCACTATAACGTGCTGCCAGGCTTCCGGTGCACTATAACGTGCTGCGAGGGAGGAAGTAGAAGTAGTCTGAAAATGTTTTTTCATTTTACAACCAGTGGTGAGATTATAATTATGTCTCAGCCAGGCCCAAGTTCAGCCTCTGGCAACTCAGGTGAAACTCCAAACTGGGTCGGCTTTAACTCATTTTGTATACTGTATTACGTGCTTACTGTTTACACCTATTGAATTTTGTACTGTAGCAGCTTGTCTGGGTGGATTACTTTCTAAATGTAATCCATTACTAGTTACCTGTCAAATTGTAATCCGTAACAACTTTTGGATTACCCAAACTCAGTAATGTAATCTAATTACATTGTTACTTTTAGATTACTTTCCCCTTAAGGGGCATGGAAGAAGACAAATGTATGTTACCAATTGAACGACATCTATTGTAGGATAAATCAATGTTAAAGTTTACATATCTGGCCATATATGGATGTACATTTTTACTTTATGGGTTGGTTATGTAGGCTTCTTCTAACCCATCACTTTCTACTACATATAATAATACGATTAAATTATATCTTTACCTTAAAAACCAAAGTCTATATCAGAATTCCAGTCATTCCAATAAATGTTATACCCCTTGATCTTCAAGAATAGGATAAGTAAATATGGAAGTATAGATTAGCCAAATTGTTTTACCTGAGCATAACCCCAAAAGTAAGGACTTTTCTGTTGTTTATGATTGTGTTGTCATGGAGGACTGATTGGGCTCATTGATTCGAGTTGAAAAATAAATGCTGCGCTCATGGAGTGGTATGCTTTGAACACTACTGAAAAGTGTTATTTACATGTGAAAATGATTGCTATATGCTGCATTTGCTATAGGCCTATTGTTTACCTTTTTGTTGGTGCCGCAGATATCTTGATAAAATGCAGCTGTTTAATTGGCAAATCCACAGATGAAACAATAACAAAATGGACACCCCTCAGCTTTTTACCAAAACAGAGGAGGGATGGGCCTGGAGAAATGTAAACACTCAGGTTAATAGACAGAGCTATGGATGCAAGGACTGACAATCCATGATATAACAATTATTGTTTTAACCATGTTATGAGGCTATGCAGTGTTTATTTACATTTACAATGTTTACAAACATTGGAATAAAACAAGCATATATTTTGGGTTCTGATGGAGTGTGACAGTTGAACTAAACTTATGAGTCATTTCTAAGTTATATTCTTCAAGAATGTGTGTGTGCGTGCATACAAACAAACAAACAAACAAACAAACAATAAATAAATAAAAAAAAGTTTGGACGCACCTACTCATCAAATAAAGATGTCCAAACTTTTGACTGTCCAGAAATGGATGTAGCAACTATACATTGCCTTTTTAAGTGTGCAAGTTTGCGCATGTCTCCATTAGGCCTAGGGATTGGCATGAATTAGATTGAGCAATAAAAGCCCCACTTTTATTCCATTCACTGGCTGTCCACTGGTTTCAAAAACAGTGATTGATAGGCAGCTTAAACTTCTTGAATTCAACCATTATTGAGTTCAAAATAAATCAAATCAAATTTATTTGTCACATACACATGGTTAGCAGATGTTAATGCAAGTGTAGCGAAATGCTTGTGCTTCTAGTTCCGACCATGCAGTAATATCTAACAAGTAATATAACCTAACAATTCCACAACTACCTTATACACAAGTGTAAAGGAATGAATACGAATATGTACATAAAAATCTATAAATGAGTGATGGCCGAACGGCATAGGCAAGATGCAGTAGATGGTAAGAGTACAGTATATACATATGGATGAGCAATGTAGGGTATGAAACATATTTAGATTTGTGAATAGCCATCCACAACAACCACAATCCGTAAGGCGCAAATAGCTAAATGAGAGAGCAGCAGTGTGATTCACATTAGTGCGCTATGTAGATATCAATAATAAGTGATATCCGTATCGCTGTAGACTACACCACTGCTGTCATCCTTAACTCCAAGCGTTTATTCAAGTTGGATAATCTTTGGATGCCGACAGCAGTTGCACCATTGGAAGACATAGCTTGGACTGTAGCCTACCAAAGCCCATTCCTGCTCTTTTCCCACGATCCATCAAACACATTTGGTGTGTCATCATAGTGGTCTCTGACTTGTGGTCAGACTCACTCAGGTGGAACAAACTTAAACTTGCACCTTTTCTATGCTGGTTTGAAAGTCATTGAGAAAACAGAGGTGGCAAAAGAAATGACGCCAACATCCTTTCTGAATTTTAAAAGTAATCATCTAGTTTTTCAAACGTATCTGTAATCTGATTTCAATATTTTTTTCTGGTAACGGATTACAGTCAATTTTTTGTTGTTGTAATCTGTTACTCCCCAACACTAAACATAAGGCCCTGCAGCTTATTAACCTATATGCTTCTTGTTTTGGATTCTTTTACCAATTTGGTATTTTAGCTCTGAATGTGCTAGCTGAACTAATGTCATTCCTTTCATCCATTGCAAGCCTGCTTCCTTGTTTGATTGCGATGATGATTGCATAATTAAGGCAATGTTTTTGTTACTGCCTGTTAATCTACATGGTAAACATGGTTTGTAATTGTGGAAAATGATGATCATTACTAATAGAAGTGGTTGTGTAAAACAAAACCAAGAAGAGCACAAATGTCCATATGAGCTAATATAAGTACATGTCTAGATCTAGTCATCTAATAGGAAACGGCTGCCTGCTCGAGAAGAGCTCAGTGAATTAACAGTACATCTCTGTTCTCCCTACAGGTGAACATCAACCCGTTGTGGTCCAACCTCATACTGCTGCTGTTGAGAAGGCAGAGTCCGACCACGACCAGTCTGCATCCAACCACTCTGACCAGTAAGAACCTGTTAGCGAGGTGTCTTCCCATAGCCTGGTCCCAGATCTGTTAGTGCTGTTTTGCTTACTCCTATGGTCATAAGGACTTGGCAAGACTGCACAGACATGGGACCAGTCTAGTCTTCCCAGTCTGCTACTGCCCACCAAGATGGTCCACTCCACTGAAAATACTGTGATCAGTTTCTGGGGTTCAGTGGCAGGTGCTTAAATGCTACAGTCAACCCTTTGTACTATGTGGCCAAAGACATATACAGCTCCTTCAGAAAGTATTCATACCCCTTGACTTATTCCATGTTTTGTGTTACAGCCTGAATTTTTCTTACCCATCAACACAGAATAACCCTTAATGACAATGTGAAAACAACATGTTTTTTTTTTATTTTTGCTAATTAAATGTAGAAATATCTTACTTGCGTAAGTATTCACAACCTGGAGTCAATAGTTGTTAGAATCACCTTTTGGCTGTGATTTACAGCTGAGTCTTTCTGGGTAAGTCTCTAAGAGCTTTGCATACCTGGATTGTACAATATTTGCATATTATTCTTAAAAAAATTATTCAAGCTCTGTTAAGTTGGTTGTTGATCATTGCTGGACAGCCATTTTCAAGTCTTGCCGTAGGTTTCCAAGCAGATTTAGGTCAAAACTGTAACTAGGTCACTCAGGAAAATTCAATGACGTCTTGGTAAGCAACTCCAGTGTATATTTGGCCTGTTTTAGGTTATTGTCCTGCTGAAAGGTGAATTTGTCTCCGTGTCTGTTGGAAAGCAGAATGAACCAGGTTTTCCTCTTGGATTTTACCTGTGCTTAGCTCTATTCCGTTTCTTTTTATCAACCACTGCCTAGTTCTTGCCGATGACGAGCATACCCATAACATGATGCAGCCACCACCATGCTTGAAAATATGAGGAGTGGTATTCAGTAATGGGTTGTGTTGGATTTGCTCCCAACATATCACGTTCTATTCTGGACATTAAGTTCATTTCTTTGCCACAGTTTTTGCAGTTTTACTTTAGTGCCTGTTTTGGAATATTCTGTACAGACTTTCTTCTTTTGACTTTGTCGTTTAAGTTTGTATTGTGGAGTAACTACAATGTTGTTGATCCATCCTCAGTTTTATCCTATCACAGCCGTTAAAGTCTGTAACTGTTTTAAAGTTACCATTTGGCCTCATGGTGAAATCCCTGAGCAGTTTCCTTCCTCTCTGGCAACTGCGTTAGGAAGGACTATCTTTGTAGTGACTGGGTGTATTGATACACCATCCAAAGTGTAATTAATAACTTCCCCATGCTCAAAGGGATATTCAATGTGTGCTTTAAAAAATAAAATAAAAAGTCACATAAGTCCATGCAACTTATGTGACTTGATAAGCGAATTGTTACTCCTCAACTTTATTTAGGCTTGCCAAAACAAAGGGGTTGAATACATATTGACTCAAGACATTTCAGCTTTTCATTTTTTATTAATTTGTAAAAATGTCTAAAAACATAATTACACTTTGACATTATGGGGTATTGTGTGTAGACCAGTGACACAATCTAAATGTAATCCATTTTAAATTCTGGGGGTAACATCAAAATGTAGAAAAAGTCAAGTAGTGTGAATACTTAAGGCACTGTATGTGGATGTATATTTTCATATCTTCATAATAAGACTGTCTCATTTTCAATTGCCAGTTGTGGTCTATGTTTACAAGAATCGTACATTCTTATGATTGTGCCAACTGTCAAGTTTACCTTAATGTTTAGCGGATCTTTTTGTAGATTGAAAAATTAGAATTTTGAAATGGTATGAAACAGTATGTACAGGGTAACGGCTTCTATGTATACTTAATGGACCGTGTAGAGAGGGTGATTGAATCCAAACTGATGTCTCCCAAATGGCTTCTTGTCTAGTGCACTACCGTTTGACCTCAGCTATGTAGTGCACTACTTTTCACCAGGGCCCATAAGTCTCTGGTCAAAAGTAGTGCACTATATAGGGAATAGTGTGCCATTTTGAGACGTAGCCTGAGTCTGAATTCGTAAATAAATGTGCACTTTAAGCACCTTAGCATAATGAACCACTGTCATAGTAAGGGCTGCTGTGAACTGCCACTCCCCCTTACGTGGGAGACCAATAACTGCAACTTTAACCTATGTGAAGAAATGCCCAAAGTTTAAATGTGTTGTTTATATGTTTGTTTGTAGGCTACAGAGCGATATTTGTTCAGGCTTTATTTTCAGTTTTCCAAAGCTTGTGATTCCAATTTGTAGGATTCTGTACGCCAACCCCAGTCCTGAACTCACATATGTGCTCACTGCTTTTATTTTGTCACGTCTCTCTCTCATACCTCCCAGTTTTTTTTCTCTGTGTGTAATAATATAGGAGATGTTGTCATTTAAAACTCTCTCTCTATTCCTGAACCAAATTATTCTCTATTTCTTTTGATGATCTAATCTTGTGTGATCTGGATACCCTGTCAAATTCCCTTTCTGTACACGATATTTTTTATATTGATCGCTTCCTACGCACGCCCGCTAGACTTTTTAAACACTTGGACACCAAGTAATGACAGTTGTTGAAAGCCATTGTCTCACACACCAGCAATCTGCATATTTTAAAGTGGGTTTCTGATGTAGTTCACCAGTTTCAGTGAATACTGCCAAAATTCCAATGCAGGTAAAAAATCTTTCTGTAATTGTTCACCCGACCTAATATGGATAGAACAAAGGCCTTCCTTTTAATAAACATTTTTTTTATCCTACTTTTTTTTTATATATACTGTTGATACTGTAAAATATATTTATGTGTGTGTATATGATTAATAAATTGGGGATTCTGATATTGTTTGCCTATTCATGTCTTCTGCATAACTTATTTTTCATGACAATACCATACTTCTACAAGAAATAAATGTCAGTAAAGGTGCTTGTAGTCCAGAAAAACATGAAACTTGATACCTAATTTGTTTACTATCAATGCTTGATACAATGAGTAGCAGTAGCCACAATAGGCAACTGACTTGGAGTGACTTGGCCTGTTATGATAGGTTGTTTGTGTAATCATGGCCCCTAGTCAGTTATCTCCCAGTGTCCATACAAACACCACACCTGATTAACAGGTGTCAGGTTTTCAGCAGGCGCAGGCAGGAACCAGGTCAATGTTGAGAGGCTGACGGAATTAGGTCGGAGAGGCAGCGATATCATAAGGACTGTGGCGTTTTCCTTTTGGTTGTATATCCACTGTTTAAGCCTATGTTTTGATTCTTACTAAACTTTCAGGAGCTGTTTTGAAGGAGATGATGGATTCTGAGAAACACCATCTCATCGAGGATGATACTACAACATACTCCATGGCATTACTGGGGCATGTAGCTCTTCTTTGCAACATTTAAGGCCTATGTTAGGAAAAGTTACTATTTTAATGTTGCATTATCTTAATCTCAGTTAACAGCTGTTCAGTCCAAATTGCACTAATCGATAAATGGACAACTCCGTTATCAGTGTATAGTTGATAGAATGATGTGTGAAAGAAATACAGCCTAGACAGAACATGTATACCAAGTGCTTAGTTATCATTAAATGTACCCAAGTTGCTGATTGTCATGCATATTTGTATGTTTTGTCCCAAACTTTCTTGCTGTTTTTAATACGAGAGCTCTAGTGAGTAAGATTTCCATTGTATGTATTATTCCATGACCCACTCTATATGACAAATCAACTTGATCTTGGGACGCTTTCTCTCAGGTCATTCCCTGGGTCTGAGCAAGACAAATGTCCCAGTCCAACAACAGATACTGGAGACAGAACTGCTGCAGCTGACCGGTGGGAACCTGTTACTGCTACTGGTCACTGCCATGAGAACGACAGGGTTTTGTGGACAGAGAGTCGTGAGAAGCAGCTGGCCAAGAGGAAACTCATCATCGCTTCTGTTGTCAGCCTGGTCTTCATGGTTGGAGAGGTGATCGGTAAGATTCTGATAAATAATGACACATGAAGAAGATAATGGAGACAGAAAACAGAAAGAAACTAATACATTTTGGAGTACAGATTTTCCTTTTTACTCAACTTGTAAAATAGTCAATCTGGTGGATAAATTATATTTCTGAAACGTGTGTGTGTGTGTGTGTGTGTGTTTCATTTTCTCTATCCTCACAGGTGGCTACGCGGCACACAGTCTGGCCATCATGACCGACGCTGCTCATCTCCTCACAGACTTCGGTAGCATCATGGTCAGCCTCTTCTCTCTATGGGTCTCCTCCAGACCTCCCACCAAAACCATGAATTTTGGCTGGCATCGCTCAGGTTGGTTTGACTTTATAAGATCTCAGACTGGCACCATGTGTCAATATGACTTGTTTTAGTCAGATGAACTCAGACTGGCACCATATGTCAATATGACTTGTTTTAGTCAGATGAACTCAGACTGGCACCATGTGTCAATATGTCTTGAGTGAAGAGGCTGACCATGATGCTACCGAAGTCTGTGAGGAGATGAGCAGCGTCGGTTATGGTGGCCAGACTGTGTGCCGCGTAGCCACCTGTGAGGATAGAGAAAATGAAACACACACACACACGTTTCAGAAAAGTGTTCTGAGGCTAAATATAATTTATCCACAAGTCAGATTAACTTTCCTGAGCATGTTTCAGTGAGCTTCAGTACATTCAAAAGATATAACTTTCCATAATGTATATTTTAATAACAATTACCATTCTCGGTGTGTATTTGGATAGGGAAGCAAAAAAATGATCCTTTGTAGTTGAACAACAGTCTATGATTCAGTGTGGGAGATTCAGTGATTCAGTGTGGGAGATTCAGTGTGGGAGAGTTTGCTCTTGTAGATTTTGATGTGTTTTTTTGTACAGGGGGTGTGAATAGGGAGTAAATTAGTTGACACCTTAAGTAAATGTTTCTCTAATTTCCTGGGAACATCAATGTGTCAGCATTGATATGACCAGATATCATTCCCAATAAGTCTTTCATGGTCACGTGTGTTCTGAAAGTGGTCTTTGTGGTTAAAAGACACTAAGGAAGTTAAGTTGCTAATTGTTTACTTATATGGTGGCTTGAATATTGGCTGTATCACATATACATGATATAATATGAATCCATTTCTTATCGTCCCTATAATGTTCTGCAGAAATCCTGGGTGCCTGTCTGTCAGTGCTGTCCATCTGGGCTGTGACAGGAGTGCTGGTGTTCATTGCCGTTCAGAGGATCCTTAACGATGACTTTGAGATCCACAGCCACATCATGCTCATTACCTCTGGCTGTGCTGTGGGGGTCAATGTCTTGTGAGTAAAGCTAAGAATGTCTGTTTTGTCAATATATATTTTGTAATTTTTTATTGGCCTTCATGGGATTGGTTGTGAAGGTGTGAGAGACATAGACTGGTCCCAGATCTGTTTGTGCTCTCTTGTCCACTACTATGGTAATTGCCAAACAATAGGACTTGGCAATACAGCATGAAAAGATCTGGACGAGACCTGGTCAGTTGTAGATAATTGGCTGCTCTTCTAACAATAGGCTTTGTTTGTTTGTGAAGAATGGCCCTAATCCTCCATCAGTCCAGTCACAGCCACGGTCCCTCCTACCATCGACCCCATGACAATACAGTCAACCTATCACACGGCCACTCTCACGGACTCCCTGGTGGCCATGGCAACACCAGCGTGAGAGCGGCTTTTATCCATGCAGTAGGGGATCTGTTGCAGAGTCTGGGGGTACTGCTGGCTGCTACCATTATACACTTCTGGGTCAGTGATGCTGTCGACTTCACTTGCCTTATTCCTTTTAGCTCATAGTGGAGCAAAATGCCTTAACAGTTATTCTTCAGCAAACCCCAGCCATCAACAGGCAAACGGTAGGATGAGATATTTATGCAGCAGAATATGTTAACCATACTTACTGTAGGCTATACCTGCAACTCTGGCTAATATTTAGAGGAAAACATCAGCTTTATTATTTATCTCTTTTTATCCCCAACAGCCTGAGTATAAAATAGCAGATCCCATTTGTACCTTCATGTTCTCTGTATTTGTGCTGGGAACAACTGTCACTATCCTGAAGGATGTCTTCAGGATACTCATGGAAGGTGAGTACACAGGTTATCATCCAAACCTTGAAGTAAATACTGTGGCCTGTGTATTTATCATTCTGGACCTTGAAAGTGTGTGACCAAGTTAAACTAAAAAAATCATTAAAGGCTATTGTAACATGGTCATTGTATGTAATAGTCTCACTGTATAGAATGTTATCATAAGCATCCTTAGTGTTTTTTTGTGGGACTCTACAGGGGTTCCTAAAGGTATCGACTTCAATACTGTGAGAGAAATGCTGCTGTCGCTGAGAGGAGTCAAGACCACACACAACCTCCACATGTGGGCCCTCACATTGAGCCAGTCACAGCTCTCTGTACACGTGACTATAGGTACGCACATGCCTGCACAGACTAACACTACAATACTATGTCTGTACAATACACTCATGGTCAGACAGACATACGGACAAGCACGCACACACACACACACACACACACACACACACACACACCACACACACACACACACATCTGAATATTCTGTCAGTTGTTAATCAGGAACACCTCAGTATTGGTGGTTTGTCTTTGTGTTGATGTGACTGTGTTGATCTCACCAAAAATAATAGAATCCATATTCCTTTTTCTTTTGTTCTGAAGAGGAAGATGCCAGTCCCCAACTTGTACTCGTGGAGGCTACCAAGCTGCTCCAGTCAGAGTTTGGTTTCTCCAGCATCACCATCCAGGTAGAGCAGTATGCAGAGGAGATGATCTATTGCATGCAGTGCCAGGACCCCACGGACTGACATCACCACCACCATGGGGTTGAGACTGAACTATAGGGACCACTATGGGAGATTGACTGACTGAATCCATGGGGGTTATTTGAGAACCCTGCACAAAATCTAGCATGTGCTGGCTAGCTACTCGATTGAGATTTGTTAAGTCTGTCATGACAGACCACTATGGGGCTAAAGACTCTACGGACAGGAGAGCCTTCTCTACGCTATGAGAGGGAAGAGTTCTACCCAGCCGATGTCTGTACTGTATGCCTGTTACAGTATGCCGTGTGAGATCACACGACTTTACTTCAACAGGATGTACTGTAGATTATACACCGGGACATGAGGTGCTATCACTTCATTTTCCTTCGTGTAGCACTTCTGTGGGAAAGCTCCTGTTTTGATCAATATTGGTTTTTCTAGTAAGATAACAGACAGACAAGGTCAACAGAAAGTATCATTGTCACACATAATGTTTTATGTAAAAGATCGGATCATATTTAGATAATTACATGTATCATATTTATTTAGTTTATGTTACATAACAGGTGTGGTATATTAACATAAATACTGAAACATTTCGATCTCGAACATTGTTTTTTAAACCTTTCAGTTGGTAGACCTTTCAGTTGCCTTATTTCCCTCTACATTCTTACTGATTTACTACCAAGGTGAGACCATGGTGATTGAGGGACTTCACAGACAGGGTGAGATTCAATCCAAGGCGTTTTATAGACCAGCACACTGGAAAGCCAACAATGCGCCTTTGAAAGGAAATTTCCCTGACGTCCGTGGAGATCACATTCAATATAAACATTGTGCATGTCAACTCAAGCATAAATGACCTTTAAAAGACGAGCCATGCGCTGCTCTGTAAACGTGCCTTGGATTGAATCCAGGACTTGGTTGTTCAGGATCTGAGTAATGTGTTGAGCCTGGGGAACAGACTCATGCCGTTCTGTGTCATCACCTCCATCACCATCTCCAAGGGAACCCCTTCTATCTTACTGATGTACTCAGCACAGACCGATGTTCTCCGGCTCATTTCTCACCTACAGTATGTTTAAGACACAATAGCAGAGAGAGTAGTGTTAGTAATACCATCGCTATAAAATATTCTTGGATGTATAAATTATTTTCCAACATTATTTGATGTACAACCACTTTCAAACCAGGATAAAGTAAATTGTATATGGATGTCAATATATACTCTATACTTTGTTTTTCTCTGACGTTGTGTTTTACTTTGTTTTTCTCTGACGGTATGTTTTACTCTGACGGTGTGTTTTACTCTGACGGTGTGTTTTTCTCTGACGGTGTGTTTTTCTCTGACGGTATGTTTTACTTTGTTTTTCTCTGACGTGTTTTACTTTGTTTTTCTCTGACGGTATGTTTTACTTTGTTTTTCTCTGACGGTATGTTTTACTTTGTTTTTCTCTGACGGTATGTTTTACTTTGTTTTTCTCTGACGGTATGTTTTACTTTGTTTTTCTCTGACGTTGTGTTTTACTTTGTTTTTCTCTGACGTTGTGTTTTACTTTGTTTTTCTCTGACGGTATGTTTTACTTTGTTTTTCTCTGACGGTATGTTTTACTTTGTTTTTCTCTGACGGTATGTTTTACTCTGACGGTGTGTTTTACTCTGACGGTGTGTTCTACTCTGACGGTGTGTTTTACTCTGACGGTGTACGGTGTGTTTTACTCTGACGGTGTGTTCTACTCTGACGGTGTGTTTTACTCTGACGGTGTGTTTTTCTCTGACGGTATGTTTTACTTTGTTTTTCTCTGACGGTATGTTTTACTCTGACGGTGTGTTTTACTCTGACGGTGTGTTTTTCTCTGACGGTATGTTTTACTCTGACGGTGTGTTTTACTTTGTTTTTCTCTGATGGTGTTTTACTTTGTTTTTCTCTGACGGTGTGTTTTTCTCTGACGGTATGTTTTTCTCTGATGGTGTTTTACTTTGTTTTTCTCTGACGGTGTGTTTTTCTCTGATGGTGTTTTACTTTGTTTTTCTCTGACGGTGTGTTTTACTTTGTTTTTCTCTGACGGTGTGTTTTACTCTGACGGTGTGTTTTTCTCTGACGGTGTGTTTTTCTCTGACGGTATGTTTTACTTTGTTTTTCTCTGACGGTATGTTTTACTTTGTTTTTCTCTGACGGTATGTTTTACTCTGACGGTGTGTTTTACTCTGACGGTGTGTTTTTCTCTGACGGTGTGTTTTACTTTGTTTTTCTCTGACGGTGTGTTTTACTTTGTTTTTCTCTGACGGTGTGTTCTACTCTGACGGTGTGTTTTACTCTGACGGTGTGTTTTTCTCTGACGGTATGTTTTACTTTGTTTTTCTCTGACGGTATGTTTTACTCTGACGGTGTGTTTTACTCTGACGGTGTGTTTTTCTCTGACGGTATGTTTTACTTTGTTTTTCTCTGATGGTATGTTTTACTTTGTTTTTCTCTGATAGTGTTTTACTTTGTTTTTCTCTGATGGTGTGTTTTACTTTGTTTTTCTCTGACGGTATGTTTTACTTTGTTTTTCTCTGATGGTATGTTTTACTCTGACGGTGTGTTTTACTCTGACGGTGTGTTTTTCTCTGACGGTATGTTTTACTTTGTTTTTCTCTGACGGTGTGTTTTACTTTGTTTTTCTCTGATAGTGTTTTACTTTGTTTTACTCTGACGGTGTGTTTTACTCTGACGGTGTGTTTTTCTCTGACGGTATGTTTTACTTTGTTTTTCTCTGATAGTGTTTTACTTTGTTTTTCTCTGACGGTATGTTTTACTTTGTTTTTCTCTGACGGTGTGTTTTACTCTGACGGTGTGTTTTACTCTGACGGTGTGTTTTACATAGTTTTTCTCTGACGTGTTTTACTTTGTTTTTCTCTGACGGTGTGTTTTACTTTGTTTTTCTCTGGTGTGTTTTTCTCTGACGTTGTGTTGGACTTTGTTTTTCTCTGACGGTGTGTTTTTCTCTGACGTTGTGTTGGACTTTGTTTTTCTCTGACGGTGTGTCAGTAAATAAATAAACACATAAACACCCCTGTCTGCCTCTCTGGCCCCAAGGCAGTAAACCAGTTTCTAGACACATGCTCTTCAACGGCAGCTGTTTCACCAGGTTCTGCTTCTTGTGAGAAAACACATAAAGAAAGGAAGAAAAAAGCACTTCGTCTGTTCAGATAAAATACATCAAACAATAATTATTTTTGAAACAAAGTGAACAAGTGCTGTGTTGTTACACCTACTCAGTGTGAGAAAACAAAACAAATCAAATCACAATTTATTTAAAGTGTACTTATCAAAAGCCTCGATACAGAAAATTATAACAATAATTTTTGTAAAAAGAAAGTGCATTATGCTCGGAATACATTTCTCGTGTAAAGAACAATACTAGTTCCCTTTTGAAGGGAACAATAGTGTTCTCTATCAGTCATACAACAAGGTATTGTTCTTTACCTGCTCTTCGCTTTAGATGGAGGAATGGAGAAGTACTCAGCTCTCACGCCCTCCATGGCAACTGTCAATGACACTCCGAGATTTGACTACAACACAGTATATAAATGAGTAAAACAGTATGTGAACATTGTTAAAGTGACCAGCATTTCATTATTAAAGTGACAAGTGATTCCATGTCTTTGTACATAGGACAGCCGCCTGTAAGGTACAGTGTTGACTAACCGGGTGGTAGCCGGCTAGTGACAGTGACTAAGTTCAGTACTGGGTGGAGGCCGACTAGTGATGGCTATTTAACAGTCTGAAATAGCCTTGAAATAGAAGCTGTTTTTCAGTCTCTCGGTACCAGCTTTGATGGACCTGTACTGACCTCGCCTTCTGGATGGTAGCGGGGTGAATGTCCTTGATGATCTTCTTGGCCTTCCTGTGAGATTGACTGCTGTAGATGTCCTGGAGGGCAGGCAATGTGCCCCTGGTGATGCGTTGGGAAGACTGCACCACCCTACGGTTGCGGACAGTGCAGTTGCCATACCAGGCGGTGATACAGCCCGACAGGATGCTCTCAATGGTGCATCTGTAAAAGTTTGTGGGTCTTAGCGGCCTAGCAGAATTTCTTCAGCCTCCTGAGGTTGAAGAGGCGCTGTTGCGCCTTTTTCACCACACTGTCTGTGCGGGTGGACCATTTCAGATTGTCAGTGATGTGTACGCTGAGGAACTTGAAGCTTTTCACCTTCACTGCGGTCCCGTCAATGTGGATGAGGGCGTCTCCTGAAGTCCATGATCGGCTACTTTGTTTTGTTGAGGGAGAGGTTATTTTCCTGGCATCACTCCGCCAGGTCCCTCACCTCCATGTAAGCTGTCTCATCATTGTTGGTAATCAGGCCTACTACTGTTATGTCGTCTGCAAACTTGATGATTGAGTTGGAGGTGTGCGTGGCTACGCAGTCAAAGGTGAGTCATTGTTTCCTACTGTCAGGAGAATTTTCAATCCCAATGATAACTAACAATCAATAAGCTTTGACCAATCCCCAAGGTTTGTAAGACACTGGGTTAATAATAATTAGCTTCTGCAAAATGTTCGTACAGTTTATTCACGAGAACGTTCTGAAGTCCATAATACAAAGACATCCATTTTATAGTTCACTCCTTACTTACGCACATACATCCACACAAACAGTAGATATCCTTCGCACATACATACACACGAACAGTAGGTGAGTTGTATCCCTCCCCAGAGTTCTCACCACTGTTTATCACTACCCAGCGCTGTCCGTTCCCTTCCCCCGAGACTAGAGGAACCTTGAAAATAACTCCCTGTCCAATCATAAGTTTCTCAGAGTTCTAGCCAGGTCGGGTCAAACACAATTGAATTGTTCTCGGTATTTTCTTAGACACACACACACACATTTCTATCCCTCACATCTCTACCAAACCTTATTGGACTTACGTTTAGTACTTTAATCATTCATTATACATGCCACACAAACTTAGTAATTACTAATTAGTTACGTTTCAGGGTAGGATTCTTTAATCATTACCTTTAAGCATATAATTCCCTTATCACCTACCTTCACCACCTGGTGGCGGCCCATCAGGAAGTCCAGGACCTGGTTTGCATCGTCTGTGGATCTATTGGGGTGGTATGCAAATTGAATTGGGTCTAGGGTTTCAGGTAAGGTGGAGGTGAAATGATCCTTAAATAGCATCAAAACACTTCATGGGAGTAATTTAGTTCAGTTATCTTTGCTTTCTTGGGTACAGGAAAAATGGTGGACATCTTGAAGAAAGTGGGGACAGCAGACTGGGAAAGGGAGAGATTGAATATGTCCGTAAACTCTCCATCCAGCTGGTCTCCGCATGCTCTGAGGATGCCATCGCCATTTCTCGCACAATTAATTTTAGACTCAAAAAGATCCCACCATGTTGAACGAATAAATAATCTGTCAGCATTTAAAAAACACAACTTCCTGTTTCAATCACAGCTGTCATTAATTTTTGGATGGAAACAGGGTTAGTTAGTGTCGTGTAGTATGCTGTATGCACCAACAGTATAAACATCCCACACTTGATCATTTTCATTAGCAAGAATCACTGACTGGTACAATATTGACAAAATGTGATTTAATTTAAGCCAGTGCTTGCTTTCATTCTTCTTTCCTGGACTGAATAATTGTAGGGATGTAATCTATCAGGAATGTATTTGGCTGGGGCATTTGTAGAAATCCCCCCTCAGTTTTATAATTGGAATGTGATAGAAAACGAGGCAACGGTGTGCTTTAGGACCATTCGGATGTCTCCGAGCGGTCGGATAGGCTGTTTGGAGTGTTTATTCGACTGGATAAAAAAAATAAAAAAAGTGATGTCCCCCCCACTTCTAAAACCAAAGTTGTGCCACTGATATTTGGTATGGGAGAGGAATGTGTTTATTTTACTGTCACTAAATGTAGCTTGGCTCAGTGCAGGGTCTGCTCTATGAGTTCATACATAGGAGATCTACAGCAAAGTGTTACCTGTTTTCTGTTGTGTCCTGTGTCAGTGGAGAAGTCTGCCTATAACAGATGTTATTATATCTCATATAGCTGTTATAAAAGCTTTATGAATGCATACTTGTGTCCTGTGTGATTCAGATGTTGGTGGAGACAGTCTCCTGTGGAGTGAATCTACTGATGAACATCAGACCGACGGACGCATCGTCCCCATCTTTGAGGAGCGTCTGAGACAGATGGGTCAGTGGCTGGGGTTCATCTACAACACCACCGCATGGAAGGCCAATAACAACAGCATCACACCTGACATCAGTTCATCATCATAATAATTATCGTGAAGAAACATTTTGACTTGTTTCAGATGTCCAGAAGGATTGTTATGGTAGTAGAATAAGTTTAGAAGTTTAAATAGTTAGAGGCTAATGTTGTAAAAATGTGAGCTAATATAGATATGACTGTACTATAAATAGTAGTGGGACAGTAGCCTTTAGTGATTGTTGCCCAAAAAGTAGTAGTACTAGTAGAAGTAGTAACAGCTGTAGTAGTAGTAACAGTACTATTAGTAATAACAGTAGTAATAACAGTAGTAGTAACAGTAGTAGTAGTAGTAGTACTAGTAGTCATAACATTAGTAGTAGTAACAGTAGTAGTAGTAGTACTAGTAGTACTAGTAGTAGTAACAGTAGTAGTAGTACTAGTAGTCATAACATTAGTAGTAGTAACAGTAGTAGAAGTAGGCCTAATAGTAGTGCCAGTTACTGTTGTTGGGTTCTACAATCCTATTGAGTTTCAGAAAATTGGTCAAGTTGGAAATGGGTGTTATAGCCCTAAATTGAGTGGCCATCTTGGAACACAACTATTCCTTCACAAACTGTCTTTAGACTAGTGTAGAGGCTGTGTACGAAATCTGTCGTGCCTGGTACTTACCAAAAGTAAATACTGTGTACTAATCATACTACCTAATACACTGAACAAAAATATACATGAAACATGAAAAGTGTTTGTTCCATGTTTCATGAGTTGAAAAATAAGATCCCTGAAATGTTCCATATGCACAAAAAGCTTATTTCTCTCCAATTCTGTGCACAAATTTGTTTACACATCCTTTGCCAAGATAATCTATCCACCTGACATGTGTGGCATATCAAGAAGCTGATTAAACAGTATGATTATTACACCGGTGCACCTTGTGCTGGGGACAATAAAAGACCACTCTAAAATGTGCAGTTTTGTCACACAACACAATGCCACAGATGTCTGAAGTTTTGAGAGAGCCATGCAATTGGCATGCTGACTGCAGGAATGTCCACCAGAGCTGTTGCCAGAGAATTGAATGTTCATTTCTCTAGCATAAGCCACCTCCAACGTCGTTTTAGAGAATTTGGCAGTATGTCCAACTGGCCTAACAACCGCAGACCACGTGTAACCACGCCCAGGACCTCCACATCCAGCTTCTTCAACTGCGGGATCGTCTGAGACCAGCCACCCGGACACCTGATGAAACTGAGGAGTATTTCTGTCTGCAATAAAGCACTTTTGTGGGGAAAAACTCATTCTGATTGGCTGGCCCAGCTCCCCAGTGGATGGGCCTGCCTCCCAAGTGGGTGGGCCTATGTCCTCCCAGTCCCAACCATGGCTGCACCCCTGCCCAGTCATGTGAAATCCATAGATTAGGGCCTAATTAATTTATTTCATTTGACTGATTTCCCTATATGAATTGTACCTCAGTAAAATCGTTGAAATTGTTGCATGTTGCGTTTATATTTTTGTTCTGTATATTTACAACCTACTGTTTAGTAAAAATGTGATCGGCCAGAGCTCCAGAATGTTGTGTTTAGTCTTTAAAGACATTGTGTTCTGAGAGAGAGGTTTAAACAAACTAGACCAGTGGTTCCCAAACTTTTTATAGTCCATACCCTTCAAACATTCAACCTCCAGCTGCGTACCCCCTCTAGCACCAGGGTCAGCGCACTCTCAAATGTTGTTTTTTGCCATCATTGTAAGCCTGCCACACACACACTATACAATACATTTATTAAACATAAGAATGAGTGTGAGTTTTTGTCACAACCCGGCTCGTGGGAAGTGACAAAGAGCTCTTATAGGACCAGGGCACAAATAATAATATAATAATAATCAATATTTTTTCTCTTTATTTAACCATCTTACATATAAAACCTTATTTGTTAATATAAAATGGTGAATAACTCACCACAGGTTAATGAGAAGGGTGTGCTTGAAAGGATGCACTTACAGTTGAAGTCAGAAGTTTATATACACCTTAGCCAAATACATTTAAACTCAGTTTTTCACAATTCCTGACATTTAATCCTAGTAAAAATTCCCTGTCTTAGGTCAGTTATGATCACCACTTTATTTTAAGGATGTGAAATGTCAGAATAATAGTAGAGAGAATTATTTATTTCAGCTTTTATTTCTTTCATCACATTCCCAGAGGGTCAGAAGTTTACATACATTCAATTAGTATTTGGTAGCATTGCCTTTAAATTGTTTAACTTGGGTCAAACGTTTCGGGTAGCCTTCCACAAGCTTCCCACAATAAGTTGGGTGAATTTTGGCCCATTCCTCCTGACAGAGCTGGTGTAACTGAGTCAGGTTTGTAGGCCTCCTTGCTCGCACAGGCTTTTTCAGTTCTGCCCACAAAAAAATGTTCTGCCGAAAAATTTCCTAGAGGATTGAGGTCAGGGCTTTGTGATGGCCACTCCAATACCTTGACTTTGTTGTCCTTAAGCCATTTTGCCACAACTTTGGAAGTATGCTTGGGGTCATTGTCCATTTCGAAGACCCGTTTGCGACCACGCTCTAACTTCCTGACTGATGTCTTGAGCTGTTCCTTCAATATATGCACATCATTTTCCTCCCTCATGATGCCATCGATTTTGTGAAGTGTACCAGTCCCCCTGCAGCAAAGCACCCCCACAACATGATGCTGCCACCCTCGTGCGTCATGGTTGGGATGGTGTTCTTCGGCTTACAAGCTTCCCCCCTTTTCCTCCAAACATAACGATGGTCATTATGGCCAAACAGTTCTATTTTTGTTTCATCAGACCAGAGGATGTTTCTCCAAAAAGTACGATCTTTGTACCCATGTGCAGTTGCAAACCATAGTCTGGCTTTTTTATGGCGGTTTTGGAGCAGTGGCTTCTTCTTTGCTGAGCGGCCTTTCAGGTTATGTTGATATTGGACTCGTTTAACTGTGGATATAGATACTTTTGTACCTGTTTCCTCCAGAATCTTCACACGGTCCTTTGCTGTTGTTCTGGGATTGATTTGCACTTTTCGCACCAAAGTACGTTCATCTCTAGGAGACAGAATGCGTCTCCTTCCTGAGCAGGAATGACGGCTGTGTGGTCCCACGGTGTTTATACTTGCGTACTATTGTTTGTACAGATGAACGTGGTACCTTTGAGGCATTTGAAAATTGCTCCACAAGGATGAACCAGACCTGTGGATGTCTACAACTTTTTTTCTGAGGTCTTGGCTGATTTTTTTGATTTTCCCATGATGTCAAGCAAAGAGGCACTCAGTTTGAAGGTAGGCCTTGAAATTCATCCACAGGTACACCTCCAAAGGTACACCTCCACCTCCTAATTGACTCAAATTATGTCAATTAGCCTATCAGAAGCTTCTATAGCCATGACATCATTTTCTGGAATTTTCCAAGCTGTTTAAAGGCGCAGTCAACTTAATGTATGTAAACTTCTGACCCACTGGAATTGTGATACAGTGAAATAATCTATCTGTAAACAATTGTTGGAAAAATGACTTGTGTCATGCACAAAGTAGATGTCCTAACCAACTTGCCAAAACTATAGTTTGTTAACAAGAAATTTGTGGAGTGGTTGAAAAACGAGTTTTAATGACTCCAGCCTAAGTGTATGTAAACTTCCGACTTCAACTGTCACTGCAATATTGGGTTGTATTGGAGAGAGTCTCAGTCTTAAATCATTTTCCACACACAATCTGTGCCTCTATTTAGTTTTCATGCTAGTGAGGGCCGAGAATCCACTCTCACATAGGTAAGTGGTTGCAAAGGGCTTCAGTGTCTTAATAGCGTGATTTGCCAAGGCAGGATACTCTGAGCGCAGCCCAATCCAGAAATCTGTCATTGCCTTATGATTAAATTAAATTTTCACAGAACCGCTTGTTGCAATTTCGATGAGGCTCTCTTGTTCAGATATCGTTAAGTGGACTGGAGGCAGGGCATGAAAGGGATAACGAATCCAGTTGTTTGTGTCATCCATTTCGGGAAAGTACCTGTGTAATTGCGCACCCAACTCACTCAGGTGCTTCGCTATATTACATTTGACATTGTCCGTAATCTTGAGTTAATTTGCACACCAAAAATCATGCAATGATGGAAAGACCTGTGTGTTGTCCTTGTTAATGCAGACAGAGAAGAGCTCCAACTTCTTAATCACAGCTTCAATTTTGTCCCGCACATTGAATATAGTTGTGGAGAATCCCTGTAATCCTAGATTCAGGTCATTCGGATGAGAAAAAACATTACCAGATAGGCCAGTCGTGTGAGAAACTCATCATCATGCAAGCGGTCAGGCAAGTGAAAATTATGGTCAGTAAAGAAAACTTTAAGCTGGTCTCTTAATTTAAAAAATGTGTCAATACTTGCCCCATGATAACCAGCGCACTTTTGTATTATGTAAAAGCGTTACATGATCGCTGTCCATATCATTGCATAGGGCAGAAAATGCACGAGAGTTCAGGGGCCTTACTTTAACAAAGTTAACCATTTTCACTGTAGTGTCCAAAACATCTTTCAAGCTGTCAGGCATTCCCTTGGCAGCAAGAGCCTCTCGATGGATGCTGCAGTGTACCCAAGTGGCCTCGGGAGCAACTGCTTGCATGTGCGTTACCACTCCACTATGTCTCCCTGTCATGGCTTTTGTGGCATCAGTCCAGATACCAACAGGAGTAGCAGCTATGTTTGGCTACATACGGACAGTTAGTGGAATTCCCATGAGAGAGTAATGGTTAATGTGATTGGATGTTAATTATTTGACTAGGCTACCTGTATTTGACATTGTGTTGTTATTTCGCTGAACACTAGATGGTTTAATTTTATTTTTGGCAGTGAAACGAGGCTACTCAGGCAATAAAAAAAACTCACCCAAATATATAGGCCTGTTGGAAAATATAAATGGACTGCTTGAAAATGTGAAGAAAAAAAAATGTAGAAACAAAAAATATTATTATTATTATTAAATAAAATGTGAATCACATTTTTATTTGGCGTACCCCTGACGGAATTGCGCGTACCGTTTTGGGTACACGTACCCCAGTTTGGGAATACCTGTTAAATCTAAACCAACCAGGTGTCAGGGGCGTCGTAAAGGACAGACCAAGGCGCAGCGGGTATCGTGTTCATCTTCTTTTTTATTACGAGTGAACACTTAAACAAAATAAACCTACGCCAAACAACAGTTCCGTAAGGACACAAGGACTATACGAAAAACAACCACCCACAAAACCCAAAGGAAAACAGGCTGCCTAAGTATGGCTTCCAATCAGAGACAACGAAAGACACCTGCCTCTGATTGGAAAACACACTCGGCCAAACCTGGAAAACGGAACATAGAAAAAGAAAACTAGAACCAAAATCCCCTAGACCAAAAACCCCAAAACAAACACCCCCTGCCACGCCCTGACCAACTATAATGACAAAAGATCCCTTTACTGGTCAGGACGTGACACCAGGTTGTCACGACTCCTGCCGAGGGTGACTCCTCTCCCTGTTCGGGTGGCGCTCAGCGGTCGTCGTCGCCGGCCTACTAGCTGCCACCGATCCCTTTTTCCCTTTTCTGTTGGTTTTGTCTTGATTGTTTGCACCTGTGTATGATTAGTGTTTAGTTGAGTATTTAAGCCCGTTTCCCCACCTGTTCTGTGTGCGGGCTTACTTGCTGTTGTCGACTGTTGTTTATGCAGTGGTACGTGTTATTGGATCATTGTGTTTATTGGATCACACCCAGTTGTGTTTTCGTGGGTGTACTTTTCTTTTACGGCGCAATTCATTAAAAGCCTGTTAGCAACTACTCCTGTTTCCTGCGCCTGACTCCACACCCACTACTGCATTCGTTACACAGGTCAAAAGATCGGACCAATATTACCAGCGCAACATTTTTATCTTCCTCTATAGCGGATCACCGGGACCGCATTTTACATCCATAAACTATGCAGTGGGCCTTTTAAAAACGACGTGCCCATCGCTAACCATTTGTATCCCGTTTCAGGAAACTAGGCGTATGTCACAATTCAGGACTTCACAGGAGAGCAGTTTGAACATAAAAAAATGTGTTTACACTTTGTTCAGCCATGTATATCCAAACATTTGGAGGTACAGAAAGAAAGGAAAAGGGACAGCTTCATCAGGAGATCAATGATCATAGCAATAAATGAATGACAGCTCTACTGCATGTCATCATCACAAACCTGAGTTTTTAAAGTGACAGTGTACAATTTTCAATGTAATGCACTTCAATAGGAAAATAGTGCTTTTACACAATTTTCAGTGTTTACAGTGTTACATATTACATATTTACGTGCTTCAAAAGTAGCTAGAATTCATATAGGCCAAATATAGGCTGTATCGCAAACAATTAAACAAATCGCATTTCTGGTGCGCTAAACTTTCATGTGGTTCTCCCAACATTTTAAAGTTAGGCTTTATTTTTTATTTTTTTGAAGCCCTGCCTGCACTCCAGATCGCCAAATCAGTTTTTAAATGGTATGGGCATACTTGCCTAGAAAACATCCATCCATTTATATACTCATGACAAAGTATATATTTCCCTTAGATGTGCTCAATCTAAACAGTGTACCAAATTATTCAATTCAGTTTCTCCTTCAAGTACCATCTCGCAATGCGCCCTATGTGTCTGTGGGAAATGTGGGAAAGGGCTTTTGTTGCCATAGCAATGTACTCTGCACTCGCTCTGGGCAGAGACAAACTGGAAATTGAACTCTGTGAGATAGACTCTTAAATTGATACTGTTTTTATAGCTAGCTAGCTACTTCATATGCTGATATTGACATTGGTATTCTTGTGTGTAGCTATGTTTGCTCACTAGCTACCTAGGATTTTATCAGATTACTTTTATATTTTCTGTTTTCTGCACTGTGAAAGACCTTCACAGCAACTTCACAAATATTAGGCTAGTAGGTGGTAACTTGTCCCCCCTAAGAACAATGTCTAATTGCTGACACAAAAAATCAATGTTTGGGGAAAAAAATGGTATGTGGATGAAGGTCACAACCCCCACCCCCCACTACACTCATCCAACATTGGCTCCTGAGTGGCACAGCGGTCTAAGGCACTGCATCTCAGTGCAAGAGCCATCACTACAGTCCCTGGTTCAAATTCAGGCTGTATCACATCCGGCTATGTTTGGGATTCCCATAGGGTGGCTCACAATTGTCCTAGATTCGTCCAGGTTTGGCCGTCATTGTAAATACGAATTTGTTCTTAACTGACTTGCCTAGTTAAATAAATAAAATAAAAACATATTACTACTTTACTCAAACATTATCTTATTTTTTTTCTCTCTAAACAAGTGGAATTAAAAAAAAAAAATTATAGATCGAACTTCATTGGAATATATCAACAACTTTTTTTTAAATGTTTAAAATGTAATCAATTTACCACAAAATCGTTTGTTTGAAATATCTCCAAAAGTTGTGCTGACACAGAGGAAATGTTTTTGTTGAGCAATAGCAGTGGCAGCCAGGGAAAATAATTTGGTGACATCTTGTATTTTCAAATCAAATGTTTATTGGTCACATACACATGTTTAGCAGATGTTTATGTGAATTACAGGGGTGGGGGGTGGAGTTACCCCCTAGTACCCTACATCTGGATTGTGATGATTTAACATGCATTTGATACATTGTCAATTTTGTGGTATGAATTTACAAATTACATAAATAAAATCACTTCCAATTTCATTTTACTAATCCTTTAAATATTATAAAAGATTTTGTCCAACATAATTATATCCACAACTGCCACATAGGAACGTAAAACTGTAATGATAAATAGTCAGTTTCAGATGAGAACAAAGATTATCATCTGAACTGTCAAATGCTTTGCCGATCAGCGGTACACGAGCCCCATCTGCTGCTGCCAACCAGTGACATGCCGTAAGATTTCGAAGAGCGGGATTCAATCATGTGAACATTTGACAGACAATAAGCGTGTGCAGCTATAGAGGAGGGAGGCGAATATTGAGTGAATTGCTCTCTCACTGTACATTCAACCTTGAAAGGATACAATCAAATTAAAGATACAGTGAGACAAGCACACATCATTTCAATGCACGGGTCCTGTATTCCGAATAACTGATCTGCTGCCTTTTTATATAGGGGTGGGGTCTACGTGCGCGTAATTTAAAAGGTCAGTCGTTTGTTAATTTATATTTCAATACCAAACCCGATTATTTATATATTCTAAACAAACATTAGAAGCCTTCGTATTTGTGTACCAGTCAGTGTGAGCATTGCAACATGTCTGTCTAACCCTATCTGTAAATGCAGGCGCTTGTGCCTTGTGGAGAGATGGGAGGTTCTCTGAATTGTTCCGCAAATGTTCCATGACGTGAAAATAGGGGGTTCACAAGGGGTTCTCATATTCTATCCATCTATTTCTCGGGATAGGATAGCCCAGTTCCACATAATAATGCACATTACTAATGTAGTTTAGACTGGTAATATCTGTTCTTTATCTCTTATCACCAAGGTGAGGGAAGAGAGAGAAGGATGACATTTTGTTCCAGGCAGGGAGGATGACATTTTGTTCCAGGCAGGATGCCAAGACAGTAAAACAAGCCATCTTGGAATATGAGGTGCAATTTCATGTGATCTTCTCTGATCAAGCCATATTTTGGTAGAGGACATTAATATTCACTCTGATATCTCTGTTGAAGCACCTTTATGGTTCTATATATAAGCCACAAAGAACCCTTTTAGAAGCCTTTTTATCCAGAGAAGGTTCCAAAGAACCTTTTAGAAGCCTTTCTATCCAGAGAAGGTTCCAAAGAACCTTTTAGAAGCCTTTTTATCCAGAGAAGGTTCCAAAGAACCTGTTAGAAGCCCTCTTGGTTGAAAAGGGTTACATGTACCTGTACCTGGAGAATCTATCCTGAGTGCCAGGCTGATAGCGCTCTCTTGCCAACTTCTACGGGTGTGACACAACAGGCAACAGAGCACAAACAACCTGGCACCCAGGCTAGGAGAATCAAGAGTCAAGATGAAGAACCTTAACAGAGATGAACATTTGTTGCCATGGGAACTCTGAAGAATTATCCCACATCCTTGTAAGAATCACATTGGTAATAACCTAGTGCAACAGCTGAACATGGCTGAACACAATGACCTCAGATTCGCCTTTATGTCCAGTTTTCATAATAATCTGTTTAATTTTAAATAGATGTTAAAAGTCGATATGTATCACTTGATGTATGTTATGATGTATGATGTATGTTACGATGTCTGATGTATGTTATGATGTACAGTGAGGGAAAAAAGTATTTGATTCCCTGCTGATTTTATACGTTTGCCCACTGACAAAGAAATGATCAGTCTATAATTTTAATGGTAGGTTTATTTGAACAGTGAGAGACAGAATAACAACAAAAAAATCCAGAAAAACACATTTCAAAAATGTTATAAATTGATTTGCATTTTAATGAGGGAAATAATTATTTGACCCCCTCTCAATCAGAAAGATTTCTGGCTCCCAGGTGTCTTTTATACAGGTAACGAGCTGAGATTAGGAGCACACTCTTAAAGGGAGTGCTCCTAATCTCAGCTTGTTACCTGTATAAAAGACACCTGTCCACAGAAGCAATCAATCAATCAGATTCCAAACTCTCCACCATGGCCAAGACCAAAGAGCTCTCCAAGGATGTCAGGGACAAGATTGTAGACCTACACAAGGCTGGAATGGGCTACAAGACCATCGCCAAGCAGCTTGGTGAGAAGGTGACAACAGTTGGTGCGATTATTCACAAATGGAAGAAACACAAAATAACTGTCAATCTCCCTCGGCCTGGGGCTCCATGCAAGATCTCACCTCGTGGAGTTGCAATGATCACGAGAACGGTGAGGAATCAGCCCAGAACTACACGGGAGGATCTTGTCAATGATCTCAAGGCAGCTGGGACCATAGTCACCAAGAAAACAATTGGTAACACACTACGCCGTGAAGGACTGAGTGTTGTGGTCAGATGAGACCAAAATGGAGCTCTATGGCATCAACTCAACTCGCCGTGTTTGGAGGAGGAGGAATGCTGCCTATGACCCCAAGAACACCATCCCCACCGTCAAACATGGAGGTGGAAACATTATGCTTTGGGGGTGTTTTTCTGCTAAGGGGACAGGACAACTTCACCGCATCAAAGGGACGATGGACGGGGCCATGTACCGTCAAATCTTGGGTGAGAACCTCCTTCCCTCAGCCAGGGCATTGAAAATGGGTCATGGATGGGTATTCCAGCATGACAATGACCCAAAACACACGGGCAAGGCAACAAAGGAGTGGCTGAAGAAGAAGCACATTAAGGTCCTGGAGTGGCCTAGCCAGTCTCCAGACCTTAATCCCATAGAAAATCTGTGGAGGGAGCTGAAGGTTCGAGTTGCCAAACGTCAGCCTCGAAACCTTAATGACTTGGAGAAGATCTGCAAAGAGGAGTGGGACAAAATCCCTCCTGAGATGTGTGCAAACCTGGTGGCCAACTACAAGAAACATCTAACCTCTGTGATTGCCAACAAGGGTTTTGCCACCAAGTACTAAGTCATGTTTTGCAGAGGGGTCAAATACTTATTTCCCTCATTAAAATGCAAATCAATTTATAACATTTTTGACATGCGTTTTTCTGGATTTTTTTGTTGTTATTCTGTCTCTCACTGTTCAAATAAACCTACCATTAAAATTATAGACTGATCATTTCTTTGTCAGTGGACAAACGTATAAAATCAGCAGGGGATCAAATACTTTTTTCCCTCACTGTATGTTATGATTTATGATGTATGTTATGATGTCTGATGTATGTTATAATGTCTGATGTATGTAATGATGTCTGATGTATGTTATGATGTCTGATGTATGTTATGATGTATGATTATGTTATGATGTCTGATGTATGTTATGATGTCTGATGTATGTTATGATGTCTGATGTATGTTATGATGTCTGATGTATGTTATGATGTATGATTATGTTATGATGTCTGATGTATGTTATGATGTCTGATGTATGTTATGATGTCTGATGTATGTTATGATGTCTGATGTATGTTATGATGTCTGATGTATGTTATGATGTATGATTATGTTATGATGTATGATTATGTTATGATGTCTGATGTATGTTATGATGTCTGATGTATGTTATGATGTCTGATGTATGTTATGATGTCTGATGTATGTTATGATAGGCTGCTGTTACTACAACACAGAGGGATCGTTTCATTCATAAATGAGAATTCCCCCTTCTCTCTGTCTCTCTCTCCCTCCCCCTCTCCCTCCTCTCTATCTCTCTCTCGCTTTCTCTCTCATTCCCATCTGTTCTAGTAATAATATCACAAGAGCCTCACTGCTACAGGGTGTTGCTGTACAGCATGTTGTGGTATTCAATCACATGTACATTTGTTTAGGATTTGATCCAGTCAGCAGAGCTGTGTGAGAGAGTGTGGGTGGGTGTGGATGTGAGGGGGTGGGTGTGGATGTGAGGGGGTGGGTGTGTGAACGTGTGGGTGTGGATGTGAGGGGGTGGGTGTGTGAGCGTGTGGTGTGTGAGTGTGTGGGTTTGTGAACATGTGGGAGTGGTCTGTGTGCGGGGGTGTGAGGGTGTGGTGTGTGAGTGTGTGGGTGTGTGAGGTGTGTGAGAGTGTGTGTGTGTGAGCGTGTGTGTGTGTGTGTGTGTGTGTGTGTGTGTGTGTGTGTGTGTGTGTGTGTGTGTGTGTGTGTGTGTGTGTGTGTGTGTGTGTGTGTGTGTGTGTGTGTGTGTGTGTGTGTGTGTGTGTGTGTGTGCGCGTGCGCAGAGCACGGCTCAGATACTGGGAATGCCAAGCAGTGTGTGTGGAACATCCAGGGGGACAGAACATGGTTACATCTCAAATGGCACACTATTTTCCTACTATGGGCCCTGGTCAAAGGTAGTGCACTATATAGGGAGCAGGGTGTAATTTGGGACAGAGCCTTATATTTATAGACTGACGACTTGACCTTCACTGCACACTGAGTATCAGCCATTTTAGTGCCAGTCCTCCAGATAGTGAATACAGACAGGCAGCATACTGAATCTCAGCTGCAATGGAGTGCATATATTTAGCCTGCATTATTATTATTATTATTAAAGTATTATTACTATAATTATTACTATATTTATTATCGTTATTATTATTACTACTATTATTATTACTATATGTATTATTGTTGTTATTATTATTATTACTAGTATTGTTACTATATGTATTATTGTTATTATTATTATTACTAGTATTGTTACTATATGTATTATTGTTATTATTATTACTGTTATTATTACTATGTTTATTATTGTTATTATTACTGTTATTAGTAGTAGTGTTTTTATATTATTATTGTTATTATCCACATCTGTAATAGTAATAGACTTATTAAAGAAGTCCCATATCTATCAGTGCTTTTTCTTCTTGCTATGTGGCATTTTGATTCATTACATTTAGGTAACATGTTAGTGGTTTTGTGGCAATGTAAAGAGGAAGTGACTATGTTAAGAGGAAGTGACTATGTTAAGAGGATGTGCCGATGATAAGAGGAAGTGACTACCGTTAAGAGGAAGTGACTATTTGAGGAGGAAGTGACTACTGTTAAGAGAAAGTGGCGATGTTAAGAGGAAGTGACTACCGTTAAGAGGAAGTGACTATTTTAGGAGGAAGTGACTACTGTTAAGAGGAAGTGACTATGTTAAGAGGAAGTGACTATGTTAAGAGGAGGTGGTGATGTTAAGAGGAAGTGACTATGTTAAGAGGAAGTGACTATGTTAAGAGGAAATGACTATGTTAAGAGGATGTGGCGATGCTAAGAGGAAGTGACTATGTTAAGAGGAAGTGACAGTGTTAAGAGGTTGTGGCGATGTTAAGCGGAAGTGACTATGTTAGGAGGAAGTGACTATGTTTAGAGGATGTGGCGATGTTAAGAGGAAGTGGCGATGCTAAGAGGAAGTGACTATGTTAAGAGGATGTGGTGATGTTAAGCGGAAGTGACTATGTTAAGAGGATGTGGCTATGTTAAGAGGATGTGGCTATGTTAGGAGGAAGTGACTATGTTAGGAGGAAGTGACTATGTTAAGAGGAAGTTACTATGTTAGGAGGAAGTGACTATGTTAAGAGGAAGTGCCTATGTTAGGAGGAAGTGACTACCGTTAAGAGGAGGTGACTATGCTAGGAGGAAGTGACTACCGTTAAGAGGAAGTGACTATGCTAGGAGGAAGTGACTACCGTTAAGAGAAAGTGACTATGTTAAGAGGAAGTGACTATGTTAAGAGGATGTGACTATGTTAAGAGGCAGTGACTATGTTAAGAGGATGTGGCGATGTTAAGCGGAAGTGACTATGTTAAGAGGATGTGGCTATGTTAAGAGGATGTGGCTATGTTAGGAGGAAGTGACTATGTTAGGAGGAAATGACTATGTTAAGAGGAAGTGACTATGTTAGGAGGAAGTGACTATGTTAAGAGGAAGTGACTATGTTAGGAGGAAGTGACTACCATTAAGAGGAGGTGACTATGCTAGGAGGAAGTGACTACCGTTAAGAGGAAGTGACTATGCTAGGAGGAATTGACTACCGTTAAGAGAAAGTGACTATGTTAAGAGGATGTGACTATGTTAAGAGGAAGTGACTATGTTAAGAGGATGTGGCGATGTTAAGCAGAAGTGACTATGTTAGGAGGAAGTGACTATGTTAAGAGGATGTGGCAATGTTAAGAGGAAGTGACTATGTTAAGAGGATGTGGCGATGCTAAGAGGATGTGGCGATGTTAAGAGGAAGTGACTACCGTTAAGAGGAAGTGACTATTTTAGGAGGAAGTGACTACTGTTAAGAGGATTTGACTATGTTATGAGGAAGTGACTATGTTAAGAGGAAGTGACTATGTTAGGAGGAAGTGACTACCGTTAAGAGGAAGTGACTATTTTAGGAGGAAGTGACTACTGTTAAGAGGATTTGACTATGTTATGAGGAAGTGTCTATTGTAAGAGGGAGTAGGGTTCTTAAGAGGAAGTGACTATGTTAAGAGGATGTGGCGATGCTAAGAGGAAGTGACTATGTTAAGAGGAAGTGACTATGTTAAGAGGAAGTGACTATGTTAAGAAGATGTGGCGATGTTAAGCAGAAGTGACTATGTTAGGAGGAAGTGACTATGTTAAGAGGATGTGGCGATGTTAAGAGGAAGTGACTATGTTAAGAGGAAGTGACTATGTTAGGAGGATGTGACTATGTTAAGAGGAAGTGACTATGTTAAGAGGAAGTGACTATGTTAAGAGGAAGTGACTACCGTTAAGATGAAGTGACTATGTTAAGAGGTTGTGGCAATGTTAAGCGGAAGTGACTATGTTAGGAGGAAGTGACTACCGTTAAGAGGAAGTGACTATGCTAGGAGGAAGTGACTACCGTTAAGAGAAAGTGACTATGTTAAGAGGAAGAACTATGTTAAGAGGAAGTGGTGATGTTAAGAGGAAGTGGCGATGTTAAGAGGAAGTGACTATGTTAAGAGGAAGTGACTACCGTTAAGAGGAAGTGACTATGTTAAGAGGAAGTGACTATGTTAAGAGGAAGTTGTGATGTTAATAGGAGGTGGTGATGTTAAGAGGAAGTGACTATGTTAAGAGGAAGTGACTATGTTAAGAGGCCGTGACTATGTTAAGAGGAAGTGACTATGTTAAGAGGTAGTGACTATGTTAAGAGGAAGTGACTATGTTAAGAGGCTGTGGTGATGTTAAGAAGAAGTGACTATGTAAGAAGAAGTGACTATGTTAAGAGGAAGTGGTGATGTTAAGAGGAAGTGACTATGTTAGGAGGATGTGACTATGTTAAGAGGAAGTGACTATGTTAAGAGGATGTGGCGATGCTAAGAGGAAGTGACTATGTTAAGAGGAAGTGACTATGTTAAGAGGATGTGGCGATGTTAAGCGGAAGTGACTATGTTAGGAGGAAGTGACTCTGTTAAGAGGATGTGGCAATGTTAAGAGGAAGTGACTATGTTAGGAGGAAGTGACTACCGTTAAGAGGAAGTGACTATGCTAGGAGGAAGTGACTACCATTAAGAGAAAGTGACTATGTTAAGAGGAAGTGACTATGTTAGGAGGATGTGACTATGTTAAGAGGAAGTGACTATGTTAAGAGGAAGTGACTACCGTTAAGAGGAAGTGACTATGTTAAGAGGATGTGGCGATGTTAAGTGGAAGTGACTTTGTTAGGAGGAAGTGACTATGTTAAGAGGATGTTGCAATGTTAAGAGGAAGTGACTATGTTAGGAGGAAGTGACTACCGATAAGAGAAAGTGACTGTTTAGAGGAAGTGACTATGTTAAGAGGAAGTGGTGATGTTAAGAGGAAGTGACAATGTTAAGAGGAGGTGACTACCGTTAAGAGGAAGTGACTATGTTAAGAGGAAGTGGTTTTGTGACTGTGTTAAGAGGAAGTGAAACACAAACACTGCAGGCCTAATATCTGGACAGAATATTAAAGCTAGATTTCTATATCCATTTTTGGAGTAATAAATATAATGACATTTCTATGATTTTGAAAGAATATAAGCTTAGTTCAACTGTCATACCATGTCTGAACCCAAAATATAAGCTTGTTTTACTCCAATGTTAGTAAAAAATTTAAACAAACACTGTATGGCCTCAAAACATGATTAAGACTATAATTTTGATATAATTGATGGTAACGCCCAGCATCCATAGCTCTGTCTATGAATTTGACAGTGTTTACATTTCTCCAGGTCCATTCAGCTTTTTACCAAAACAGAGGCAGGGTGGCCCTCTTTGTTATTGTTACAACTAATGATTCTAGCTTTAAAGTTTATTACAATGTATATAAATAAGTCAATGTGTTTTATTTTCATATAGCTGTTACATAAACTGAGTAAGCAAACATTTGTTGCACTGTGTAGGTTTTATATTACAAATAAGCCTCTCCTAAAATGTCCTTAACTGCAGTACATAGCTGGTGCAAACCCCCTACCAAGGACTCCTATTCATAGCAGCATCCAGTTGTTCTCACCCAATAGCACCTACTGAAACTGAAGAGGAGGGTTAAGGCAGGTCAGGTATTTATAGTTGTGATAATTGTATTGTATTAAAAGCGCAAAGATTCACACAAATCACAGAGGTGCACATTGCATCCATACAATTAAGTAACACGTGATGATTTTGATGAGCAATACTTTGGTGATGTGAATACTGTAGTACAAATAGATCACATTTATTTTAAATTAGAACATACCACTTCTTTAAAAGACAAAATAAATAATCGTAATTATGTGAATATGTTCATAAACAATTCATGCTTCATAATTACGGCTGTCATTGACACCAGAGAGTTGATTGGGATATTCTTGGGGGTGTAGACATGACTGGAGTAGTACATAGGCTGAATAGTACACAGCCAGCTCAGACTGAATAGAATGGAACAGAGCAAAACAGAACAGAGCAGAAGGGAACAGAGTAGAACGGAGCAGAAAAGAGCAGAACGGAACAGAACAGAAGGGAACAGAGCAGAACAGAAGGGAACGGAACAGAAGGGAACAGAATAGAACAGAGCAGAACAAAACGGAACAGAATAGAGCAGAGCAGAACAGAAGGGAACGGAACAGAGTAGAACAGAACAGAACGGAACAGAGCAGAACAGAACGGAACAGAGCAGAACAGAACAGAGCAGAGCAGAACAGAAGGGAGCAGAACAGATGGGAGCAGGACAGAAGGGAACAGATCAGAACAGAGCAGAACAGAACAGAGCTTTATTGTCCATCCAAGGATAGAAAAGTTTATTTGGCGTCACCTTACAAGCTGCCCGCTGCACGTTTATATAATAAGATAGTTTGCTCTCCTGAGGTTGGTGTCCTAATTTTAGCCAACAAATTTGCTTTGGGAAATGTTCACCACATCATTGGTCCACTTCTGAATTCATACAGTTTAACCACCTGGGCTGGGGTTCCCAAAGTGTCGTAGCGATGAGATCATATCAATTCCATTGAAACTAAATGGACGAAAGATGCTCTTAGTGCTACGATGCTTTTGGAAACCCAGGTCAGGAAGAGAGAGAGAGAGAGCATGTGTCACGCCCTGACCTTAGAGATCCTTTTATGTCTCTATTTTGGTTGGTCAGGGCGTGAGTTGGGGTGGGCATTCTATGTCCTTTTTTCTATGTTTGGTATTTCTTTGTTTCGGCCGGGTATGGCTCTCAATCAGGGACAGCTGTATATCGTTGTTGCTGATTGGGAGCCATACTTAGGCAGCCTGTTTTCCTTTGGGTTTTGTGGGTGGTTATTTTTCTGTTTAGTCATTTGTTACCTGACAGAACTGTTTGGCTGTTGTCTTTTCTTTATTTTGTAAAGTGTTCTCTTTTTTCATTAAATTACAAAGATGAGCACTAACCACACTGCGCCTTGGTCTACTCCATTCAACAGCCATTACAGAACCACCCACCCAAGCGGACCAAGCAGCGTGAAGAGGAGGACTGGACATGGGAGGACATCCTGGACGGCAAGGGATCCTACACTTGGGAAGAGATCCTGGTCGGAAGGGATCGCCTCCCATGGGAACTGGTAGAGGCACTCAGAAGAGTGGAGGCAGCAGGAGAAAAGGACCAATGGTATGAGGGAACACGGCTGGCAAGGAAGCCCGAGAGGCAGCCCCCCCCAAAAAAATTGGGGGGGCACACGGTAGTGTGGCAGAGTCAGGTTGGGGACCTGAGCCAGCTCCCCGTGCTTACCGGAAGCAGCGTGGTACTGGTAAGGCACCGTGTTATTCTGTGAAGCGCACGGTGTCTCCAGTGCGCGCTCATAGCCCGGTGCGCTATAGGCCAGCCCCCCGCAAGTGCCATGCTAGAGTGGGCATCGAGCCAGGACGGGTTGTGCAGGCCGTGCGTTCCAGACCTGCAGTGCGTCTCCAGGACCCGGTCTATCCTGTGCCTGCTCCCAGAGCCAGGCCTCCTGCATGTCTCCCCAGCCTGGTGAGTCCTGTGCCTGCTCCCAGAGCCAGGCCTCCTGCATGTCTCCCCAGCCTGGTGAGTCCTGTGCCTGCGCCCAGAGCCAGGCCTCCTGCATGTCTCCCGAGTCTGGTGAGTCCTGTGCCTGCTCCCAGAACAAGGCCTCCTGCAAGTCTCCCCAGCCTGGTGAGTCCTGTGCCTGCGCCCAGAGCCAGGCCTCCTGCATGTCTCCCCAGCCTGGTGAGTCCTGTGCCTGCTCCCAGAGCCAGGCCTCCTGCATGTCTCCCCAGCCTGGTGAGTCCTGTGCCTGCGCCCAGAGCCAGGCCTCCTGCATGTCTCCCCAGTCTGGTGAGTCCTGTGCCTGCTCCCAGAACCAGGCCTCCTGCAAGTCTCCCCAGCCTGGTGAGTCCTGTGCCTGCGCCCAGAGCCAGGCCTACGGAAAGTCCCCGTCCAGAGCTTCCGACGACAGTTCCCCGTCCAGAGCTTCCGGCGACAGTTCCCCGTCCAGAGCTTCCGGCGACAGTTCCCCATCCAGAGCTTCCGGGGACAGTTCCCCATCCAGAGCTTCCGGTGACAGTTCCCCATCCAGAGCTTCCGGTGACAGTTCCCCATCCAGAGCTTCCGGTGACAGTTCCCCATCCAGAGCTTCCGGTGACAGTTCCCGTCCAGAGCTTCCGGCGACAGTGCCCCGTCCAGAGCTTCCGGCAACAGTGCCCCGTCTAGAGATGGCCCACAGTCCAGAGCCTGCAGAGACGGCCCACAGTCCGGAGCCTGCAGAGACGGCCCACAGTCCGGAGACGGCCCACAGTCCGGAGCCTGCCGAGACGGCCCACAGTCCGGAGCCAGCCGAGACACTCCTCAGCCCAGAGTCGCCCGCCAGCCGGGCGCAGCCAGAGTCGCCCGCCAGCCGGGCGCAGCCACAGTTGCCCTCCAGTCCGGGGCCCGCTGCGAGGTTCCCCAGTCCGTGGTCGGCGGCAAGAGACCACGCTCTAGGGGAGCCATTAAAGTGGGGTGAGCCAGCGGTGGAACGGGGTCTGCGTCCTTCTCCTGAGCCGCCACCACGGGTAGATGCCCACCCGGACCCTCCCCTATAGGTTTAGGTTTTGCGGCCGGAGTCCGCACCTTTGGGGGGGGGTACTGTCACGCCCTGACCTTAGAGATCCTTTTATGTCTCTATTTTGGTTGGTCAGGGCGTGAGTTGGGGTGGGCATTCTATGTCCTTTTTTTCTATGTTTGGTATTTCTTTGTTTCGGCCGGGTATTGCTCTCAATCAGGGACAGCTGTATGTCGTTGTTGCTGATTGGGAGCCATACTTAGACAGCCTGTTTTCCTTTGGGTTTTGTGGGTGGTTATTTTTCTGTTTAGTCATTTGTTACCTGACAGAACTGTTTGGCTGTTGTCTTTTGTTTATTTTGTAAAGTGTTCTCTTTTTCCATTAAATTACAAAGATGAGCACTAACCACACTGCGCCTTGGTCTACTCCGTTCAACAGCCGTTACAGCATGTCTTAGAAGCTAACTAGACTGTGGAGTAGTGTAGGCTATAGTGATTACATCACATTTAAACACCTCATGATTTGTTCCTCTTTACATGGTGAAGAAGAATGTCTTCGTAGTTGTCAATGATCATAGTGACATGTTGCCCATCTACAAGAGGTGTTCAAAGTAAGTGTCTGCTGTGTTTTGGCCCACTGAGAGAGTTTAAATCCCCAAATAGCAAACCTGGGTTTCATCCGGGTCCCTCAGTGTATGTGGGTCATCCCAGGTTATCAGACTCTAGTATAATCAGGGATCCCAGACCTGCTAAAAGCCATTTTGATGTATAGAGAACCCAGTCTACCCACACTGTGTAGTTGAATATGGTATTACTTTTGTATTTTACCCCATTTTTCTCCCAATTTCAATTACGATCTTGTTTCATCACTGCAACTCCCCAACAGGCTCGGGAGAGGCAAAGGTCAAGTCATGCATCCTTCAAAGCATGACCCACCAAACCACCCGCCCTAGTTAACTCAGAAGCCAGCCACACCAATGTGTCAGAGGAAACACTGTTCAACTGACTACTGAAGTCAGCCTGCAGGTGCCCAGCCCACCACAAGGAGTCACTAGAACACAATGAGCCAAGTAAAGCCCACCTGGCCAACCTCTCCCCGCCCTATTGAACTCCCGGTCACGGCTGGTTGTGACAGCCTGGGATCGAACCCGGGTCTGTAGTGATGCCTCAAGCACCGCAGTGCCTAAGACCACCGCGCCACTCGGGAGGCCCTGAATATTCTATTCTATTCTACTATTCTAAAGTTTAAGTTGTCTGCTGTGTTTCGAACCTCTAGCTGAGATGTGGCTGTCTGTTGTGTGCCAACCATTGGTAAAAGCAGAGTATTGACAACAGTGTTTTCCCCCCACACTGAGACTGTGTATCTGTCTGCTGTGTTGGAGAAAGTGTCCTAAACCGTGGGCTGTTGTGTAATCCCTCACTGGGCCCCTTGCTATTTCTGTGCCTGGGTCCCGCGTCACGCTTGGGTATTTTCTCTGGTGACTAGCTCACATCAATAGTTCTCCTAATGCACGCTCAGTCAGGCAGCATCGGTGGCTGCAACGTCTGATTGATAAGATTTTACCCTCGCTAAATCTGATCATAATTGCTTATGTTATTACTATAGCCCAGGGATGTGGAGAATGGACAGCTGTAATTTGCAATATGAGGAATGTGACATGTGACTGGCAATGTGGGACAAGAAGAGAGTATACTAATGTCAGGTTTGTCTGAGGATTATATTCGACATCTGCATGTCCGTCTGTCTGCTACTTGTGGAGAGACTATTTGAAAAACAGTAGGATAGAAAACAGTCTCTCATCTTACATCGGTGTTAATTCTGCATGTTGTGTTCTGTGCATGCTGTCATGCCATGGGCTTTCTGCCTCAGTGTCCCTGACTCTATGTGTTTTCCTTATAAAATGTATGGATGAGGGGCTAGTGTTAGACTACTCTGTATAGCTGAACGTGATGCAGTGGCATTGTAATGGCGTTTTCCATAACCTATGTACAGTATGCTTCCCATTGTATCCATGCATCATGCCTCAGAAGTGTTGCTGTACTACGTCTTATGAGCATGTAAATGTATAAGCATACGGTATCTTGAATATAAAGAAACCTTCTAATAGTCACCCCCCTCCTCTCATCCACTCAAGCACAAGTGCATGCTCAATCACACACATGCAAGCAGCACATTCACACGCCAATAGCAACCCACAATCATTCAAAAACACACTGACTTACCACCCAACTGCCAACCCACAATCATTTCAAAACACACTGACTTACCACCCAACTGCCAACCCACAATCATTTCAAAACACACTGACTTACCACCCAACTGCCAACCCACAATCATTTCAAAACATACTGACTTACCACCCAACTGCCAACCCACAATCATTTCAAAACACACTGACTTACCACCCAACTGCCAACCCACAATCATTTCAAAACACACTGACTTACCACCCAACTGCCAACCCACAATCATTTCAAAACACCCTGACTTACCACCCAACTGCCAACCCACAATCATTTCAAAACACACTGACTTACCACCCAACTGCCAACCCACAATCATTTCAAAACACACTGACTTACCACCCAACTGCCTCCTATAGTAGTACTCACTTGCCATATTCTTGTGAACTGTTTTGATATACCATGAATGATATATACTAGTGTAATGCGTGACACGACCATTGGCTTTACCTACACAAGAAATTGATAGTTTCCTAAAAGAGAGGTCTGTTGGGAAGTGTAGTCTATCTCTGCTGAAGGAACTAGTAAATATGACTTAGCAGAGGTTGGGAAGTGTAGTCTATCTCTGCTGAGAGAACTAGTAAATATGACTTAGCAGAGGTTGGGAAGTGTAGTCTATCTCTGCTGAAGGAACTTGTAAATATGACTTGACACACTCCCACCCGCACCTGCTCCGCGGGAACCTGCTGGGCTATCTCTGCTGAGAGCGAGACTAGTAAATATGACTTAGCAGAGGTTGGGAAGTGTAGTCTATCTCTGCTGAAGGAACTAGTAAATATGGAGCGTTGCAGCAGAGGTTGGGAAGTGTAGTCTATCTCTGCTGAAGGGAACTAGTAAATATGACTTATCAGAGGTTGGGAAGTGTAGTCTATCTCTGCTGAGAGAACTAGTAAATATGACTTAGCAGAGGTTGGGAAGTGTAGTCTATATCTGCTCAGGGAACTTGTAAATATGACTTAGCAGAGGTTCGGAAGTGTAGCCTACATACAGTACAGGCTGTGTCCTTCCCTCTCTATATCTGTAGTGTAGTTCAGAAGAGAGGTATGCATTGTTTCAGTGAGGTAGGCTTATCTCCCTGACACCCTGCACTCGTAGTTCCCTCCTCTTATTGCTTTAGGATGGAAACATACCCAGCTATGAGGTCAGAATGACCTTGAGGAGAGAGAGAGATCCCCTGTCCCCTCCCGCTCAAGGCTTACAATGTTGTCACCTCTGCCCTTGTAGAATGTATCAAGAAGTCACCTTTTACAGTATACAGTATATACTGTATTCTCCTCTTTGGTCTGTCTGTCTAGGAGAGGAATACAAACCCTACCAGATAGCTGTAGTGTTTAGCCCTGTGTCAAGTGGGAGGACAAAGTACTTCCCATTTAAATATTAGTTGGACATTCTTGCAGTAGAAGCATAGCCTCTATGATTTAATGTATTTTATCTCTGCATCTCAAGAGTCACCTTGGATTTGTATCATCTCTCCGGTCTGTTTGACAAAGTGTGTGTGTGTGTGTGTGTGTGTGTGTGTGTGTGTGTGTGTGTGTGTGTGTGTGTGTGTGTGTGTGTGTGTGTGTGTGTGTGTGTGTGTGTGCGTGTGTGTGTGTGTGTGTGTCTGTGTGTGTGTGTGTTTGTAACAAAGAGAGAAGGAACAGTAGGATGTAACACTAACAAAGAGAGAAATCCTTGGTTGCAACAAATAGAGAAAGAGAGAGCAGTAGGGTGGAACAGAAAGAGAGAGCAGTAGGGTGGAACAAAAAGAGAGAGCAGTAGGGTGGAACAGAAAGAGAGAGCAGTAGGGTGGAACAGAAAGAGAGAGCAGTAGGGTGGAACAGAAAGAGAGAGCAGTAGGGTGGAACAAAAAGAGAGAGCAGTAGGGTGGAACAAAAAGAGAGAGCAGAAGGGTGGAACAAAAAGAGAGAGCAGTAGGGTGGAACAGAAAGAGAGAGCAGTAGGGTGGAACAGAAAGAGAGAGCAGTAGGGTGGAACAGAAAGAGAGAGCAGTAGGGTGGAACAGAAAGAGAGAGCAGTAGGGTGGAACAGAAAGAGAGAGCAGTAGGATGGAACAGAAAGAAAGAGCAGTAGGGTGGAACAGAAAGAGAGAGCAGTAGGGTGGAACAGAAAGAGAGAGCAGTAGGGTGGAACAGAAAGAGAGAGCAGTAGGGTGGAACAAAAAGAGAGAGCAGTAGGGTGGAACAGAAAGAGAGAGCAGTAGGATGGAACAGAAAGAGAGAGCAGTAGGGTGGAACAAAAAGAGAGAGCAGTAGGGTGGAACAGAAAGAGAGAGCAGTAGGGTGGAACAGAAAGAGAGAGCAGTAGGGTGGAACAGAAAGAGAGAGCAGTAGGGTGGAACAAAAAGAGAGAGCAGTAGGGTGGAACAGAAAGAGAGAGCAGTAGGATGGAACAGAAAGAGAGAGCAGTAGGGTGGAACAAAAAGAGAGAGCAGTAGGGTGGAACAAAAAGAGAGAGCAGTAGGGTGGAACAGAAAGAGAGAGCAGTAGGATGGAACAGAAAGAGAGAGCAGTAGGGTGGAACAGAAAGAGAGAGCAGTAGGGTGGAACAGAAAGAGAGAGCAGTAGGATGGAACAGAAAGAGAGAGCAGTAGGGTGGAACAGAAAGAGAGAGCAGTAGGGTGGAACAGAAAGAGAGAGCAGTAGGGTGGAACAGAAAGAGAGAGCAGTAGGGTGGAACAGAAAGAGAGAGCAGTAGGGTGGAACAGAAAGAGAGAGCAGTAGGGTGGAACAGAAAGAGAGAACGTATCTCATAGGCTGTCCTAATTAAGAGTAGCTCAGAGGGTTTGAACCAGATAATCTTACATAACCTCGTTAAAGAGCACACAGCCTTTGATACTGAGAAGATGAGAATGATGTTCCCTCTGAGACCCAGCATACCATGAAGCCCCACGATGTAGAGCTGAGGTATAGGACAAGATTACATACCCTGGTCCACGGTATAGGACAAGATTACATACCCTGGTCCACGATGTAGAGCTGAGGTATAGGACAAGATTACATACCCTGGTCCACAGTATAGGACAAGATTACATACCCTGGTCCATGATGTAGAGCTGAGGTATAGAACAAGAAAGATTACATACCCTGGTCCACGGTATAGAGCTGAGGTATAGAACAAGATTACATACCCTGCCCCAAGGTGTAGAGCTGAGGTATAGGACAAGATTACATACCCTGGTCCACGATGTAGAACAAGATTACATACCCTGGTCCATAGTACAGAACAAGATTACATACCCTGGTCCACAGTGTAGAACAAGATTACATACCCTGCCCCGAGGTGTAGAGCTGAGGTTTAGGACAAGATTACATACCCTGCTATGGAGCTATAGTGTAAATCCCAAATGGCACCCTATTCCCTTTATAGTGCACTACTTTTGACCAGAGCCCTATAGGTAGTGCACTATATAGGGGATAAGGTGCCATTTGGGGTGCAGACATAGTGTAATGGAGCAGAGACACAGGTAATCCCATGATATGGAGCTGAGGTATAGGATGAGATAATAAACAATACATATATCCAGTGTGTTTGATGAGTTTAGCATCCAGGTAAACATACACAATGTCATTGTAGTGCACTGGCCAGGGGTTAGATGAGGTACAGGTATTTGGGAGAATCTAGTAAAGAGCATGGTTATTATTTTATTTCCTGCCATGATCACTGGTCATTATGCACCAAGTTTAGTTGAAGGAGGAACTATTTTGGAAAAGGATTTTGCCTGTGAGGTTATAAGGTCCCAAAAAAAATTATTAACAAAGTGTTTATATGATCTGTTTTATGTTTCTTGTTGGAAGAAACAGGAAGTGGGTTGCACGTAAAGTACAGTATTTTTGTAAGTAAGTAGTTGTGCTATTTTTGCATCTATTGATTAGTCGTGTATTATGTATTTGGTAGGGACAATGCATGTGTGTCCTTAATGTAATACTGTGAAGTATGTCATGTAATGTAAGTATGTAATGTAATATTGTGAAGTATGTAATTTCACAAAAAATTATTATTCTGTTTCTGTTTTCTTTCAGATGACCCTTTGCTGCAACCAGTTTACGTCTGCTAATATTACTACTACAGTAACATAACAGACTTTATCGTCTGTTGGAAATCAACCCTGAAGAGGAAGGTGACATTGGAATCATCATGGAGTCACTAGAAACTACTGCAGAGGTGAAACGCTCTAAAGAGGCTCTGGATAAGACAGTTCCCCAGAGAAAGTCAGCAGCACCAGAACCTACGACTGCCCAAACTAAAATACCCCCCTCGGCTGATTCGGAAGGGGAGGGGTGGCATCTATGCCCAGAACCTGAGAAGGACCAGAGTAGAACCACATGTTGTTCAACAGATATGTCTGACTCAGGGAAACTAAGACAATTAGAAGGGAAATCACTACGCCAATTACAGGATCAACCCTGCAGTCATCCTCATTACAACGTATTAACCTCATATCCACCACAGGAGAGACAGACAGTTCCCTTTGCTAGACAGAAAACAGCAGATCACTTGCTTTCTGCACTGCCACTTGTCAGCTGTGAAGGGCCCTCTCCTCAGAGGAGCTCCGCCAGTTTACCCGTGTCTCTCCAACACTGTTCCCAGTCAGGAATAGAGGAACTATCCAAGGAGGTGTGTAGTAAGATGGAGCAGAAGCAGCAGCAGAGACCTGGAAAGTATGTTTGTGATTATTGTGGGAGGGCATGTGCCAAACCCAGCGTACTTAAGAAGCATATTCGCTCACATACTGGGGAGAGACCCTACCCATGCGTGCCCTGTGGTTTCTCCTTCAAAACCAACAGCAATTTATACAAACACAGAAAATCTCATGCTCACTCGGTCAAAGCTGGTACAGTGCCATTTTCAGAACTGGGTTCTTACAATGCCAACATGGAGGACCAGGGATCTTTAGAAGGAGAAGTAGAGTTCTACTCTGATGCTGAGCAGAGCTCGGACACGGACGAAGACGATTCATCGCTCTTGGACACTGTTTCAGTGGAGGAACCAGATAGCACCACTGCTGTTAAAGTACTGAATCTCATTGCCCAGAAACAGGGAGTTACATTAGCATCAACATTATCTGAGGATGGTTCACCCAGGCTCTTGGAGATCAATGCTGCTCAAGCTCCAGCTGTTTCTCAGGTCAGCCGTGCAATCCAATCTAGCGCCATCAAGCAGAGGCTGGCACTACGGCTCTCAGAGAAAAGGAGCAGTGACACTGACACATCTCTCTCCCTGCCTAGCCAGGGAAGCAAAGGCAGCACAGACTCAGGCTACTTCTCACGCTCTGAGAGTGCTGAACACCAAACAGGTGGTCCTCCCAACACAAACACCAAGTCCTATCAAGAGATAATGTTTGGAAAGTGTTACAAGCCGAACCCGAAACAACAGTCCATAACTGTTGTGACTTGCAGGACAGACTTAATGAGTAATTGTAAGACTTCGGAGCGAGGTGTTTCCCGCGTATTCACACAAGAAAAGGAATCAATGGTTGAATCGATCAGAATAAACACACATTCATTTACAAGGGAGGACATTAAGGAGGCTCAACTAGAGCTCTCTGATTCTGGACAGCTGGTCCGGAGCAACTCGATGCCCACGTCCTCGGTGGCATGTCAGGACATGTCACAAGGCCTGCGAGGCAGCCACTCCTTTGATGAAAGGGCGTCCCCTGGAGGCATTAGGAGACTTACGAGACAGGCTGCCTTTGAACACTCTGCACACGATGGACCTCCTGACCACTACGGAAACATCTCTGATATTTCCAACCTTGGAGTGGAGATGGAAAGTTTCACCATCCAACAAAAGCAAGCGATGGAATATGCGACGAGGAAACGGCGGAAGGAAAACTGTGTTGCGGAGGAGGAGGATGTAGGAGGCCAGTATCACACAGACTATGACCACTCTGAAGAGATGAGGGACTGTGATTCAAAGCAAACCTCTCAAGGTGCTCTAACCACTACATCCTCAGTGAAAGGACATGCCCAAAGCGTGCACACACAGGATAGAACACAATGTGATAGACTGGAAAGGGAAATGTGGGAAAAGAGAGAGAGAGAAGAGAGAAGATCTGTAGGTAACGTCATCTCTGTGATTCAACACACTAACTCCCTTACCAGGTCTCTCTCTGAACAGTCAGATTCTTACAACTACCAGAGACAGGATAAGGCTTCCTCAATGGATGTGGTGGAGCAAACCGAAACTAGAGAGATGCATAAAAGGACTGAGATCTTTGTACATCAGTTGAGTGACAGTAGATTATTAGATAAGTCGTATCAAATGACACCTAAGCTAGTCCGTCAGTCCAACATACCGGTTCCAGAGATCAGGGTGACTGTAGAACCAGACAGTCCAGAGAAAGAGAAAGCAGCTGAGGTGAAACAGGTGAAGGTGAAGGAGCCTGATAGACATATAGAGGAGTTCCAATGGCCTCAGAGGAGTGAAACTCTGTCTCAGTTCCCCCCAGAGAAACTCCCTCCAAAGAAGAAGAGACTGCGCTTAGCTGACTTGGAGCACTCCTCTGGCGAGTCTAGCTTTGAGTCGGCTTGTACAAGCCTCTCCCGGAGCCCCAGTCAAGACAGCAATTTATCCTACTGCTCCAGCTTCTCGTTTGACCGAGAGGAGAAAGAGAGAGAGGTTATCCCGAAGCCAGCTTCCCCGGCGGCTAGACAGGATGAGTTTGGCAAAGCGTTGGAGTTCTTAGCGGTGCCAGGAAGCGGCCACTCCCTCTCTGTCCTGAACCAACGTCAACAACATGAAATGAGACGTACCTCTTCAGAACAGGCACCGTGCCACACCCAGTGCAGAGAGCTCCCAGAGGTCCGCAGCGTATCGTTTGACTACGGCAGTCTCTCTCCAACGGCCAAAGTTAGACATGCGGAACTCAGCGCCAGCTACTCAGAGCCCAGACGGGGTAACTTGGTAAGACAGGAGTCCTTGAATGTTAACCTTGAATTTGCACATCCAGTCCTTCCGCTAAATATTCTTCCTCAGTACCTCAGCAGTGCCCTGTCGTTCTCAGCCACCGCTCTGCACTCTCAGTCTCTGCCAATGTTCGCCCCTCAGCCATCACACTCTGGTCTCCTAGTTCCTGTTAGAATCCAGACTCACGTGCCATCCTATGGTAGCATCACATACACCACTGTGTCCCAAATTGTAGAAGATCCATTCAAAAGCGTTAACTCCACGAGAACCTCTTTTCTCACTTCTCACTTCGCAAATTTAGCCACAAATTTGGATACATCTAATCTATTATTAGGACACCCTCGAGGACTGTTGACCAGCCCAGTCCAGGTTCAAGTTCTAGATCTGCCCCCAGCTAAGCTGAAGACAGGCATCCCTCTCTCCCTGACCTCCAGGACGATCTCCACCACCAACTGTGGGTCCAGTGGTGGGTCCAACAAGCGCATGTTGTCTCCGGCCAGTAGCTTGGACCTGTTCATGGAAGTCAAACAGCAGAAACGCGTCAAAGAGGAGAAAATGTACGGTGAGATAGTGGAGGAGTTGGGTGCTGTGGAGTTAGGTAATTATAATGTGACTGAAGAGAACAAGCATAGTTTAAAGTCAGAGTTTCAAAGTGACACCAACCAGGGAGCATCACTGTCAGGCTTTCCTTCAAAATCCTCTTTGTCTCCGTCATCCTCGCTTCATTCTCATAACGAGCCAGCAAGTGGAAGCTTCATCTCACCTCAGCAACAAGGGTCAGAAAGTCCTGATTTCCCTATGGATAACTCCCCAACAGAAGCAAGCCTACATCCACATGCTCTGCTTTCTCTAAAGGATTTCAATGAGTCTGGCATGGACAGCAAGGCACAGATGGAGGTGCTGGTGCAGCTAGTCAAAGGTCAGGGCATCCTCATCTCTGACGGGGAAAACACCAAACGGATATCTCAATTTCCAAGTCTCCGCACAATGACAGCTGTGAGTTGGTGCTATCTGAACTACACCAAGCCAAACAGCACTCACAGCAGCTCTCCCCTGTCCTCTGTGTACGCTACGTGGTGCATCAGTTCCCATAACCCCAACCCTCCTAACCTCAACACCAGTGCCACCTTGGCTCTGCTTCGCTCCAAACAGACGACTAACACATGGCTATACACCATGGCTGCCATGTACCAACCTGGGACTGGGAAGCTGGTCTCCTCCTCACTCTTATGGAGACAGCAGCTCGGGCTGGTGAGAACATTGATCGTTCATTATTTCATTATTCATTATTCCATAAACGTCTATATTCAATGTTTCCAATCCTGGAATCAAGTTACATTATAAATACATCATCTAATTGTAACCATATTAGACTTTTTCTTCTATACTTAAACTGCATGTTCACAGAATGTTTAATGTTTCACAGAATTGTTTTATTTATTCTTTATATTAATGTTTATTTATCCGTCTCACTTAGCTACAGAGCAAACCAGAGCTCAAAGAGCTGGAAGGGAGCTCCTATGGAAGGAAAGTGAAGGATGCCAGCTGCAGGGTAAAAGCAGGGAAGGAGGACTGGAAAGAGAGGGAGGTCTCCTCGAAACAAACAGCAGCGCCAACGCCAACACCAACGCCCCCAACACCAACACCAACACCAACACCAACCCGGATCAAAATATTTGAAGGAGGGTCCGTTATGATAATATCACATCAATCAATAAGCAATAAAATATTACTTTGAATGTTAGTTTGTAATGTGTACATGTTTTATAAAAGGGTTACGCCTGGTGGTACAAATCATTTTTGACTTTATTTAACCTGGTAGTCCCATTGAAGTCAGAAGACCTCTTTAAAAGAGATCCCTGGAACTAGATTGAATAGCTGTTTTCACTTACCTTGCATGTCTATAGCTACTTATAATATAAAACACATGTCATTCCATGGAGGGCCAAGTGTCTGCAGGTTTTTACTCCTCCTTTGTACTTGATTGATCAATTCAGGTCATTGTGTCCAATTATGACCTAGACAACCAGGTGATGGGAGTTCCTAACTAATCAAATTGAAAGGAAATTACAAAAACCAGCATACACTCGGCCCTCATTGGAATGAGTTTGACACCCCCCTGATATAGAACATCACATTAAGGATGGTTTTCCTCCCTCAGGTTTAAGTCCAATGAGGACTATGTGTACGTGAGAGGCCGAGGCCGGGGGAAGTATATCTGTGAGGAGTGTGGCATCCGCTGTAAGAAACCTAGCATGCTGAAGAAACACATACGCACCCACACTGACGTCAGACCCTACGTCTGCAGGGTCTGCAACTTCGCTTTCAAAACTAAAGGTGGGTTTCCCTTCTTCTTTCATTGAGATGAATGAGACAAGAACTGAACAAGCGCTTTGTGATGACTGCTGAATTAAAAAGGGATTGATCAAATCAACTAGATTGAAGGATGATTGAATTGATGACAACAGTAATATGTATTCCCCCTCCCCCACAAAAAAGTACAATTGAATGATAATGATAATAAGATAATCAGCTAAATGAATCTTTGACATGTTTGTCCTACAGGAAACCTGACCAAGCATATGAAGTCAAAGGCTCACATGAAGAAGTGTCTTGAACTTGGGGTGTCAGTCACAGTGGATGATACAGAGACACTGGAATCTGGTAAGATATTGACCAATGACCAGGGAATTATTCAGATATTTAAAACTGATTGTGCAACCCATGGTAACTGTACCACAGAAATAATGACAGAAACACGCGATGTATCCTTTGTCTTTATTTGTGTTCTTTCAAACAATGCAGATGACATCCAGCAAGACTTGAAGACCGGGGTCTTGAGCACAGCCAAACACCAGTTCTCAGATGCAGACGACTCCGATGGCATGGATGAAGAGATCGACGATATTGACGAAGATGACGATGATGATGATGACTACGACTGTGACTCTACTCCCAAGATCCTTTCCCGGAGCACCAGCCCTCAGCCCTGTGGCGTAGCCTCTCTGTCGGTCACAGCTACCGCCGTCATCCAGGGTGTGTCGTCAGATGTCCATGGCTGTCCCCTCAGTACCTTCCATCCCCTCCCCAGCTGCCTCTCAACCTACACCCTGCCTAGCGTCGATATCCACCCCCACCCCCATCCCACTTCCACCCTGCCGGGCATCGATGTCCACCCCCATCCCGGTCCCCCTTCCACGGTCAGGAGGACAGGGCCAGACCGGAGAACTGTCTTGGCCTCCAGCCTGGACAAGGAAGACTGTAGCCTGGCCATGCTGTCTCCTGACCAGGGCTGTCTGTTCTTCGACCCCTACCCCACCTGTCTCCTGTCCCCCGGCTGGGAGTCCCCTCTGAGGGAACCGCCTAACTCCCGCCTCTGCTACCCCTCACCCCGGAGAGACCTCTCCTCTCGGGGACGTTCCTCACCTCGATGGGACACCTCCCCGCTGAGGCCCAGCTCCCCCAACCTCACCCCCATCCAGCACCTCTTCCCGGCCTGTATGGAGAGGCCCCTGTCCCCAGGTGGAGTGGACCTGGCAGGGAGGAGACAGAGGGTGGTGCTCAGGGCTGTGTCTCCACGTAGAGGGGGCTCACAACATAGAGACTCTGGGGATAAAACCAGGCAGCAAGCCAAGGCTGAAGTGGTCCAACAGGGAGGAGCCATTGAAATGGATATGGTATGTAATATAGTTGTTTACAGTATGTTTTCATTGACTAGTATATGTTTAGATTGACTGGTGTATGTTTAGATTGACTGGTGTATGTTTAGATTGACTAGTATATGTTTAGATTGACTAGTATATGTTTAGATTGACTGGTATATGTTTAGATTGACTGGTATATGTTTAGATTGACTGGTGTATGTTTAGATTGACTGGTATATGCTTGTCCATCAAAACTAGCTGCACTGACTTCATTTCAACTCAGTGTTCTTGATGTAAAACCTTTATTAATCACAATGGCTTTTTTTCACCAATGGTGTCCATGCATTTTTTCTTGATTGTCATTTCAAACTTGTTTTTTAGAAAGAAACTGTAGAAAAGTGTCTTCTGATAGTCGCTATAACTTGTTGTGTTTAGGATCAGAGGAGAAGCGTGCCTCCCTGCCTGCCTGGGTCCACCTGCTCCAGTTGTCCCCGTCAGAACCTCTTCAGCCACCTCCCCCTACACTCTCAGCAGCAGGCTGGGACTCTCCTACCCATGGTGCCTATCGGAGGGATCCAGGTACTGTGCTCCCTGCCCTCCTGCAGCTCTGACCGGACCCATCTGTCAGCCCTATCCCCTCAAAAGACTGAGCTCCACCAGGACAGCACTAAGGAGGGATCTGTTCGTCTGGCAGCCCTTGGTGCAGAGGACTCAGGAGCCCAGCAGCAGGGGAGAGAGAGGGGGATGGAGAGGGAGAGGGAGATGGAGAGGGGGGTGGAGAGGGAGACCGGGATGGGGAGGGAGAGGCTGTCCCCCCTCCAGACACCCTGGGACTCTGAGGAGGAGAACCCCCCTGTCTCTGTCCTCACGGTCAGGAACCCTAAGCAGGAAGAGGTTCTTCAGACCTGCACCAAGGCCATCGCCTCCCTCAGGATCACCTCTGAAGAGCATCTATAGACTGGGGTTGCATCCCAAATAGTACCCTATTCCCTATATAAAGCACTACTGTTGACCAGAGGGCTCTCGTCACAAGTAATGCACTATATAAGGAATAGCGTACCATTTGGGCCTTTCCTTATTTGGGACGCTCCTTGGAGTTTCCTCCAGGAGCAGCTGAGCCCCCCCCATCCAACATCCAGTCCTCAGCTAGCATGGTTCTAGATCAATTAGCGCTGTCTTGACAGCTGCTATGGTCACGCCAACTTCTCTGGTCACATATGAGTTGGTAAGACAGCACAAATAGATATGGAACCAGGCTATGTTCACAGTCCCTCTCAACCTCATTCCACCAGACAGACAGACAGACAGACAGACAGACAGACAGACAGACAGACAGACAGACAGACAGACAGACAGACAGACAGACAGACAGACAGACAGACAGACAGACAGACAGACAGACAGACAGACAGACAGACCCCATTGGTTGGGTGTTGGGGGATTCTTCTCTCACTTTCAGTTACTTCAGGTTTCTTCATGTTAGTAATGCAAAGGTCATGTGTCTTAACATTCCCCTCCCCTCCCCTCACCATACTATGATCTATATCTGAGAGGAAAACAAACCTTTAAATACATTAAAAAAAACAGAGACTTTATACTCTCTATGAATTCTCTATGAATTTTTTGGAACTTTTAGGTCAGTGGAGTTCCTCGCAGCAAAGGATACGCAAGAGGACGGTTGAAGTAGTGGACACAGGTGCAATATATGGGATTTAAAGAGAATGCTTCTACGTTAATTATGCTTGCATACACTTGCACACAAACAGAATCATTTATATTTATTATACCCCATAACCCACTCTTAACACATTTATTCATATAAATGTATATGTGTACTATTTTCAAAATAGGCTTGTTGTTTAAATTGTATTCATATCGAGTGATTAGTTATGGATTTGATTCTTGGAGAGAAATTGGAAAGGAAATAACGGGGAAAGTATCTAAAAATATGAAAGTATTTGAAAACTGAATCTGACCAAATTTAGTGTAGACTTGCTTCTTGTCCAGTTTGGTGCTTTTGATTGAAAAGCAAAGATCTGTGCCTTTTCTTTGCTTTCTGCGTATGTTTTAAGTAATCATATTAAGCAAGGAAAAAGTGAATATCATGTTTAAGGAAACTTTGAATCAGAATTATCTGACGTGACAGTGTTATTGTCAACAACAAAAATTGCACAAAAAAAATTGCTTTTACTTTGTGGAATTAAATTGCTGTTTTTTATAGCTACATTTTATGTAAAATATATCTATTTGAAATATTTGTTATGTTGCAGATTCTCAATGTTGTGGTTTTAGCTTTTTGAACAAACGCATGAGTTTTTGCTATTGCACAAATAGAGAAGTGCATACTGTAAGATGTCTTTGTATATTAGAAAAGTATGCTTTTATTGATGATGGTAAATATTTGTCTACTATTTATATGCTGTATATGATCTCCACTTATGCAACAGTGTGTCCCACTGACCCATGCTTATGAGATGCTTATAAGAGGCTTATGAGATGCTTATGAAGTCATGTCATTGAATTATAACTTATGGCTTTAATCAATCGTTGTTTGTTATTCTGGCCTTTGAACCTTTATGAATTGAAATAAGCACTTTCATCCTATCTTTGATAACTGACTGAGATGGTTATTAAGGAGAAATTAAAACAATCATGTATTCTAGTGTCACTTCAAACATTCCACTACTTTGAAGTGATTATTATCTGTGTGCACGTACAGGGCACATAAGTTTAACTCCTCTTTCATTTCAAGTGTGAATGCATTTTACTTAAGTTTTTGGTAAAGAAGATGGGTGGGTTGAGTAGTTTGTAACAACCTGTAACGACGTACCTTGAAATTCAAATTTCCTTTACGTCCAATTTGAAATTCTTTTTTCAGTGTTGAATTCACATGACTTTTTATGTGAATTGTAGATACAGAGATAAACGACTAAGATTATCTTTTCAGAGGTAAAAAAATATTGGCTGCATTTCCAATATGGAAGTTAACAGGAATGTTAGCAAATTGACATTTTGACATTTACAGGTTCACCGTTGAGGCATGGAGTTAGTGGATTGATTTGAAACACACAACTCAACATGTTTACATTACAAGCACGGTGTTATAATCAGCTTTACCTCTCACAAGAATGTCTGGGGTAGCTATCGCTGGACCCACTCAATGTACATGCTGTCTGGGGTCCTACTGTAAGGTATGTAGCATATAGCTACAGGGTTATGTTATGTGTGTATACAGGTGGGGAATGGAAATTCTTGCAACCAATAGATATTACTTTCTGTTGGATTTCATTTGACTGCAGATTATCAGTTTGTATCATCTCTCCCTCTCCTGCTACTGAACAGAATTACACTGAGTATACTAAACATTAGGAACACCTTCCTGATTTTTGAGTTGCACGCCCCCCCCTCTTTTGTCCTCAGAACAGCCTCAATTCATTGGGGCATGGACTCTACAAGGTGTCAAAAGTGTTCCATAGGGATGCTGGCCCATATTGACTCCAATGCTTCCCACAGTTGTGTCAAGTTGGCTGGATGTCCTTTGGGTGGTGGACCATTCTCGATACACACAGGAAACTGTTGAGTGTGAAAAACCCAGCAGCTTTGCAGTTCTTGACACAAACCAGTGCACCTGGCACTTACTACAATACCCCGTTCAAAGGCGCATAAATATTTTGTCTTGCCTATTCTCCCTCTGAATGGCCCACATCCACAATCCATGTCTCACTTGTCTCAAGGCTTAAACATCCTTCTTTAACCTGTCTCCTCCCCTTCATCTACACTGATTGATGTGGACTTAACAAGTGACATCAATAAGGGATCATAGCTTTCACCTGGATTCACCTGATCAGTCTATGTCATGGAAAGAGCAGGTGTTCTTAATGTTTTGTATACTCAGTGTATAGTACTTTCTGTTGCAGAGTATCGTCTGTGTTTTATTCCACTATGTCATATCTATTGAACTGCCTTGTGCTTCTGGTGTTTATTAAAGCCTGTGTTAAATCACAGATCCTTTACCCATCAGATATTGAAGCAGGGGCTCTGTGGCTAATTACATTGACATTTTAGTCATTTAGCAGAGGCTCTTATTGGTGCAACATACAGTTAGGGCATTCATCTTAAGGTACCTAGGTGAGACAACCACACGTCACATGGCAGATAATTCCCTTGTTTAGTTATTCACATCATTACTGGACAGTTCTTCTTCTTCTATTTCTGTCTTAATGTTGGAGCTTGTTTAGTTATTCACATCACTACAGGACAGTACTTTTTCTATTTCTGTCTTAATGTTGGAGCTTGTTTAGTTATTCACATCACTACAGGACAGTACTTTTTCTATTTCTGTCTTAATGTTGGAGCTTGTTTAGTTATTCACATCACTACAGGACAGTACTTTTTCTATTTCTGTCTTAATGTTGGAGCTTGTTTAGTTATTCACATCACTACAGGACAGTACTTTTTCTATTTCTGTCTTAATGTTGGAGCTTGTTTAGTTATTCACATCACTACAGGACAGTACTTTTTCTATTTCTGTCTTAATGTTGGAGCTTGTTTGTTATTGTGTGCTATACTTTTGAGAAATTCATTTTAAATCGTTTTTAAATGAATATACTTCGTTCTCAATCATTTATGAATGTGTACTGCAGCTTATTTTGAACAGGTAATGCCGAGTATTAATAACATTATCAGCAATTTCTCCTTAAAGCTTTACCTTTGTGCTTGTTGATAATGAATGTCCATAACCATCTACATAATCTATAGCATAATCTACAGTTGTTTAGGATTAGAGCAAGCTCAGTGAGGTTTCAGATTATATCATACTCCTCTGGGAGGGAGAACTATAGAATAGAGTGATAGAGAGATTCATGTTTCATATTCTACTGACATCCTGTGGTGAGGAATAGTCACTACAGACAGCGCTTACTCTGAGAAAGGGGCGGACTTGCACCTAAATACAATCATTTCTAATCCCGCCACTGTTACTAAGCACGCCCTGATGAATTATACAATGGATTTAGTGTGTATATTAGTCATAAAATGTCTCAGCTCTCTATGAATTCAGTTGCTGGTTGCTACAGAGTAAGTAGACGATGGTTACTGGTTGCTACAGAGAGAGTAGACGATGGTCACTGGTTGTTACAGAGTGAGTAGACGATGGTTACTGGTTGTTACAGAGTGAGTAGACGATGGTTACTGGTTGTTACAGAGTGAGTAGACGATGGTTACTGGTTGTTGCAGAGTGAGTAGACGATGGTTACTGGTTGTTACAGAGTGAGTAGACGATGCTTACTGGTTGTTACAGAGTAAGTAGACGATGGTTACTGGTTGCTACAGAGAGAGTAGACGATGGTTATTGGTTGTTACAGAATGAGTAGACGATGGTTACTGGTTGGTACAGAGTGAGTAGACGATGGTTACTGGTTGTTACAGAATGAGTAGACGATGGTTACTGGTTGTTGCAGAGTGAGTAGACGGGACTGGTGTTACTGGTCGTGTTACGGGACGGAGTGAGTAGACGAGGACGGGTGCGGTTACTGGTTGTTACAGAGTGCGAGGTACGGGACGGGGTGCGATGGTTACTGGTTGTTACAGAGTGAGTAGACGATGGTTACTGGTTGGTACAGAGTGAGTAGACGATGGTTACTGGTTGTTACAGAGAGAGTAGACGATGGTTACTGGTTGTTACAGAGTGAGTAGACGATGGTTACTGGTTGTTGCAGAGTGAGTAGACGATGGTTACTGGTTGTTGCAGAGTGAGTAGACGATGGTTACTGGTTGTTACAGAGTGAGTAGACGATGGTTACTGGTTGTTACAGAGTGAGTAGACGATGGTTACTGGTTGTTGCAGAGTGAGTAGACGATGGTTATTGGTTGTTACAGAGTGAGCCGACGAAGGTTACTGGTTGCTACAGAGTGAGTAGACGATGGTTACTGGTTGTTGCAGAGTGAGTAGACGATGGTTACTGGTTGTTACAGAGTGAGTAGACGATGGTTACTGGTTGTTGCAGAGTGAGCCGACGAAGGTTACTGGTTGCTACAGAGTGAGTATTGGTGTCAGTATTTTCCCCTGTCTCTCTCTCTATTGGTGTCAGTATGTTCCCCTGTCTCTCTCTCTCTATTGGTGTCAGTATGTTCCCCTGTCTCTCTCTCTCTATTGGTGTCAGTATGTTCTCCTGTCCCTCTCTCTATTGGTGTCAGTATGTTTCCCTGTCTCTCTCTATTGGTGTCAGTAGGTTCTCCTGTCTCTCTCTCTCTCTCTATTGGTGTCAGTAGGTTCCCCTGTCACTCTCTCTATATTGGTGTCAGTATGTTCACCTCTCTCTCTCTCTCTCTCTCTCTATTGGTGTCAGTATGTTCACCTGTCTCTCTCTCTATTGGTTTCAGTATGTTCTCCTGTCTCTCTCTCTCTATTGGTGTCAGTATGTTCCCCTGTCTCTCTCTCTCTATTGGTGTCAGTAGGTTCCCCTGTCTCTCTCTCTCTGTTGGTGTCAGTATGTTCCCCTGTCTCTCTCTCTCTATTGGTGTCAGTATGTTCCCCTGTCTCTCTCTCTATTGGTGTCAGTATCTTCCCCTGTCTCTCTCTCTCTATTGGTGTCAGTATGTTCTCCTGTCCCTCTCTCTATTGGTGTCAGTATGTTTCCCTGTCTCTCTCTATTGGTGTCAGTATGTTCCCCTGTCCCTCTAACTATTGGTGTCAGTATGTTTCCCTGTCTCTCTCTATTGGTGTCAGTATGTTTCCCTGTCTCTCTCTATTGGTGTCAGTATGTTCCCCTGTCTATCTCACTATTGGTGTCAGTAGGTTCCCCTGTCTCTCTCTCTCTATTGGAGTCAGTAGGTTCCCCTGTCACTCTCTCTCTATTGGTGTCAGTATGTTCCCCTGTCTCTCTTTCTATTGGTGTCAGTATGTTCCCCTGTCTCTCTCTCTCTCTATTGGTGTCAGTATGTTCCCCTGTCTCTCTCTCTCTATTGGTGTCAGTATGTTCTCCTGTCCCTCTCTCTATTGGTGTCAGTATGTTTCCCTGTCTCTCTCTATTGGTGTCAGTAGGTTCTCCTGTCTCTCTCTCTCTCTCTCTCTATTGGTGTCAGTAGGTTCCCCTGTCACTCTCTCTCTATTGGTGTCAGTATGTTCCCCTGTCTCTCTTTCTATTGGTGTCAGTATGTTCACCTCTCTCTCTCTCTCTCTCTCTCTCTCTATTGGTGTCAATATGTTCCCCTGTCTCTCTCTCTCTATTGGTGTCAGTATGTCCCCCTGTCTCTCTCTCTCTATTGGTGTAAGTATGTTCCCCTGTCTCTCTCTCTCTATTGGTGTCAGTATGTTCACCTGTCTCTCTCTCTCTATTGGTGTCAGTATGTTCTCCTGTCTCTCTCTCTCTATTGGTGTCAGTATGTTCCCCTGTCTCTCTCTCTCTGTTGGTGTCAGTATGTTCCCCTGTCTCTCTCTCTCTATTGGTGTCAGTATAATACCCTGTCTCTCTCTCTCTATTGGTGTAACTATGTGCCCCTGTCTCTCTCTCTCTCTCTATTGGTGTCAGTATGTTCCCCTGTCTCTCTCTCTATTGGTGTCAGTATGTTCACCTGTCTCTCTCTCTATTGGTGTCAGTATGTTCCCCTGTCTCTCTCTCTCTATTGGTGTCAGTATGTTCCCCTGTCTCTCTCTCTCTATTGGTGTCAGTATGTTCCCATGTCTCTCTCTCTATTGGTGTCAGTATGTTCTCCTGTCTCTCTCTCTACTGGTGTCAGTATGTTCCCCTGTCTCTCTCTCTACTGGTGTCAGTAGGTTCCCATGTCTCTCTCTCTATTGGTGTCAGGAGGTTCCCCAGTCTCTCTCTCTATTGGTGTCAGTATGTTCCCCTGTCTCTCTCTCTCTCTATTGGTGTCAGTATGTTCCCCTGTGTCTCTCTCTCTCTATTGGTGTAAGTATGTTCCACTGTCTCTCTCTCTCTATTGGTGTCAGTATGTTCCCCTGTCTCTCTCTCTCTATTGGTGTCAGGATGTTCCCCTGTCTCTCTCTCTATTGGTGTCAGTATGTTCCCCTGTCTCTCTCTCTCTCTATTGGTGTCAGTATGTGCCCCTGTCTCTCTCTGTCTATTGGTGTCAGTATGTTAACCTGTCTCTCTCGCTATTGGTGTCAGTATGTTCCCCTGTCTCTCTCTCTATTGGTGTCAGTATGTTCCCCTGTCTCTCTCTCTCTCTCTCTCTCTCTCTCTATTGGTGTCAGTATGTTCTCCTGTCTCTCTCTCTCTATTGGTGTCAGTATGTACCCCTGTCTCTCTCTCTATTAGTGTCAGTATGTTCCCCTGTCTCTCTCTCTATTGGTGTCAGTATGTTCCCCTGTATCTCTCTCTATTGGTGTCAGTATGTTCCCCCCTCTCTCTCTCTCTATTGGTGTCAGTATGTTCACCTGTCTCTCTCTCTATTGGTGTCAGTATGTTCTCCTGTCTCTCTCTCTCTCTATTGGTGTCAGTATGTTCCCCTGTCTATCTCTCTCTATTGGTATCAGTAGGTTCCCCTGTCTCTCTCTCTCTCTCTCTATTGGTGTCAGTAGCGTCCCCTGTCTCTCTCTCTCTATTGGTGTCAGTATGTTCCCCTGTCTCTCTCTCTCTATTGGTGTCAGTATGTTCACCTGTCTCTCTCTCTCTCTATTGGTGTCAGTATGTTCTCCTGTCTCTCTCTCTCTATTGGTGTGAGTATGTTCCTCTGTCTCTCTCTCTTTATTGGTGTCAGTATGTTCCCCTGTCTCTCTCTCTATATTGGTGTCAGTATGTGCCCCTGTCTCTCTCTCTCTCTCTCTCTTTCTCTCTCTCTCTCTCTCTCTCTCTCTCTATTGGTGTCAGTATGTTCTCCTGTCTCTCTCTCTCTATTGGTGTCAGTATGTTCCCCTGTCTCTCTCTCTACTAGTGTCAGTATGTTCCCCTGTCTCTCTCTCTATTGGTGTCAGTATGTTCCCCTGTCTCTCTCTCTCTCTATTGGTGTCAGTATGTTCCCCTGTCTCTCTCTCTCTATTGGTGTCAGTATGTTCACCTGTGTCTCTCTCTATTGGTGTCAGTATGTTCTCCTGTCTCTCTCTCTATCTATTGGTGTAGGTATGTTCCCCTGTCTCTCTCTCTCTATTGGTGTCAGTAGGTTCCCCTGTCTCTCTCTCTCACTATTGGTGTCAGTAGGTGCCCCTGTCTCTCTCTCTCTATTGGTGTCAGTATGTTCCCATGTCTCTCTCTCTCTTTTGGTGTCAGTATGTTCACCTGTCTCTCTCTCTATTGGTATCAGTATGTTCTCCTGTCTCTCTCTCTCTATTGGTGTCAGTATGTTCCCCTGTCTCTCTCTCTCTATTGATGTCAGTATGTTCCCCTCTCTCTCTCTCTCTCTCTATTGGTGTCAGTATGTTCCCCTGTCTCTCTCTCTCTCTATTGGTGTCAGTATGTTCCCCTGTCTCTCTCTCTCTATTGGTGTCAGTATGTTCCCCTGTCTCTCTCTCTATTGGTGTCAGTATGTTCCCCTGTCCCTCTCTCTATTGGTGTCAGTATGTTCCCCTGTCTCTCTCTCTATTGGTGTCAGTATGTTCCCCTGTCTCTCTCTCTATTGGTGTCAGTATGTTCCCCTGTCTCTCTCTCTATTGGTGTCAGTATGTTCTCCTGTCTCTCTCTCTATTGGTGTCAGTATGTTCCCCTGTCCCTCTCTCTATTGGTGTCAGTATGTTCCCCTGTCTCTCTCTCTATATTGATGTCAGTATGTTCCCATGTCTCTCTCTCTCTATTGATGTCAGTATGTTCTCCTGTCCCTCTCTCTCTATTGGTGTCAGTATGTGCCCCTGTCTCTCTCTCTCTATTGGTGTCAGTATGTCCCCCTGTCTCTCTCTCTCTATTGGTGTAAGTATGTTCCCCTGTCTCTCTCTCTCTATTGGTGTCAGTATGTTCACCTGTCTCTCTCTCTCTATTGGTGTCAGTATGTTCTCCTGTCTCTCTCTCTCTATTGGTGTCAGTATGTTCCCCTGTCTCTCTCTCTCTGTTGGTGTCAGTATGTTCCCCTGTCTCTCTCTCTCTATTGGTGTCAGTATATTACTCTGTCTCTCTCTCTCTATTGGTGTAACTATGTTCCCCTGTCTCTCTCTCTCTCTCTATTGGTGTCAGTATGTTCCCCTGTCTCTCTCTCTATTGGTGTCAGTATGTTCACCTGTCTCTCTCTCTATTGGTGTCAGTATGTTCCCCTGTCTCTCTCTCTCTATTGGTGTCAGTATGTTCCCCTGTCTCTCTCTCTCTATTGGTGTCAGTATGTTCCCATGTCTCTAGCTCTATTGGTGTCAGTATGTTCTCCTGTCTCTCTCTCTACTGGTGTCAGTATGTTCCCCTGTCTCTCTCTCTACTGGTGTCAGTAGGTTCCCATGTCTCTCTCTCTATTGGTGTCAGGAGGTTCCCCAGTCTCTCTCTCTATTGGTGTCAGTATGTTCCCCTGTCTCTCTCTCTCTCTATTGGTGTCAGTATGTTCCCCTGTGTCTCTCTCTCTCTATTGGTGTAAGTATGTTCCCCTGTCTCTCTCTCTCTATTGGTGTCAGTATGTTCCCCTGTCTCTCTCTCTCTATTGGTGTCAGGATGTTCCCCTGTCTCTCTCTCTATTGGTGTCAGTATGTTCCCCTGTCTCTCTCTCTCTCTATTGGTGTCAGTATGTGCCCCTGTCTCTCTCTGTCTATTGGTGTCAGTATGTTAACCTGTCTCTCTCGCTATTGGTGTCAGTATGTTCCCCTGTCTCTCTCTCTATTGGTGTCAGTATGTTCCCCTGTCTCTCTCTCTCTCTCTCTCTCTCTCTCTATTGGTGTCAGTATGTTCTCCTGTCTCTCTCTCTCTATTGGTGTCAGTATGTACCCCTGTCTCTCTCTCTATTAGTGTCAGTATGTTCCCCTGTCTCTCTCTCTATTGGTGTCAGTATGTTCCCCTGTATCTCTCTCTATTGGTGTCAGTATGTTCCCCTCTCTCTCTCTCTCTCTCTATTGGTGTCAGTATGTTCACCTGTCTCTCTCTCTATTGGTGTCAGTATGTTCTCCTTTTTTTCTCTCTCTCTCTATTGGTGTCAGTATGTTCCCCTGTCTCTCTCTCTCTATTGGTATCAGTAGGTTCCCCTGTCTCTCTCTCTCTCTATTGGTGTCAGTAGCGTCCCCTGTCTCTCTCTCTCTATTGGTGTCAGTATGTTCCCCTGTCTCTCTCTCTCTATTGGTGTCAGTATGTTCACCTGTCTCTCTCTCTCTCTATTGGTGTCAGTATGTTCTCCTGTCTCTCTCTCTCTATTGGTGTGAGTATGTTCCTCTGTCTCTCTCTCTTTATTGGTGTCAGTATGTTCCCCTGTCTCTCTCTCTATATTGGTGTCAGTATGTGCCCCTGTCTCTCTCTCTCTCTCTCTCTTTCTCTCTCTCTCTCTCTCTCTCTCTCTCTCTCTATTGGTGTCAGTATGTTCTCCTGTCTCTCTCTCTCTATTGGTGTCAGTATGTTCCCCTGTCTCTCTCTCTACTAGTGTCAGTATGTTCCCCTGTCTCTCTCTCTATTGGTGTCAGTATGTTCCCCTGTCTCTCTCTCTCTCTATTGGTGTCAGTATGTTCCCCTGTCTCTCTCTCTCTATTGGTGTCAGTATGTTCCCCTGTCTCTCTCTCTACTGGTGTCAGTAGGTTCCCATGTCTCTCTCTCTATTGGTGTCAGGAGGTTCCCCAGTCTCTCTCTCTATTGGTGTCAGTATGTTCCCCTGTCTCTCTCTCTCTCTATTGGTGTCAGTATGTTCCCCTGTGTCTCTCTCTCTCTATTGGTGTAAGTATGTTCCCCTGTCTCTCTCTCTCTATTGGTGTCAGTATGTTCCCCTGTCTCTCTCTCTCTATTGGTGTCAGGATGTTCCCCTGTCTCTCTCTCTATTGGTGTCAGTATGTTCCCCTGTCTCTCTCTCTCTCTATTGGTGTCAGTATGTGCCCCTGTCTCTCTCTGTCTATTGGTGTCAGTATGTTAACCTGTCTCTCTCGCTATTGGTGTCAGTATGTTCCCCTGTCTCTCTCTCTATTGGTGTCAGTATGTTCCCCTGTCTCTCTCTCTCTCTCTCTCTCTCTCTCTCTCTATTGGTGTCAGTATGTTCTCCTGTCTCTCTCTCTCTATTGGTGTCAGTATGTACCCCTGTCTCTCTCTCTATTAGTGTCAGTATGTTCCCCTGTCTCTCTCTCTATTGGTGTCAGTATGTTCCCCTGTATCTCTCTATATTGGTGTCAGTATGTTCCCCTCTCTCTCTCTCTCTATTGGTGTCAGTATGTTCACCTGTCTCTCTCTCTATTGGTGTCAGTATGTTCTCCTGTCTCTCTCTCTCTCTATTGGTGTCAGTATGTTCCCCTGTCTCTCTCTCTCTATTGGTATCAGTAGGTTCCCCTGTCTCTCTCTCTCTCTATTGGTGTCAGTAGCGTCCCCTGTCTCTCTCTCTCTATTGGTGTCAGTATGTTCCCCTGTCTCTCTCTCTCTATTGGTGTCAGTATGTTCACCTGTCTCTCTCTCTCTCTATTGGTGTCAGTATGTTCTCCTGTCTCTCTCTCTCTATTGGTGTGAGTATGTTCCTCTGTCTCTCTCTCTTTATTGGTGTCAGTATGTTCACCTGTCTCTCTCTCTATATTGGTGTCAGTATGTGCCCCTGTCTCTCTCTCTCTCTCTCTCTTTCTCTCTCTCTCTCTCTCTCTCTCTCTCTCTATTGGTGTCAGTATGTTCTCCTGTCTCTCTCTCTCTATTGGTGTCAGTATGTTCCCCTGTCTCTCTCTCTACTAGTGTCAGTATGTTCCCCTGTCTCTCTCTCTATTGGTGTCAGTATGTTCCCCTGTCTCTCTCTCTCTCTATTGGTGTCAGTATGTTCCCCTGTCTCTCTCTCTCTATTGGTGTCAGTATGTTCCCCTGTCTCTCTCTCTCTATTGGTGTCAGTATGTTCTCCTGTCTCTCTCTCTATCTATTGGTGTAGGTATGTTCCCCTGTCTCTCTCTCTCTATTGGTGTCAGTAGGTTCCCCTGTCTCTCTCTCTCACTATTGGTGTCAGTAGGTGCCCCTGTCTCTCTCTCTCTATTGGTGTCAGTATGTTCCCCTGTCTCTCTCTCTCTTTTGGTGTCAGTATGTTCACCTGTCTCTCTCTCTATTGGTATCAGTATGTTCTCCTGTCTCTCTCTCTCTATTGGTGTCAGTATGTTCCCCTGTCTCTCTCTCTCTATTGATGTCAGTATGTTCCCCTCTCTCTCTCTCTCTCTCTATTGGTGTCAGTATGTTCCCCTGTCTCTCTCTCTCTCTATTGGTGTCAGTATGTTCCCCTGTCTCTCTCTCTCTATTGGTGTCAGTATGTTCCCCTGTCTCTCTCTCTATTGGTGTCAGTATGTTCCCCTGTCCCTCTCTCTATTGGTGTCAGTATGTTCCCCTGTCTCTCTCTCTATTGGTGTCAGTATGTTCCCCTGTCTCTCTCTCTATTGGTGTCAGTATGTTCCCCTGTCTCTCTCTCTATTGGTGTCAGTATGTTCTCCTGTCTCTCTCTCTATTGGTGTCAGTATGTTCCCCTGTCCCTCTCTCTATTGGTGTCAGTATGTTCCCCTGTCTCTCTCTCTATATTGATGTCAGTATGTTCCCATGTCTCTCTCTCTCTATTGATGTCAGTATGTTCTCCTGTCCCTCTCTCTCTATTGGTGTCAGTATGTGCCCCTGTCTTCTCTCTCTATTGGTGTCAGTATTTTCCCCTGTCTCTCTCTCTATTGGTGTCAGTATGTTCCCCTGTCTCTCTCTCTATTGGTGTCCGTTTGTTCCCCTGTCTCTCTCTCTCTCTGTTGGTGTCAGTAGGTTCCCCTGTCTCTCTCTCTCTATTGGTGTCAGTATGTTCCCATGTCTCTCTCCCTATTGGTGTCAGTATGTTCTCCTGTCTCTCTCTCTACTGGTGTCAGTATGTTTCCCTGTCTCTCTCTCTACTGGTGTCAGTATGTTCCCATGTCTCTCTCTCTCTATTGGTGTCAGTATGTTATCCTGTCTCTCTCTCTATTGGTGTCAGTATGTTCTCCTGTCTTTCTCTCTCTATTGGTGTCAGTATGTACCCCTGTCTCTCTCTCTATTAGTGTCAGTATGTTCCCCTGTCTCTCTCTCTATTGGTGTCAGTATGTTCCCCTGTATCTCTCTCTATTGGTGTCAGTATGTTCACCTGTCTCTCTCTCTATTGGTGTCAGTATGTTCTCCTGTCTCTCTCTCTCTCTATTGGTGTCAGTATGTTCCCCTGTCTCTCTCTCTCTATTGGTGTCAGTATGTTCCCCTGTCTCTCTCTCTCTCTATTGGTGTCAGTAGCGTCCCCTGTCTCTCTCTCTCTATTGGTGTCAGTATGTTCCCCTGTCTCTCTCTCTCTATTGGTGTCAGTATGTTCACATGTCTCTCTCTCTCTCTATTGGTGTCAGTATGTTCTCCTGTCTCTCTATCTCTATTGGTGTGAGTATGTTCCTTGTTCTCTCTCTCTTTATTGGTGTCAGTATGTTCCCCTGTCTCTCTCTCTCTCTCTCTCTCTCTCTCTCTCTTTCTCTCTCTCTCTCTCTCTCTCTCTATTGGTGTCAGTATGTTCTCCTGTCTCTCTCTCTCTATTGGTGTCAGTATGTTCCCCTGTCTCTCTCTCTCTATTGGTGTCAGTATGTTCACCTGTCTCTCTCTCTATTGGTGTCAGTATGTTCTCCTGTCTCTCTCTCTCTATTGGTGTCAGTATGTTCCCCTGTCTCTCTCTCTCTATTGGTGTCAGTATGATCCCATGTCTCTCTCTCTATTGGTGTCAGTATGTTCTCCTGTCTCTCTCTCTACTGGTGTCAGTATGTTCCCCTGTCTCTCTCTCTACTGGTGTAAGAAGGTTCCCATGTCTCTCTCTCTATTGGTGTCAGTAGGTTCCCCAGTCTCTCTCTGTATTGGTGTCAGTATGTTCCCCTGTCTCTCTCTCTCTCTATTGGTGTCAGTATGTTCCCCTGTGTCTCTCTCTCTCTATTGGTGTCAGTATGTTCCCCTGTCTCTCTCTCGATTGGTGTAAGTATGTTCCCCTGTCTCTCTCTCTCTATTGGTGTCAGTATGTTCCCCTGTCTCTCTCTCTCTATTGGTGTCAGTATATTCCCCTGTCTCTCTCTCTATTGGTGTCAGTATGTTCCCCTGTCTCTCTCTCTCTCTATTGGTGTCAGTATGTTCCCCTGTCTCTCTCTGTCTATTGGTGTCAGTATGTTAACCTGTCTCTCTCGCTATTGGTGTCAGTATGTTCCCCTGTCTCTCTCTCTCTATTGGTGTCAGTATGTTCTCCTGTCTCTCTCTCTCTATTGGTGTCAGTATGTACCCCTGTCTCTCTCTCTATTAGTGTCAGTATGTTCCCCTGTCTCTCTCTCTATTGGTGTCAGTATGTTCCCCTGTATCTCTCTCTCTATTGGTGTCAGTATGTTCCCCTGTCTCTCTCTCTCTATTGGTGTCAGTATGTTCACCTGTCTCTCTCTCTCTATTGGTGTCAGTATGTTCTCCTGTCTCTCTCTCTCTCTATTGGTGTCAGTATGTTCCCCTGTCTCTCTCTCTCTATTGGTGTCAGTAGGTTCCCCTGTCTCTCTCTCTCTCTATTGGTGTCAGTAGCGTCCCCTGTCTCTCTCTCTCTATTGGTGTCAGTTTGTTCACCTCTCTCTCTCTCGCTCTATTGGTGTCAGTATGTTCTCCTGTCTCTCTCTCTCTCTATTGGTGTCAGTATGTTCCCCTGTCTCTCTCTCTCTATTGGTGTCAGTATGTTCCCCTGTCTCTCTCTCTCTATTGGTGTCAGTAGGTTCCCCTGTCTCTCTCTCTCTCTATTGGTGTCAGTAGCGTCCCCTGTCTCTCTCTCTCTATTGGTGTCAGTATGTTCACCTCTCTCTCTCTTGCTCTATTGGTGTCAGTATGTTCTCCTGTCTCTCTCTCTCTATTGGTGTCAGTATGTTCCCCTGTCTCTCTCTCTCTATTGGTGTCAGTATGTTCCCCTGTCTCTCTCTCTCTATTGGTGTCAGTAGGTTCCCCTGTCTCTCTCTCTCTCTATTGGTGTCAGTAGCGTCCCCTGTCTCTCTCTCTCTATTGGTGTCAGTATGTTCACCTCTCTCTCTCTCGCTCTATTGGTGTCAGTATGTTCTCCTGTCTCTCTCTCTCTATTGGTGTGAGTATGTTCCTCTGTCTCTCTCTCTTTATTGGTGTCAGTATGTTCCCCTGTCTCTCTCTCTATATTGGTGTCAGTATGTGCCCCTGTCTCTCTCTCTCTCTCTCTCTTTCTCTCTCTCTCTCTCTCTCTCTCTCTCTCTCTCTCTCTCTCTCTATTGGTGTCAGTATGTTCTCCTGTCTCTCTCTCTCTATTGGTGTCAGTATGTTCCCCTGTCTCTCTCTCTACTAGTGTCAGTATGGACCCCTGTCTCTCTCTCTATTAGTGTCATTATGTTCCCCTGTCTCTCTCTCTATTGGTGTCAGTATGTTCCCCTGTCTCTCTCTCTCTCTATTGGTGTCAGTATGTTCCCCTGTCTCTCTCTCTCTATTG